>NC_080071.1:112251686-112604811 GCF_949987535.1 Balaenoptera acutorostrata | reverse complement strand
GTCTTTGGAGATGGGGAAATGGTCTATTTTCCCTTTAGGTATGTCATCATTTTTACTAAAGTCAATAAAAATAATGTCAAATCTGAATCTGCAGATGGCTGGCATATTCCATAATGTCATATCATATCCCATGGGGCCCATTAGTTTATAACTATTGTTTATAGAATTTTTATCATAGTGTGTGTGTGTCTAGGAAAATTTTATGATGGAACTAAAAATTCAAAAATACCTATCATCTTTTAACAGATCTCTTTCCCTATTCAATTGACTTGCCCTATGCACATGACATTCTCAAGGGACATCTAGACAGTCATGGATTTTATATATTTTTATAGTTGTTATATTAGTGATAACAGTAAATGATTTGTTTATTTACATTGTATCTATATGTGGCAAAATAAGGCTCTTGATAATTTATCCATTTTTTAACTTGAGGATTTATCTATACCGGCCAGTACGCATGGAGTGAGAATTATCTTTGAAACTAATTATCTAAAAAGATTATTTGAGCACTTAGGAAAAAATACTTGAAGAAAGAACTCACTGAAAAACTGAGCAAAAAATTCTTGCCAGAGGATTGATTAAATTTTGCCAAATATTATACAGTAAAATTATTATGCAATTTTTGTTCTACAGATTGAAAACAAATGATCCAGATGCAGCCCAGGTAGATAAGGGAATCTCCTAAAGTCAGTACCAGAATCCAGAATTTAATAACCCAGAAATATAATCCCTTCAGCATGTCTGTTGAATTTGCTTCCTAAATCTGTCCACTTCTCTGCAACTCAACGTCTATCAGTCTAACCCCACCTGCCATTTTCTGTCTTCTAAGTCATGGCCAGAAATGAACTCAGTTGTTGCTCTTCTAGAATCATTTCTCGAGTCAACAGCCAAAGTGATCAGTTAAAGGTGTAAACCGAATCCTTTAATTCCCCTGCTCAGACTCTCCAGTGGCCTCCCACCCCTTAGCATCCTACAAGGTCCCCTGGTCTGGCTCCTGCGATCCTGCCACCTCATCCCCTAGCACTCTCCATCTCGTTGTCTCCAACCATTCTGGCCACCTTGTTCCCTTTACCTGGAATGTTCCTCCTGCAGACCTCGGAAGATCGTGCTCCCTCACTTCTCTGTGTCCTCAGTTCGAGTCCCATCTTCTGTCAGGAGTCTTCCCTAACATACACTGTCTTAGCACATTTCTTTGTAGAACTTTTCAACATCCAATATTTTATTTACGAATTTATTTATTGTCATACTTCTCCTACTGCAGGTCACCTTGCAAAAACAAGTGCCTTACCTGTCTTATTCACTATTCTATCCCCAGTTCTTCGAACAGCGCCTGGCACTCTGTTGGTTCTCAATGCATATTTATTGAATGAATGAATGAATGAATGAATGAAGGACCCTAAAGTTTCTCCTAGAAACTGGGAAAATTTTTTCCTCTACCTGAGTACAGTGCAACCCATTCCTAACTCATAGCAATTGAGTATACTCTCCTTCCCTAACATGTTGATCTGAATGCTTAACTGGGCAACATTTTTATCCAATTTGGAGTGGCTAACTACAAAATTAAAAAGAATGAAGTGAAAACTTTTGTGATATTTAGGATGGATAATGTTTGTTTTTAGTGGCATGATGAAATAAGAATCCTTCTAAATGTTCTAGATATCCCCTGGTAGCAATTATCCTGTGAACAGGGTACCCCTGATGTGTTTTTATTTCAAAGCTTCACATTGAACTTCATGATCACTCACTTGATTCAGGATTTATTATCCCACGTTATTTGGCAGATTGATAGGATCAAAATTGTGTCCAAGATTCAGTCCCAGCACCACACAAGGGGTAGCCCCACCTCGGGTGCAGCTTTATCCTAGGTGTAGATATACCTCTCCTAATTTATTACATTCTTCTTGTTCATATTTTTAATAGCTACTTTATTTATTTATTTATTTATTTTTGGCTGTGTTGGGTCTTCGGTTCGTGCGAGGGCTTTCTCTAGTTGCGGCAAGTGGGGGCCACTCTTCATCGCGGCACGGGGACCGCTCTTCATCGCGGTGCGCGGGCCTTTCACTATCGCGGCCCCTCCCGTTGCGGGGCACAGGCTCCAGACGCGCAGGCTCAGTAGTTGTGGCTCACGGGCCCAGCTGCTCCGTGGCATGTGGGATCTTCCCAGACCAGGGCTCGAACCCGTGTCCCCTGCATTAGCAGGCAGATTCTCAACCACTGCGCCACCAGGGAAGCCCTGATTGTTCATATTTATAACCTAGGAATTTAGGCAGTGGGATATCCATTTGTTCTTCCTTTCATTTTTCAAGGTCAAGACCATCTTCCTAGGACCTCTTTCCTACTCTTTGCTTAAGGCTCAAGTTAACCCCATTCCTCCATTTATTTCCAGAAACGTCCCTCATATGTGTTTCCAAATTTGGGGAAGTTGGGAGCTTTTACAACTGATGCTTCTTATTCAGTACTGAGCATGTGAGTTGGAGTGTCCTAAAAATTGAGTGTCTGCATTCTTAGAAGTTCCAGGAGCTCTGTAATATAAGGCAGAAGCACAGATTCTCTGTGAAGAATGTAAATGACCTTACACAAGAAGTTCTAGGAGAGAACTTCCTAGAACTATATTGGCGAGGCATCTGAGAAAAAAGATGATGTTCTCCAAATAAGATTTTATTTTACACCTATGGACAATTTAAAGGTAGTGTTAAAATTATGGAAGAGTTTTGATGAGAATTGCCTGATGGGTCTCATTGCATAGATGGGCTTACACCAACTGTATTTATTGACATCTGCACATATTCTTTGACTCCTTCCCAAATTCAATGAATAAGAAATTATTTCTGGATGGCTTTGTTTATGTGAACATCTGGACCTGTGATTTCACTTGGGTGTTCTCTATATCAATTCATGTCAACAGTCTTCTGCTTTCCTAGGTTCATATCATACCTCTGAGTCTCATAGGACTTGTTAAAATTTCTTGAATATTTACAAAGGATTCATTGATATTAAAATATATTTAAGCTATCAGTAATCAAATTATGTGGTTGTGGAAGAGTAATGAACTGACAGATATGTGAAACAAAACACAGATTCTATAAAATGTTCCAAGTGTATTTGGGAATTTAGCATTTTAAGTGAGAGGAGAAAAAATGGAGTATTCAAAAATTAATAATTCAATAAATGTTGTTAAAATAAGTGGCTAAACATCAAAAAAAGCTGAGGCCTTAAAATAATTCTAGATGACTCAGTAGCTTAAATGTAAAAATTACATCATATGCATGCTAGATTAAAATATAGATGTTTTGGTTATTTTGAGGCTGAAGAAGAACTTTTAAAGTATAACATCCCAGCTAGAAACCATAAAAGAAAAGGGTGATAGATTTGATCCCTTATTTCACATGGAAAAAATGTCATGAAACAAAGTTTAAAGAATGAACGAGTGGGGAAACTATTTCCGATGTAGATCATGATCAATATTGCTACAGTATTTTTTTAAATTCCTATAAAATATTGAGAAAAAAATTTCTGTCCCCATAGAAATAATTTGCAAATGACATAAACACAATAGGATAAATAAAAATGGCCAAGAAACAAGGAAATTATGTTCAATATTTCAGATACTCTAATAAAACAACATCTCCCCCCTCCCCACTTATTAGATTTGCATACAAAAAAGATTGGTTAACACAACATGTAATATACAGCATAGGAAGATGGACACTCTCATACACTGTTGGTAGAGTACAAATTAGTACAATATTTCTTAAGGGCTATTTGGCAGAAGACACCGAAGAGAGAAGATTTTGATCCTTTTTGATCCAGCAACTCCACTTCTAGGAAATTGTTTTAAAGAAATAATAAGACAAAAAAGAAAAAAAAAGAAAAGAAAATAATAAACTAAATGTCAGAAGGTAGATGTTTAATAATGATTATTATTGAATGATCATTAATGAGTGAATGCTGCTTGTAACATTGACAGACAAAGTAAGAAGATTTCAGTTCAGTGTCCTTTAATAAGGAAACAGTTAAATAAAGTGTGGCTCATATATTTATTTTAGAATAGTATGCAGCCATTATTAAGGGTGTCAGTCTACATTAATTAACATAGCGTGACAGTCACAACATAAAATTGAATGAAAAAGTTGGCTGTTCAGTGGCCTGTACAATATGCTACCATTTATTTAAAAGTATGCACATAACATATATGCAATGGATATGACCCATTTTATGAGCTTGTGGTTCAAAATAAGATGTTATATCTCCTATTAAATTCTCAGATTAAAAAGCCCAAGTCTCCAGTTTTCCTCTAAACTAAAATGTCCTTTTCTCTTCTTAGGGCTCCCTCTCCCATGATGGTCTTAGCAAGTTACCAAGTTTCTTTTTCACACCCATAGGGTCAATTCAGACTACTTTCAGCTCACAGTAGGAGCCAGATCTCAGCTGTGTTTCCTTGAAGCTGGAGAGCACCTCAGATACCACTAAAAACTGGTTCCTTTAGTCAGGGTCATCTGTTATCAAGCCAAAGAGTTGAGGTTGCGGGTTTTTTTTTCTTCCTGAGTGGCTGACATTGTCAGATCCACAGCTGGAGCATATTATAATTCCCATCAAGTCTGACACGACCAAGTCTGACCCTCTAGTTCTGGTCACTGCTCTTGGCCGTAGACCAGACTCCTTCAAGAAAGCAAATGTATCTTGCTGATGAGTGAGGGAAGAATGTTCTCACTGTCTCAACTCTGAATACCTCCTCAACCTGGACCTTCTCAGCCACTCAGGAGCAAGCCAGGTTTGGTGGGTTTCTTTTTTAAATTAATTAATTGATTGATTGATTGATTGATTTTTGGCTGCGTTGGGTCTTCGTTGCTGCGCGGCTTCCTCTAGTTGTGAGTGGGGGCTACTCTGTTGCGGTGCACGGGCTTCTCATTGGGGTGGCTTCTCTTGTTGTGGAGTACGGGCTCTAGGTGCGTGGGCTTCAGTAGTTGCTGCACGTGGGCTCAGTAGTTGTGGCTCGCGGGCTCTAGAGCGCAGGCTCAGTAGTTGTGGCGCATGGGCTTAGTTGCTCCGCGGCATGTAGGATCTTCCTGGACCAGGGCTTGAACCCGTGTCCCCTGCATCGGCAGTTGGATTCTTAACCACTGCCAGGAAAGCCCTGGTGGGTTTCAGTGTCCACCAATCACAAGCCCTATTTCCTTAGTGCCTGGAAATTCCCACTGAGGGCTTGTTTTTTCTATCCATATAAGGATTTCTTTATAGTGGTCTTGTTGGTCTTATGGGATCAAACCAATAGGTTTCCACATTTTTCAATCTTAATGAAAAGGGTTGAGTTTTGAAACTTCCCCTCCAGAAAGCTCCATTTATAGCTTTTTTTTTTGTCACACATCTCAGCAATATTCAGACTCTGGCTACCATTAGTACGTTTGGCAAAGAAAAAAATTTAATTAAATATTTTCTTGATACCTATTCCCTTCAATGGGAAAGGGGATTGCTAGAGACAGTGAGAGAGAAAAGGAGTTATTTATGGATACATTTCCCCCAAATTTCTACTGTATTATTTCTAGATGATAAGATTTCAGGTGATTTGTTTGTAGTATTTTTTTCTACATTTTAGTTTTAAAAATGAGCATGTATAACATTTAAAAAATAAAGATAAAGAAACTATATTTATTTTTGGAAAGTATGCAGTTTCTTAGAACTCTTTATGCAGTTTTTTTGCTACAAGAGCACAGACAAGTAATTCAATGTTTCTAGGCCACAGGTAATCCATGTGTAAAATGGAAGGGTATGATTACTTATCTGGAGCTCAAAAAATATTTTCCTCTTTCCCTAAGAGAAATAATTCACGATGGTATCAATATGGCAGGGATATATTTTGAAGCGCTCACTTTACAGAGGAAGTGGCAGAGTTCTACAGAAGGTAAGCAGCTTCCTAAAGGTAACACAGGTCATCAGGGGAGAGCTCGACCACACTCACGTCTTTTGACTCTTCTAGTTGAGTGATACTGCATTCCACCCCTCTCTGTGCCTGTGTTTGGTTTTCACTTTAAAAATAAGAAGTTTGTAAGATAGTCTTTAAGGTCTATCTCTGCTTTAAAATTCAATGACCTTTGAAAAAATTCATGACTCAGAATACACATGAGACAACTTGGAATATGTTGGCATCACTAACTGTATTGACTTAAATTATCACATTTAACCTGAGCTACTTCAGAAAAAGGTCTTTTATTTACCAGTTGTGGAGACTTATTTCCTTTTTTTGTCTAGTTAAGAGGCATTGGAAAAAATGAGGCCAGTCCTCACTGCTCAAGGGAGCTCTTATCTCCCTCCACTGTGTGTAAGACTGAGGATGGTTGTAGGTTTTCTCCTTGCTGTCACTTAGGATGCACTTGTAAAGCATATTTTACCTAGATTGCTTCAACAAACTCTTGAACCCTCTCAGCAGTCATTAATTAGCTCATTCGGCTCTTGTACTTACCTTGTCCTTTTCTACCCTCATTACCTGAGACCACATTCATCTGAGATGGCTTGATTTGTCTGGTGTGAAACAACTGAGATTTGTCTGGAACTCTGTTTCACTCATACGCTCTCCAGGACCTTCTTTTCATGATGATTTGTTGGGGGCATTCTTTTGGTCTGTAAATTTCATCAAAAGTCGTTCAAACTCTGTTTTGGCTCCATAGTAGATTTCTCATGCATATCATTATATCATAATATTAAAACATATCATCCAAACTTTTTTTTTTTTTAAACTTTTGGGTTTATTTATTTATTTATTTATTTATTTATTTATGGCTGTGTTGGGTCTTCGTTTCTGTGCGAGGGCTTTCTCTAGTTGCGGCAAGCGGGGGCCACTCTTCATCGCGGTGCGCGGGCCTCTCACTATCGCGGCCTCTCTTGTTGCGGAGCACAGGCTCCAGACGCGCAGGCTCAGTAGTTGTGGCTCACGGACCCAGCCGCTCCGCGGCATGTGGGATCTTCCCAGACCAGGGCTCGAACCCGTGTCCCCTGCATTGGCAGGCAGATTCCCAACCACTGTGCCACCAGGGAAGCCCCTATCATCCAAACTTTTCCAAAAAAAAAAAAAAGCTCTTAAAAATCATCCCAGTAGCATTAGGATTGGAACCCAGAAGGCAGGCCTCAGGAGGAAACACGTGGCTTGGATGGGATTGGTGGCCCTAACAGATTTCAGATGTAGTGAAATCTGGATCCGAATCCTGCGTCCTACCCTCTTCCATCACTCTCTCCACCCTTTCTCCCTTTTTCCTTTAAATTATTTATTAACTTAAAAATGTTTAAATTATATAAGAATAATTAGAATAAATGTGAAATCCCCCTACAAATGTCCTCCACATTTCCACTCCTCTCTTTAGTTGTAGCCACTAACATTTTTTTTTTAAATTTACTTATTTATTTATTTATTTATTTTTGGCTGTGTTGGGTCTTTGTTTCTGTGCGAGGGCTTTCTCTGGTTGCAGCAAGTGGGGGCCACTCTTCATCACGGTGCGCAGGCCTCTCACTATCGCAGCCTCTCTTGTTGCGGAGCACAGGCTCCAGACACGCAGGCTCAGTAGTTGTGGCTCACGGGCCTAGTTGCTCCGCGGCATGTGGGATCTTCCCAGACCAAGGCTCAAACCCGTGTCCCCTGCATTGGCAGGCAGATTCTCAACCACTGCGCCACCAGGGAAGCCCCGCCACTAACATTTTTGATGTCTCTTATTAAATATTTTTCTATTTATCTCATATATATACATATATAGATAGATATAGAGATATGGATGTAAACTCATAGTGTTTCCTTTTTGCATTAAAGTGGATTGCGATATATGTATAAGTCTGTGACTTGTTTTTTTCATTTAATAAGTCCTGGATATATTTTTGGGTGAGTAGGTCTAGATTTACTCATTCTTTTGAATCTATCCATTATATGGGTGTACCGTAATATATTTAACTATTATCCTAATAATAGATATTATTATTAGTTTTTAAAATGGATATTCAGTCTTTCAATTTTCTTTATAAAACTAATGCTCCAATAATGTCCTTTAAGCACACGTACAAGTATTTCCTTATAGCTGTGCTGGTTCAGGTTTACATACTTCGTCATATTGGCTTAGCCATGGTTTCTGTTGGATGCTGCTGGGTGACCTCCTAGTTAGCCTGGTGTTAACTGTATTCTTATAGGCCCCAGAGGGAAGCCTTGATCAATGCCGAACGGAAGATGTTACGGAGCTGGTGGATAAATTATTTTCCTTCCCTCCCCCGATGGGCTGTTGCCAGATGTGGTGTTTAAATGAACCCTCTCAGGGGATATATGCTGTGTGACTGAACGACCAGGTGTGCTTTCTGCTAAGGCCTTGCGGTGGCCAGATTCGTAATTCACCATTTTGTATTTGCTTTCCCTCCTTCTTCATCTCATTTTCTTCTTTCTCTATTCTAGCTTCCTGGGGATTGTATCCCTAATGAAACATTAAAAGTATATTTTGCCTCAGGCTTTGTTTTCTAGAAAATCTGGGCTTAGAAAAAGGTATATTTGGAAAAAAAATAATTATTAGGTCAAAGGATATGTGGGCTTGTGCTCATTTCATTATACCACCCTACTCTTTTAATCAGATATATAGTTATAAATATACGGTATTTTTGTTTTCATTACTTATTAATTGCTAATATGTACATCATAAGAAGAGCTATGTTGTTCTGTGTGTATATATACTATATATTGTAAAGTAATATATTGTTCCTTTCTGAGCATTCAGTGGTGGTAAAGAACCTCACTGAGTGTATTCAGTATATTCAGGTATAATGTTACATGAAATCCTTTAAGTGATGAGTTCCAGTGCTTTAATTTTGTAGATAAATAAAACAAAGCCTGAATTAGTTCTTTATTCTTCTCTGAATTACACTATAAAACAGTTACTGCTCTCCACAGAAGCCATCTTTCTGAAAATAGGAAGTAGCTCAAAAGAGCATCATTAGGACACCCTATATTACAATTTTTAAAAAAAAAATAAATTTATTTATTTATTTATTTTTGGCTGCGTTGGGTCTTTGTTGCTGTGCGCGGGCTTTTCTCTAGTTGTGGAGAGTGGGGGCTGCTCTTGGTTGTGGTGTGTGGGCTTCTCATTGTGGTGGTTTCTCTTGTTGCAGAGCACGGGCTCTAGGTGCGTGGGCTCAGTAGTTGTGGCACACGGGCTCAGTAGTTGTGGCGCATGGGCTTAGTTGCTCTGCGGCATGTGAGATCTTCCCGGACCAGTGCTCGAACCCGTGTCCCCTGCATTGGCAGGCAAATTCTTAACCACTGTGCCACCAGGGAAGTCCCACAATTTTTTTTTTATGTTGGAAAGGTAGTTGGTAGCATAAACTTTCATAACTTCATGATGCAGAGAGAACTTGATTAGCCTTTTGTCCAAGTTTTAACACACTGTGCAGAGGGTAGAAGGAATTAAAGGACATTTTCATCTTACTCAGTGTTCCAGGGTGAAGTGGGAGTCAGCAAGGGGAGAAATGGTTAGACCCTGAGATAAATAAAATTTGTCAAAACCTGGGCAACCGAAGCTCATCTCTAGCTCGTCAGCTCTCCATGGCGTTCTTAGTACCATTACCAGCAATCATAATCCTAACCCACATTTGTAGCTTCTGGTCTAGCAGGGTCTAGCAGTCCCTCTATGAATATTTTTTCAAATGTGTATATATTATTCAGAACACTTCGTTTTCTGTGAGAATGTTGGGAAGAGCAGATAACCTTAACTTATGGATCTGGATCTAGAGTGTGATGTACTGGGTCAGGCACAGACTCATACACTCATCCCCTCCTGTTTGCCATTCATACGGAGATAGATTCATAAAGAATTTTTATTGCACTGTTAATGCAGGCCCATTTTATGTTTTTTCATCCATTATTCTGTGGATGTTTTTCTGAGTTGGCCTCACTGTCAGAGCCCTGAAACGTAGCTGGACAGAGGGCAGAAGGAAGAGCCTGGATTCTCGGGAAAGTCTCCAAGGGAGATTTATTTAGATCAGGAGAGTAGGTATTAAATTAGGTGGATATATGGGAATTATGCTGGCTTTTCATATTTGCTTAATCCGGAAAATGGGTGTGGTGCTTTAGTGAACTCCTGAAAAGAGTACACGCAGTCAACCGTGAGTGCAGGGTCTCAACACATGTAGGAGGAAGGGGAATTTTTAATGGAGTGGAAATATGTCAGCAATGCTTATAGTTGCCAGCAAGCCACATACACCTGTGTTGGCTTAGAAGGAGATCTGCATGGATTTGTAAAATGGAAACCTCATTTGAATCCTAACTAGATTAAAGACATTGATGAGCCCAGCCCAGTTTATCCTATAATTGGGAAAACCGGGGCTCTCTTCAGTAGTTATCTACCGAAGAACACTTCTTTGCAGTGCTTTATTGATGAAAAAGCAACATTTATCTAACTGCTGTCATCCTGGAAACCATGTCTTGAATTCAGAGAGTTGCCACTCCTCAAATTGCAGTTTCCTGCTCGTGACTTAGCAAGCCAGGTCAGAGAGCAAAAAAGAGAAAACCAGAAGTGCAAACAGCACCCTTTCCATGATTCAGCCTTTTTTCTGACCACTTCTTGTTTCTGAAATAAAGACTTTATAGTAAAATCTTCAGAAAATGTCTTCATTTTTCTCAAAATAATTCATACACATGGTTACAGAAAATAGAATGAAAGGTCTTAAAATGGTGAAAATAACAATGGTGTCCATGAATTATTCTGGAATAATTATATATGATGCATAACTTGAATGTATGTATTTTCAGCATCCAAGTTTCGGAAATGTGATAAATTAAAGATGACTGCTAATTGTTTGATACTTATGTAGGGGTCTATGTCTGTATGTCTTTCCTTTGAATCTGGGTGGACTCTTTTGCTACTGTGAACAATTGAATCTCGTAGAAATGATTCTGTGCCACTTGTAGGGCCCAGGTCTTAAGAGACTATCAACTTCTATTATACTTCCTGTGTTTTAGAATACTTACTCTTGGAACCCAGTATCCATGCTGTGAAAAAACTCAATTACCCCAGTGCAGAAGTCCACGTAGAAAAGAACTAAGACCCTCAACTGATGGCCTTCCCTGAGCTTCCAGGCAATGACCAGCACTAACTTGCAATCCTGTGAGTCAGGCATCTCTGAAGTGGATACTTCACCTCCACATGAACTGCCCCAGCTAATGACATGTGAAGGAAAAGCATTGCCCAGCCAAACCTTGGCCAAATTCCTGATCCACAAAATTGTGAGATATAATAAAAGAGTGGCTGATTAAAGCCACTGGATTTGGGGGTAATTTGTTATGCAGCAAAAGATAGCCAGAACAGAAATTTTGGCATAGGGAAAGAATAGAGATCTTGATTAAGAGATCTGGTTTCTAATTTGGCTCCAACATTTAATAGCTACGTGACTTTGGGGACAGCTATTAAGCCCTTCTCAGCCTTAGTTTCCTTATCTGTAAAATTGCAATAATATGTATAAAATTGATGACTGATTAAAAAAATAATAATAAAAAATAAAAGTACCTGGGTTGGAAAAAAAATTGCAGTAATAATATATATTTTAAAGGCCAAGGTGAGCATTAGAGATATCATATGTAAAGTGACTATTACATTTCTTGAAAGATGATAATAACTTCATACAGAAGCAATTATTCGTTATTCATCGAACAGTTAACCCACTCCTCTGTACCTTCTTCTTCCTAAGCAGTTTTCCAGATCAGGGCATTGCCAAAGGAAATATCATTTTTGAAAATCAATTTGGCAGGGTGATTCAAAGCTTTAAAGTGTTTATATATCTTTCATCAAGTAATTCCATTTTATGACTCTATTCTAAGGAAATATTCCTAAATACTGGCCATAATATATCTATCCATGAAATAAAATGCTTATATAGTACTCTGATCTCCACACAGTACTTAAAGAATTTAAGTCTTTTGAAGTTCATCACTGTGTTATGTAAACACATCAACCGACCACAACATCAGCAGTGGTGGAAACTCTCCTCAAGGTAACACCACCATCCCCAACATATTAATTTAGAAAACATCAACAACTCTTAGGATAAGTACATGTAGTATAATTCAGTATGGAAGTGGAACTTTTAAGAAGTGCCTTTCGTTCAACAAATATTTACTGAATACCAACAAAATGCTAGACTCTGGGTAAGATCCTCGGAGAACAGAGATGAAACCACAGCCTCGGCTCTTTCCTAGAGAGTCTCATGAGGGTTCATCTTGGCCGGAGTCAGCCCTGCTTCTCATACATTCCATAAATGTCTTTACCTCGATGCCTTCATTGTCACAGTCTTTCTACTCACAACAATCTCCCCATGTTACCAGGCAAAGCATTTTGCATGACTCGATTTGAGCTCTACCTCCTCCAAGCAGTCTTCCCTGGATCTGTGCTACACACTTTCTAGCTCCACTGTATCCCCATGGTGCTAGCTTCTTGCAGCGTTCACTGTCTGCTCATCTCTGGCTATTCTGTATAGTTAGTTTTCTTTTTAAGTGGCTATGTACTGTTTTCACAACTAGGTTAAAAATTCTTTATTAATCTCAAACATAACATTTCTTATGCATACCTAATATATAGAATATGAGATACCTGGGTATCTTGTTAAAATACATATTCTGATTCAGTAGGTTTGGGGTGAAATCCTGGATTCTTCATAGATTCCAAGAGGTACAGAGAAAAAAAAAGTCATTCCAAGTGAAAATGTGCCAGGTGGGTTACAACATGTTACTTCTAGTTGCTCACAATATAAAGTGGCCTAGAAGACAATTCTTCATAGCTGCCAAGCTCTCAGGTGATGTCCTTGCTGCTTGGACCTCAGACCACACTTTGAGTAGCAATAGCAAGGTTGTTGAGGACAGGGACCACCGTATTCCTCTGTTTCTCCAGCACCTTGGACAGTGCCTTGGCCACAGCAAAGGTGTTCAATAAATGTTTCTGATGGTGAGAAACAAAGAAAGAATACAGACCTTGGGACAATACTGACCTAGGTTACAATATCAGTTCCACCACTTAACGCTCTGAACGATCATGGGCATTTAGTTATTTATAAAACAACCTTGCAGGGTTTCTATGATGTCAGAATTGGATTATGCATTTTAAAGCACTTGGCATAGTAGTAGTATAGAGCAAGAGACTGACAAATAAATGATATTTCCTCTTAATGATGATGAAGGATAATTTTACTTTTCTTCAGTGATATTGTTCTTGGTTTTATACAGAAGGAAATAAAGGGAAAGAAGGTACAGATAAAAATTCTGGCTTGATTTTTAAAGATTATTGCATTTCTATTTTATCAGTTTTAACATATGTTCCAAGAGGTACAGAGAAAATAATCATGACAAGTGAAATTGTGCCAGGTGGGTTACCATATGTTGCTTCTAGTTGCTCACAATATAAAGTTGCCTAGACGACAGTCAAAGCTAATCAGTAGTACCAAAGGAGAAAACAATGTTACTGTCATCTTCCTACTACCCTGGTTCATACCCAGCCTGTTTGGCAGAGATAGTGTCTAGGTATTCTCCAGATGAAGCCCTGGCAAAGGCCCTCAGTAGTATGACTCAGAGGGTGGATGTGAAGAGGGTTGGCATGAAGCATTCGGTGCTCACCTAATTGCATCGGAAAAGGAATTGCATGTTGAAGAAAGCCCCATGCTGTACTTCCTGAATCAGCTCCCCTCATCCACTGGCAGACATCGTAGTTAAAATATCCCCCAGATTCAGACAGTTTGTATTTCAATTGAGACAGTAAGTAGTCTTTCTTGCATGAATTGTATTTCAGGGCAGTAAAATAATTAGTGAGGGAAAGTTTGTTTGTCTGCTTGTTTTTTAATCATAGCTTACAAATGAGAAGAAATGATAGAAATAGAAAACCACATTTACAACCTTAATGGATCTAGATGATGGTCATCAGTAGTTGCTAAAACCGTTAGATAAGAAACATTATATGTGAAACTTAATAATAGATGGATCAGGCTGACATGACCTGAATCCACTAATTAATCTTTCCATCACTCAAGGAGGAGCAAACAGGACATATTTTTCTTTTGATGCAAGGCAATAGGAAGTGTACGGAAATGTTATAAAGTATTGTTGACAAAAGAAATAACCTATAATGGATCAGGCCTCTAGATCTAACTCCCAGTTTACAGAAAAATACAGGGGATGGAGGTCATTTAATCAGCCAAATCCAGTTATTCTGTAAGACAAATAATTTAGTTCTTTCAAATAATAAATAGCACAAAAAGGAGAATTGTATATTAAGAGAGACTTACAATACACATAATCTAAATGCAATGTGTGGACCTTGTTTGGATTCTTGTTCAGACAAATCAACTTTAAAACTATTTTAAAATATTCAGGGAACATTGAACTTGAAGTAGATATTAAAATGTTATAAGGAATTATTGTTAATCACATGATAATGCTACTGGAGTCATGTTTTAAAAAGTTCTTACCTGTTGAAATGCCTACTGCAGTATTTATTGGTAAAAGAAGTCCATCTTTACCAGGAGGAGGAAACAGTGACATTCAAATTTAGAGAAGTAAAATATTTCACTGGTTAAATTAGCAGAAAATTAAAAGTATTTATGTTGTCAAGTGTAGCAAAAGTGAGAGTAAATAAAAACTCTTATGCATGTAGTAGAAGTTTAAAGAGTAGAACATTTTCTGCAGCGTCTTGGCAATATTTACCAAAGTTCCTGTTGCATGTTCTCTGTTTTAGGAATTCGGGGAGTTTCCAGAATTCCTCTTCTAGCTCTGTGAACCAGGAGAGCTGGATGGAGGCTCTGCCTCCTGCTGTGGATCTGGCTGGGCTTGGTTCCTCATTTAGATTCAGGCTCAGGTCTGTCCCATGTTTTTAATTTTTTTGTTATCAATAAACAATTTTTTATTTTTTATAAATAGTACTGAGAGTTCCCACAGAGTGCTGCCCTCACAGTTCCTCCTGTTTTTAATAACATATTGGTATAGTATATTTGTTATAATTAATGAACCAATACTGACACACTGTTATTAGCTGAAGTCTATAATTTATTCAGATTTCCTTAGTTTTTACCGAGGGTCCGTTCTCTGTTCCAGGATCCTGCCTGGGGTACTATATTATATTTAGTTGTCATGTCTCTTTAGGCTCCTCTTGGCTGTGACAGTTACTTAGACCTTGTTTTCAATGACCTTGACATTTTTGAGGAGTGCTGATCAGGTATAATGTAGGGTGCCCTTGTATTGAAAATTTTCTGGTGTGTTTCTTATGGTTAGCTTGAAGTTATGGCTTTTGGGGAAGAAGTTCAGAGGAATAAAGTACCACTTTCATTGTTGCTTAAATTGTTTCAGCTTTGGCTGTTGTGCCCCGTTAATGTACTCCCATCAGTGTGTGTGGGGGGGGGGTGTGGGTGTGGGTGTGGGTGTGGGTGTGGGTGTGGGTGTGGTTTTCTTTGAGCACTTTCTTACTTTCTGGGCTGCAAGATGCTCCAGGTAGCCATTTCTCCAATAAGCCCTAGTTCCTTATTGGAAAATGATTTTAGAAACCAAGATTTGGGTGGTAAGTGTGCTCATTTCTACTGTGGTGTTATTTCTTCTAGGCCTTCTCAGCTGACAGAGCAAAAATATATGTGTGCATACTAACCTATATTTATCCATATATCTGTAAATATTTCTGTATGTAATAAACTACGCCTATATTAAGTTAAACATGAGTTCTTACTGAGGTCTCCAACTCTAATCCATTACCACAGGGATCATTCTAGCTCGTTACCCTTGCTGGTCTGTAACCTCCCATTCCAGTAAGAAACCAGGGTCTCATCATCCACCATCTGTTTACTTAGTTTTTCATTTTCAGTGGACAGGTATAGCAGTGTTAGAATTAGTAATCCCTATCTCACGGGAAAGAGTTTTATCAACTTGTAAAACTGTATAGTGCCTATATACAGTTCCTTTTGCCATTATTCTTACAGATTCTACTCATTTCCCAAGTCACTTAGGTCAGTACACTTCCCCTAACCCTCTTCACTGAAGTTGTTTCATATATTTTTATTACAATTAGATTCCCTTACCGTAGTCTGCATTGCTCTTGGCATCTCCTAAACTCCTATATGATTTTTTAAAATTTGCATATATTAAGGTTCATTCTTTGTGCTGTAAAGTTCTATGGGTTTTGATAAATACATAGTGTAATATACCACCATTACAGTGCTATACAAAATAATTTTACCACAGGTTAAATACCCTGTGCTTCACCTATTCATCCCTCCTTTCCTCTCTGTGGCATCAATTGAACTTTTTTTTTTTTTTTTTTTTAAATTTATGGCTGTGTTGGGTCTTCGTTTCTGTGTGAGGGCTTTCTCTAGTTGTGGCAAGCGGGGGCCACTCTTCATCGCAGTGCGCGGGCCTCTCACTGTCGAGACCTCTCTTGTTGCGGGGCACAGGCTCCAGACGCGCATGCTCAGTAGTTGTGGCTCACTGGCCTAGTCACTCCGTGGCATGTGGGATCTTCCCAGACCAGGGCTCGAACCCGTGTCCCCTGCACTGGCAGGCAGATTCTCAACCACTGCGCCACCAGGGAAGCCCCAATTGAACTTTTTATTCTCTATAGTTTTGCCCTTTCCAGAATGTCATATGATTGGAACGCTATAGCATATAACCTTTTTTGGACTGGCTTCCTTTACTTAGCAATATGCATTTAAGTTTCCTCTATGTCTTTGTAGCCTGAAATGTTGTTTCTTTATATCACTGAATAGTATTTCATTGTATGATATACTACAGTTTGTAGCCTGAAATGTTTTCTTTATATCACTGAATAGTATTTCATTGTATGATATACTACAGTTTATTTATACATTCACCTATTAAAGAACATCTTGGTTATTTCCAGTTTTTGGTGAAAGAATAAAACCACTATAAAATTTTGTATTCAGGGTTTTGTGTAGACATGTATTCAGCTCATCTGAATAAACAACTAGGAGCACAATTGCTGGATTGTATGGTAAAGCTGGGTTTATGAGAAACTGCCAAACTTCCATCCAAAGTGGCTTTAGCATTTTGTATTTCTACCTGCAATTAATTATATTCCTAATGCTCTGTATCCTTGCCAACATTTGGTATTTGTTTTTTGAATCATAGCTATTTTAATAGGTGTACAGAGGTATCAATTGTTATTTTAATTTTCAGTTTCCTAATGACGAATGATATTAAAATTTTTTTTTGGTGTTTATTTGCCATCTCTATATCTTTCTGAGGTGTTTGTTCAGATCTTTTGCTCTTTTTAAAATTGATTTATTTTCTTATTATTGAGTGTTCAGAGTTCTTTGTATATTCTGAATACAAGCCCTTTATCAGATAAGTGTTTTGAATTTTTGTCATCCAGTCTGTGACTTATCTTTTCAGTCTCTAAGCACCCATTTTATTTTTACTTCTGGGGCTACAGAATAGGAATGATTAGCTATCTGTTTTTCTTCTAATAGCAGTGACAGAGCCTAGAGGGAAGACACTCAACCTCACGATCTTATTAGAATACCCTAATTATGTCAAGTTTGGTAACATTGCATTGAGCAAAGAAAGTCACATGGTCAAATCCTGCATTAATGAAATAAGGTAGAATATACGGATGGGAGATGGGGAAGAATGAATAATCTTAACAATAATATAATAGTCCCATCATCCATGAAACTACAGTGGCTTTCTATTACTTTATTCTGTGTCTTATTTAATGTTGAACATTTCTTCAGTCTTTCTGAAAGATCCTAATGTGAGAAAGCAACCAATTCTGTATTTCTTTCTTTTGCATAATTTTAATTCCCAGACATTGTTCACATTGATCAATGTTACATAAATAAGAGCTCACCTAACAAGTATCTCTTTGAGTGCAATTCAGTGAAAATAGCTGATTTCTCTCCATTACCTTGTCAAAGTTTACATGTAGTTCTGTTCTATAATTACTTTCACAATTGTCTAACAATTTTATAATGGATTGGTTGCTTATTACCAGTTTTTTAAAAAAATCATGGCTTCTCCAGTCATTCTGTATATCAAAATTATTTCATAAAGTGGCTTAGTTCTTCTATATTTGAAAATGATAACTGCTTTTTTCTACTTGAGAAACAACTTAGTTGGATGTATCTTTTTGGGTCATATTGTCTTGCCCTGATAATTGTAGCAGTTGCTTCACCATCATTATCATTGTTGTGGTTATTGTTTATATTATTTTTATGTTCTACTTTAAAAATTAAAATGTCACAGAAAATCAAAGTTTTTGACTATCTTCCCAATCTCAGTACATTATTCGAAGGCAACGATGGTATCAGCTTTGTGTGTTATCATTCAAGACCACTTTATATGTCTTTAGTTACAGATATATAAATATATATTCCATTTCTTTTAGCACTGAACATCACTATGGAAAACTCAGAAAAATTTAACTTCTGAGCGGAACTGATTTTCTGCCCAGATTCACCCCGACCCCATCCCTCCCTTAGAAATCCTTCTTTAATCTTTGAAGTTTGGTAATGTCTTTAAAAGTATATATCTCACTGTTATTTATTCTATGTCATTTTCCTGGAACATACTATGCACACATGTGCGTACACACAGTGGAGGAAAATTGTTCCAAGACATGGCAGAAGAAAAAATTTCTGAAAGAAAATATAAATTCAAATTCATTTCTAGTTTGGAAAAAATGTTTCTTTTACTGTATTTTTTTTTTCTTTTTGGTATAATGTATTTATTTATTTATTTTTTATTGGAGTATAATTGCTTTACAATGTTGTGTTAGTTTCTGCTTACAATGAAGTAAATCAGCTATATGTATACCTATATCCTCTCCCTCTTGGACCTCTTTTACTGTACTTTTTACTGTACCTCTTTTATGGTATCTTTGAATGTTTTTTCTTCCTCTCTTCTGATTTTACTTCAAGAAGACCTATTATATGTAGATTGGATCTCCTTGTGTTCTGCATATATCACTCTCCCCCTAATTATTATAAATTATTTTTCCAATTTTATTTTTCTCACTTCAAATGTCTAAAGCCTGTCCCTGATATCCCTGGATGTTTTTAGCAGAGTCAGATCTACTTTTTACTGTTTATAACTTGTTTTCATTTCCTTGATAGTTTTATTATATTTTCCATTTCTGAGATGTCAGTTTAGTATTAATTTTATATTTCTTTTTATATTTTAATTTCTTTTTATGTTATTATAATTCACATATATTTCTTTTTTAATTTGTTTATCTTTTATATACAGTCTGATTTCAAAGAAGTTATGCTTTCTAAAATTTATTTGATATCATAGTTCTTTAAGTGTTCTCCTTCCTTCCTCCTGGTATAATCCTGAAGAGTAGTCTTTATTTGCTTGTTGTTTGTTGTACTATATTCCTTCTTTTTATGTTTTTGTCTATACTGGATCCTAATTGATTGTAAATTATATTTGTGTAGGCTTTTGGGACTAGCTGTTTTCTACACTATATATGACAAGGGGCTAGGGGAGTGAATCAGCAGAGAGGGCAGGTTAAATTCACATATATTTTTTCCAAATACCATCTCATCAGCTCTGTTGTTTATTTTGCCGCAAGAGTATATCTGCTGTGCACTCTCAGAGTGTCACTGGCACCCCTCTGAGGAAGTAGGGAATCTCTGTTCCAAGCAGCTTAGTCCTGTATGCCACAAGTCTCTCTCTCCTTATTGTCTTAAGTGTTTAATTTTCTCCAGCTGACTGTTAGAGGCAGCTGCAAAGCAGAAAACCTACCCAGTCACACCAGAAGGTGACTTCGAGAAGATAGCATGCGGACTGGTTTCCTCATTGTACCCCACTCCCAACCCGCGGAGGAGCGAGAATTCAGTGTTGTATCAATAGCCTCTCAAACCCTTGAGCTTGCTGTCCTAAACTTTGGGGACTTTAAGACCTTGCTACATAATACAGAAAACTTTCTGTCATGTTAGAACATGAAGGTACTTGTTATGTCTGTGTGTACTTCATTAATTTGATAAAAATAACATATTATGGGTTGTGACTATTTTATAACTTCAGTGAAGATGGGATTCAGTCCCCACTCCCCCTTCTCTCTCTCTCTCTCATTGTGTTGTTTTTGCTTAATGGTAGACATACCTTTATTTTGCTATTTTTAACCAGATGTCTCCCTGTTTAAGTTTTATTAAACATGCGGTTTTCTAACTTTTAGGAGTTAAAAAAAATTCTACATAAGAAAGTTGGAAAAAATGTTAAACCACAGAAATAAATTAAATAAATAAAGTAACCCATTACCCACTACCTAGAAATAATAGTACTTATCAGATAACTTTTAATATTTTAGAGGCCCCGTAAGCTATAAAAAAGCCCTGTAGATGGGAAGAATGTTTAATTTGGTTTAACCAAATATCTCAGTGTTCACCTGATACAACAAAAACACAAAATACAGTTTTGAAAGTGATTATTTAGTTAATTAATAAATCAAGAAATATTGGTCTATTAGTGATATGAAAATTGCTAACAACAACAGAAAAACCAAACAGCTAAGAAAGATAAAAGTGGTTGTCTCAGGTATAAGGATAGGAGGAATGGGGAGAGGTCAGGCAGGAGATTTGTTTTCTATCCTAAGCTTTTCTGTGTTATTTGATTTTTGTGACCATGTAAGTGAGTTACTTGGCTGAGATAAAAATCATTCAATTAAAAATAAAGATTCAAAATAAATTAGATGTTAGTGAAAATAGGTATTTTTTTTACATTTTGCTAAATGCTTCTCTTATCACAGACTTTAGTTTTTAAATATTAAATTAAGGTATATAGTAGAGATTAAATATGGAATAATGCTCAGATCTCTATTTTGGTTATGCATTTTTTTTAAAGATTTTTTTTTTTGATGTGGACCATTTGTAAAGTCTTTATTGAATTTGTTACCATATTGCATCTGTTTTATGTTTTGGTTTTCTGGCCGCAAGGCATGTGGGATCTTAGCTCCCCGACCAGGGATCAAGCCTGCAGACCCTGCATTGGAAGGTGAAGTCTTAACCACTGGACCATCAGGGAAATCCCGGTTATGCATTTTTTTTTTTTCCTTGTTTTTTTTTTTTTTTTTAAGGATTTTCTTATTTATTTATTTATTTATTTATTTTTGGCTGTGTTGGGTCTTCGGTTCGTGCGAGGGCTTTCTCCAGTTGCGGCAAGCGGGGGCCACTCTTCATCGCGGTGCGGGGACCGCTCTTCATCGCGGTGCGCGGGCCTTTCTCTATCGCGGCCCCTCCCGTCGCGGGGCACAGGCTCCAGACGCGCAGGCTCAGCAATTGTGGCTCACGGGCCCAGCTGCTCCGTGGCATGTGGGATCTTCCCAGACCAGGGCTCGAACCCGTGTCCCCTGCATTAGCAGGCAGATTCTCAACCACTGCGCCACCAGGGAAGCCCCCCGGTTATGCATTTTAACATCAGAATTTCTTGGCACCTATTGATACACTGTCCCTTATTTCCCTAATTCTTTCTGATTCCCTATGTTCTAGATCACATGCCTTAGATCTTATGTCTTTGGTTATATTAGCTTAATTATATACATTTATTATTAAGGTCATATACATTTCATTTTCTGTTTCTCATAGAGTCTGTTTGGGGAGCATGAAAAGCATCCTTTATACCTGGTGTGTGTCCCTGTCTCTGGATTTCTAACACTAGGTTTTTCTGTGTCTTCCACCACTTCTCCCAACAGCCCATAGTCAAGCCCTTCCCTTGCCATGTTCTTTGTCACCCAGGTGAAGGACTCTGATTTTTTTTTTTTTTTTTTTTTTTGCCACACTGAGCGGCATGCTGGATCTTAGTTCTCTGACCAGGGCTCGAACCTGCGCCCCCTGCAGTGGAAGCACGGAGTCTTAACCACTGGACCGCCAGGGAAGTCCGGAGGACTCCTGACTGTGAAAAGAAAATAAAGCAGAGACAAATGATACACTTCCCAGGTCCAAGTTTTGAGCCTCCTGGGACCAAATTTTCTCTATCTACACATACAGGATGTCAAATTGGGTAATTAGTGAGGTCCATTAGGAATGCAGAATGCTCAGATTCTATGAAAAGGTGGAAACAATGTCATTTATGTCATCCAGTCTGAATTACCCAAACAGTGATGTCAGATTATTTAAGGCCTCCCCTTCCACCTCTCGTTGACTAATACGTGTGGGGAGTCTCATGGATTTACTTCTACGGAATGCTTGAAATGAGAGGGGCAAGTGGACATGGGCGTTATTGAAGAGGACAAATGCAGAAGTAAGGTAGTGTAGCTACTGTCAATTTCAGAAATCTGTAGATGTGAGAGTACTTGGATATTGCTGGAGTTTGAGAAATAAATGAGAGGTTTATCCCACAAGTCCAATCGCTTTAAACATCTGGAGGGACTCCAAGATTCCTCGGGGGTGGGGGGGTGGAATAACAAAGCCACTTGCTTAACTTCCTCTTCATTTCAGGAATATCATAATTAGAGCAAGGCATGAATAATAAGGAGCTCTGCAAGGTCACATCCATCATCAAAGCAGGAGAAATGTAATCTCCCAGCCCCTGCAAAAACCTGTAGCAGTAGGCTGAGGCATCACATGATAGGTTTAGATTATTCTTTTACTCCTTTGATCAGTATACTAAGTTCAAAGGGTTCCAAAAGCAAAATAAAACAAAACAATAAAGAAAACTCTTGACATTTGTGTTACACTTGCTTTGCACTGTTACTATCCTATCTGATCTTCTTACAAATCAGCTGAGGTGGGCACAGAAAGGATGATTACCCCCATTTAGTAGATGGGGGTAACTGAGGCACAGATGGATTGCATGGCTTGCCTAAAGCCAGGCAGCAGTTTTTCACAGGGGTAGGATTAGAGCCCGAGTTTCCTGATACTTTGGCATTTTCTCCTGCCTGCTTACATTGCTGCTTCTCCAGTTCATTCACACAGGTGGCTCAAAGGAGGAGGTATACATCAAGTACCTGGAGTAGAGCTTAGTGGAGAATAATAGGTGCTCTGTAAAGGGTGGCTACTCCTTTAGTTTGAGCCACTCCTTTCCAGGCACCACTCCCTGGAATGCAGGCCCTTATAGGATGTGATTTTTCTTAATGATCCCTGCAGCGAGACAGAATTTTTTAGAATGGACTTACTACGTATTCTGTTTGGGAAAATGAAGGCTATGGAGTCTGCAAAATTTTGCAGCTGAAGCTAGCAAAACTACCCCATTCTTATTTTTCCAGCCTTTTGCTCTTAGTGTTTCCTGTCTTCCTACTTCACTAATGTTCTCCTCAAATATATTCAAACAAGTTATGACTATCAGCATTAACATTAGCAAAATGTAAGTTTTGTCTTCCTAAGTAAGTGAGAGAACTCCAACCAGCATTTGCATTACTTGAACCTTGTTATTTATTATTTTTCAATCACCTTGCAGTCATGCATTCTCTCCATGTATGCCAGAGATTTGTTTTATTTTCATTTTTTTCCTCAGTTATTTTATGTTGGCTTTGAGGTTCCAGAGTTGTAAGACTATTGCATGATCAGTTTTGTTCCTCTCTTACAATGGAGTTTTCATGAAATTAATTATGCTGTTTCCTTCTCAGTAATGTCCTCTGATGAATATTTTATTTTGCTCAATTGCTGTGTGGTCGGCCTTGCTTGATATTTTGTGGTACCTTTTCAAATAAAAAGATGCTCCTGAGACTTTTCAGAGCCTCTGCTGCAGCAGAGCAGAGCTCTGTGCCTTAATAGGAAATCCAGAGATCAGCCCAAGGAGCTCTTCCCTCTAAGAGCACAGAAAATGCCTAATAGTGGGGCCCACAGGGTGAGAACAAGATTCACCCGACCTCCCAAAGTCCGTGTGTTAGAAATCATCATGGCATCAGCAGAGAGAAGGGAAATAAATGCATCCCATCATGGAGATGTGTTACTAGGCCAATCCAGTTCCATGACCTTGAACTACTCAGAACTGCAAGGGCTTCCTATCTATTTTGCTATGAGCACAGAGTTGGCTCTAGAATATTCACTATAAAACCTCCTCTGGCAACTCCAAGGGCTGTGCAGTTGAGTGTTTTTCTGAGATGGGCCTAAGTTCAGCAACAAGAAAGACCCCATTGGAAGAGCAACTGGAGCAGATGCAATGCGAAAGAAAGGAAAAAAAAGAAATGGAGCAGCTGCTAATTGCCAGACACTGCTTGGTGTTTTAAAAATATCTCATTTAATTGTCAAAATGACCTCGCCATCAGGTTATGAACCCCGTTATAAATATGCAACCTCTGGTGCTCAGAGAGGTTAAGTAACTTGTCTAAGGAGCCCAGTGTCTGGCATTTAAATATTTGCTGATTCAATAATGAATGAATGAATGTTATGCCGCCACTGCAGGGAATTGATAAAGGGAGCGCCTCTTATCTCTATTTTATAGGAATAAATATTCCCTGTGGCAGAAGGAAGACTTAGCAAATGACATGGGAGCTTATTAAATGAAGTTTTTGGCGTGAAATGCTGGCAGGAAGAGAAGGGGGCTGTGTCCCTGTTGTCCCAGTTGTGGGCTCTGTAGTCTCATCTACAAAATTGGGACTGCACTGCCCTGCCTACCTTCCTTCCCACCCCTACCCTGCTTTACCAATGAGCCTTTGAGAGGCTCTCAGCTGAGATACTTAAGGTGATGTAATTATGCATAATTCTGTATCTGGCCAAGAACTGGGGACAGGAGTCAAGGTCCTAAATGTTTTCTGCCTTTTGGGGCACCTGGAGGTAAGGGAAGTTAAAGAATTGGGAACTTCAGAGTTGGACAATAAACGTGGGTTTCATAGTTAAATGACACGGGTTGTGCCTGGCCATCCTGTTTAGAAGCCCTCATTTCCTTTTCAGGCCCTGTTTCTACTAAACCTTGTGGTTTTCCAAATTGTGCTGAGAGCAGATCCCACATCCCCTTTGAAGTGATTGATTTCTGTACTCAAAACTGGTCTGGAGGGCAGACTGCTGAAAAAGCTTCTTTCCCCTTGAATTAAATGCTCTTGGGCAGGGGAAAAGAGACTGTGAGATTGTTGTGCCTGGTTGAAAGCAGGCAGGTATCTCCAGTATCCACATCAAAGCCTTCAGTGCCCATGGTGACATTAATAATAAATATCGAGTTTCTTGCAGATTTTCAACTAAGCAATGTTGGTTTTCCTGTGGTTAGGTCAGTTCCAGTGTGTTTGGTGCTAGCATTTCAGACATCTTCTGCCAAAATGAATGCGAAATAATTAGCAGCATGCGATGCTTTTGCTTTGCTCACCAGAAGCAGTCTTTTAACTTAACAGAATAGAGTTTTCAAGTGAATCTTGGTTATGAAAACCTTTCCTTTCTGAGGATTACTAACCAATCCAGGTAACTGCTAGGGTGGTCTTGAGTTCTTTTCTCTGATACTGATGGACCCCTATTAGGTGGAACTGGGCGACAGCAGTTGGAATAGGCACACAGGTGGGGACCGAAAGTGGGAGTTGGGTGGGCTTCATCTATCTGCCACAGCAGACAGCAGGTGAAAAAAGAACTCCCTCTAATTTCTCTCTGTCCCCACTGCCCTTCCCCAGTCCGTGCCACCGCCAGCTCTCGTCTGACCATTACAGAAACCTCCTAACTGTTCTTTTTGCTTCCACTCTCAACCTGCTCCAATTTAGGAAGCCAAGGTGAGTTTCTTAAACAAAAGCCAGCCTAAGCAATTTACTCCCCCTGGTGGAAACCGTTCATTGGTTTTCAATTCCACTTAACATAATTCCAAAATCCTACTCCAGCCAACATGTCCAGCAGGTCCCTGGTCTCATGTTCATTGCTCTCCCCTCCTTTCTGTGCCCTGGCTGTGCTGGACCTCCATCAAGCCCCTTACCCCTTCACAGCCCTGCTCACGCCTTCTTACCTCTGCCCTCTCTTCCTCCCTCTCTTTGTCTCGCCTCTACTAATCCATCAAGTCTCATGTTAAAGTTGGTTCCTCAGAAGGTCTTCCCTGATTCTAAAATAAAACTAGACACTCATAGGGAAGGTGGCCAAGGTGGCTGAGTAGGAAGGCCCCAAACCCTTCCCCTCCCACCGGCATGTCAACATTACAACTACTTCCAGGGCAACTACCTATGAGAATAACCTGAAGACTAGTAGAAAATAATTCGCACAACTAAGAATATGAAGAAGGAAGCATAGCAAGATAAGTCGGAGGGGCAAAGACGCAGTCTAGTCAGGGCCCACACACCTGGGGGAGGTGACCCACAGATGGGAGGATAATCACAGCCATAGAGGTCCTCCCTAAGAAGCGAGGGGCCCGAGCCCCACATCAGGCTACCCGAGCCCCCAGGTCCTGACAAGGAAGACGAGGCCCCAGGACGTCTGGCTTCGAAAACCAGCAGGGCTTAGGGAACAGACACTCCGCTCTTACAGGGTGTGTGAAAATCTCACGTGCTCCAAATCCCAGCAGAGAGGCAAGAGTGTCAAAGGAGCCTAGATCAGACCCACGTTTTGAACTTAGTGAACCTCCTGCAGAGGCAGGTGGCAGCTGGGGATGGAGACGTTAGCAGCAGCCATTTTTGGAAGCTCGCTCTACCACGATGGCAAGCCCCATTTCGGAATCCACCCTCCAGCCTGTTAGTGCCAGGAGCTTACCTTCTCCCCAGTGGCTCAGCACCAGCGAAGTGCCCCCTGGGCCGTGCACCTGGCTGTGAGGGGATCGGGGCCCATCTGCCAGTAGGCACGCGGCAACCACCGCACCTCCCAGGCTGTACAGCCAACCGTGTGGGAAGCCTAACCCTGCCTTACAGCAGGCCTGCAGCCATCGCGCGAGGCAGGGCCTGGCAGTCAACCAGGCCAGGGACCAGTGGTGCCTGCCAGCACACCCATAGTATGAAGGTTTCTCAGAAAATTAAGAAAAGAACTGCCATACGGTCCAGCAATCTCACTTATGAGTATTTGCCTGAAAAAAAACAAAAGCACTAATTCCGAAAGATATATGCACCTCAATATTCATTGCAGCATTAGTTACAGTAGCCAAGATATGGAAGCAGCCTAAGTGTCCATTGATAGAGTAATGGAGTAAGTAGATGTGGTGTATATATACAATGGAATATTATTCAGCCATAAACAATGAAATATTGCCATTTGCAACAGCTTGGGTGGATTGGGAGGGTATTAGCTAAATGAAATAAGTCAGAGAGAGAAAGACAAATACTGTAGATCCCATATAGATGTGGAATCTAAGAAAAAAAACAAAAACCATGAAAACAGACTCATAGATAGAACAAACAGGTGGTTGCCAGAAGGGCAGGGGATGGGGGTGGGTGAAATAGGTGGAAGGGATCAAAAGATACAAACCTGCAGTAATAGAATAAATAAGTCATGGGGATGTAGTATACAGCAGAAGGCATATGGTCAATAATGCAGTAATAACTTTGGAGACAGATGTTTACTAGACTTATGGTGGTGATCATTTCATAATGTATGTACATGTCAAATCACTATTTAGTACACCTGAAACTCACATAAGATTATATGTCAACGATGTATCAGTGAAAAAAAATATACTCATAGTTTTTCTTGTATTTTCCTTTCATAGCACTTAAGACTAAGGCTGTTTGTTAGTGTGTATTTTATATATGTCATAATTTTAAAAATGTATATCTTCCTTCCCACTGATTTATAAACTCAGTTAAGTAGGGACCAAGTCTGTTTTATCCACTGGTATATCCTTAGCACCTAACAGAGTACCTGACACATAAGAGGTACTCTAAATATTTAGAGAATGAATAAAATGCTGGCTTCTTGTGCCATCTGTCAAGTTGACTTACTCTCGTTTTTAAAACCACTGTATAGGATGCCTGGTTTCAGGCCTCACATCAGTGGTCACAGCCCTGCCTGGTCCTTGTAATTGACTGGCTTCACCATGTTGGCCTTGGTAGGCATGCTGCCTGTACCAGCCCTGTTTTTTCTTTTTTTGTAATGCAAAACAGATTTATTTGCGAGGTGAAAAGGAAAGCACACTACTGTCAAATGGGGAAGATCAAGATTCTTAAGTAGCTGGCTTTGGGACCTGCTGGGTGGGAAGACTTGCTGTGTTGCCTTCAGATGTTCTCTCTTTACCTGATGTTTCAGATGCTTCAGCAGCCTTTTCAGGCTGTCCTTCACTCTTGGCCGCCTTTTCTAAGTCCTTCTGATAGTTAAGCTGGTATTCCAGATAGCTTATGTTCCTGGTCTGTTCATCCAGGAACTTTTTCATGAAGCATGAGAGATTGGTTTCTTTATTCTTAGAAGCCGAGGTCTTCAGTTCTTGCAGCAGCGTGTTTAACACTTTCTCCAACTGCAGATCCAAGCCAAATCCTTGGAACGTGACCTCATACCACTTGCTCAGAATGATTCCTGGTTGTTCCCACCCTTCTGGCAGTGTTTTGAGCCCTTGCTCAAAGCCTGTTTAAATGGAACCCTTCAAAATCCTTATATTTTTAAAGCTGTAGCATCTTTTTTCTTTTAAAAAATTTATTTATTTATTTATTTATTTTTGGCTGCGTTTGGTCTTCGCTGCTGTGCACGGGCTTTCTCTAGTTGCGGTGAGGGGGAGCTACTCTTCGTTGTGGTGCACGGGCATCTCATTGCGGTGACCTCTCTTGTGGGTGGTGCTCGGGCTCTAGGGCGCATGGGCTCAGTAGTTGTGGCTCGTGGGCTCTAGAGAACAGGCTCAATAGTTGTGCCTCACGGGCTTAGCTGCTCCGCAGCATGTGGGATCCTCCTGGACCAGGGCTCGAACCCATGTCCCCTGCATTGGCAGGTGGATTCTCGACCACTGTGTCACCAGGGAAGCCCAAGCTGTAGCCTCTTGGTAGACCCCTCTGAGGAAGACTTGTAACTCTATAGCACCATGAAAGTCAGCCCAAGCCTCATTCAACTTCTTGTCTGGGCTTATATGAAGAGGAAGTCCAAGTAGAAATATTTATAAATTAATCTGCATTGAAAATATAATGGTTGCTGCAATTTATAGGGAGTCAGGCTTTGGGGATTCCCCAGTCATAAAACTTAAGAATGTAAATGATACACTTTGGGAATAAAAGTATAGATAGAAGTGTGATGCATATGCCAATTATGTGTGCATCTAACATCCCTCTTACACCTACTCCTGCGAGGAGTCAAAGAAGTCCTTTTTTCATAGAGTTCTCTTGCCAAATTTTGTGAAAATTTAAATTGTCTTACCCTTGACTCTCCACACTTCTCACTTGAATCTGACCCTCTACAAGAGCCTGACTCCACTTATTCCTGAAGTATCTTGCAAATACCACAGTATGTTTAATACCAACAACACCGAGTATACTGATTTTGTTGCAAAGATTCATCATTATCTTAACTCATCATGAGGTCAAGGGCAATGACACAGAACATTCAAGAATGCTACTTCAATACCCTTTTCATTTTTTTAAACAAAACGATCCTCAACCTCTCATTAATAAATGTTATGTGCCTGTTAGAAAAAAGCTTCCTGGCTCTAATTTATCTGATGACATTTTCTATCACAGTAAACAAAATATTAGTGAAAGGTTGAGCCTGCTTCTGTCCTTCCCTGTGCCAATTTACAAAATAAACATTTACTGATTTGGTCATTAGAGTTTAAACTATTGAACTGAAGACAGATGTTCCTTGAACAAAGATTGTAAAGAGGAGACAGATCAGAAATTCTCACAAGGCCAGAACTTAAAACATTGATGATTACAGCTTCTCTTATCTGTCACCAGAGCCTTTAGGGTGAAAATATGGCTCTAGATTTTCTGGAGATGTGTATAGTGTACACCAGCCTACAGACTTTGGAAAACCTTTTTCCTATGTGTTCTTCCAGTGAATTTAAAAAGAAAATAATTTCTGAATTTAGCCTTGTAGACTGAACTTTGCCCAACAAGTATATTGAACTGATGCATAACTGAATGCCCAAGTCGCTGTTCATTTTTGGGATTTAGCAAGCATTCCTTTGAAAACAAACCAACTCAGTCAATGTCAACACCACCCCCAAAAATATTACAATGAAACTAAATTCTTCTTTTTTAAAAAATTTGCATGGAGGGACTTCCCTGGCCGTGCAGTGGTTAAGAATCCACCTGCCAATGCAAGGGACATGGGTTCAATCCCTGGTCTGAGAAGATCCCACATGCTGTGGAGCAACTAAGCCCATGTGCTGCAACTACTGAGCCTGCACTCTAGGGGCCTGCGTGCTGCAGCTACTGAGCTTGTGTGCTGCAACTACTGAAGCCCGCATGCCTAGAGCCCGTGCTCTGCAACAAGAGAAGCCACCGCAACGAGAAGCCCGTGCACTACAACGAAGAGTAGCCCCCGCTCGCCACAGCTAGAGGAAGCCCTCGTGCAGCAACAAAGACCCAACGCAGCCAAAAAAAAAAAAAAAAAGAAAAGAAAAAAATTTGCATGGAAAAAGGAAATGTGATTATCCGGAGGAAAAAAATCAGTGCAGGGAATGGGAATTTTTAAAATGTAGTCAATCTCTGAAAGTATTGAGAATCTAAGTATAGGATGAATGGGTGGCAGTTTTCTTCAGGTCTGAGAGTCCTCCTAAGAACCGGGTTTGATTGGAAAGGTTGACTGCACGCAGTGTGACTGAAGGCTTTGTGCCTTACCCTCACTGGCTACAGAAAGAAACAAGTAAATTAAAAAAATCCAATATCAGTGCAACACAAAAATTCTCTTGGTGCCTAAAATTCCACCATGAAGATTCATTGCTTTGGGAAAGCCAAGTCTCTTGGTAGTTGTCTTGGTTTAAACTGTCTTCCCTAAAAAAGCCACAAACAGAATATGTAGAGCTTGGTGAGAATAGGGGAAATGAGAAAGGGAGGTAAATGTAGAGCTGTATCAGCCCTGTTTCGGACGGGAAGGGTGGGAAGGAGCAAAGAAGGACCATATTGGTGAGTAACACATTCCTGAGGGCTGAGTTGGAGGATGAGCACCCATCACAAGGCAGCCTCCCTCCTGGTTTAATCAAAACCGAGGATAACTATCCGGGTGGGGCAGAAATTTCCTTTGTGAAACAGCACTTTCCCTTGAAGCCAAGGAGTTCTTAGGGACATTTTCTGGCCATGTATCTAACACCTCCAAAGCACTCTAAGAGGCACAGTGGGAAGAGAGCGGGGCAGTTAGATAATAGACCCCAAAAGCGTCCATGCCTACATGTAGCATTGTCTAAACTAGACACACATACAGAGAAAGGGCAATTTGGAAAGAAAAGGTACATCCCAGGAGCTAAGACAAAAGGGGAAGTTATAATGAGTTCTTCCCTTCTTCCTGCTCTTCCTCCTTTTACTTCTGTGAATATTTGCAGAAAATTACAATCCTGCTCTGTATTTTGAGAGAGAATATAAATCTGCTGCCTCCCAACATGTCACAGCCGCCATTTGCCACTGCCAGCCACCTATGGATTTCCTATAAGCAGGGTTCATTCATTGTGCAAATTAGATAATTGAAACAATCTATCTGCTTCAGGCTGCTGGCTTCAGGGGTGACGCTTGCCTGTTGCCATGACAAGTAATTTTCAGAGTGAAATTTTAGGCACAGTAACTCACTGAACAATAAGCTGTTGCCCTGTTCTGTTTATCAGGAAGACAAGACCTTTTTTAAGGATAAAATTATTTATTTATTTATATTTATTGGCTACTGGGGATGATAAAGCAACCTCTTGCCAATTAGTATTCTAGCCAGCCCCTTTTCTTCTGCTTTATGATCATCTCCCTTACTGCAAAGGAAGATATGATGAAAGAGTACAATTCCATTGATGGTGGTCCTCTGGGATTCTCAGTCATACCTTCTAGATGGTGGGATATTGATTATGGTGCAGACCTTGAAGGGATGAAATCAGAGGAGCTAGGAAATCCATAGCTTGTGTTGCTTCACAAATATGCGTGTGGCATCTTCACCCAGGAATTAATTATACTTCTATATATTCTAATCAGAAAGAAAAGTCTTTAAAAATTTTTTTTATTGAGTATAGTTGATTTACAATGTTGTGTTAATATCTGCTGTACAGCAACGTGATTCTGTTATACATATATATACATTCTTTTTTAATATTCTTTTGCATTGTGGTTTATCATAGGATACTGAATATGGTTCTCTGTGCTATACAGTAGGACCTTGTTGTCTATGCATTCTATATATAAAAGCTTATATCTGCTAACCCCAACCTCCCACTCCGTCCCTCCTCCAACCCCCTCCCCCTTGGCAAGCACAAGTCTGTTCTCTATGTCCGTGATTCTGTTTCTGTTTCGCAGATAGGTTCATTTGTGTCATATTTTAGATTCCACATATAAGTGATACCGTATGGTATTTGTATTTGTTTCAGAAAGAAAAGTCTTAAAAGGAGAGTAACATAGGCTTGGAACATTTTTCTCTGTGTTTTATAGGATTAAAAGCAGTCAGCAAAGTCAGAGAGGTCAGAAGAGGACATGAGCTCTGTGAAAGCTGGGTCCCCAGCGGCTTTTGATCTCTGCCTTGTCCCCTTTGCCTGGAAGGGCTCAAGTCCCATCAGGTGCACTTGATAGATATTTTCTGAACAAACAAGTGAATGAATGAATTGCTTTCTCCCACTTCACTTCAGACACATTGCATTCTAGTGTCCTCCCCCTTTCCCTTCTCATCAAAACCTGCTCTTCCAAACCTATCTCCATTTAAGCACAAGTCCCTACGACCTGCTCCATGAAAAGAGGTCTGTATGTCCACATAAGTTTGGGAAATTATGCATGCATTCTATTCTTGGTGATTGAAAATGCTCATGGGAATACTAGAGGCACTTTCTCCTGCAGCTAAGAAATCGGAATAACTTTGCCTAACTCATATTTTCCTAAACTTTATTCATTTATTTCATTTCATTTGGTAGATATTTTTTTTAAATTTATTTATTTATTATTTATTTTTGGCTGTGTTGGGTCTTCGTTTCTGTGCGAGGGCTTTCTCCAGTTGCGGCAAGTGGGGGCCACTCTTCATCGCGGTGCGCGGGCCTCTCACTGTCGCGGCCTCTCCTGTTGCGAAGCACAAGCTCCAGACGCGCAGGCTTAGTAACTGTGGCTCACGGGCCCAGTTGCTCCGCGGCATGTGGGATCCTCCCAGACCAGGGCTCGAACCCGTGTCCCCTGTGGCAGGCAGATTCTCAACCACTGCGCCACCAGGGAAGCCCCATTTGGTAGATATTAATTGAACATTTGCTATGTGCCAGGAAATGGTCTAGACATAGGAAGTGACCAATCAGATAAAAGTCCTGTCCTATGGAATTTATGTTCTGGTGGGGAAGACAGAGAGTGCACAAATAAATAAAATATTTAGCTGATCAGATGGTGGTAAGTGAAGTGCAGTGAAGAAAAATAAAAAGGCAAGAGCGGTAGGGAGGGCTGTGACAGGGAGTTACAGTTTCAAGTCGAGTGGTTATCATTGAGGAGAGGTTTGAGCAAAGACCTGAAAGAGGTGAGGGCATGAGTCACTAGGGGGAATGGTATTCCAAGCAGAGGAAGCAGCAAGTGCAAAGGTCCTGAGAATGTCTGCATGTCTGGAGTGTGTGAGGAAACCAAGATGGCCAGGGCTGCTGGATGAGTCTAGGATGGGGAGAGCAGTAAGAGGAAAGGTCATGGAGGCGAGAGGGGTAGGGATGGGGGTCAGGTTATATAGATCATATCTAACCGCAGAAGTGCTTCACTGGTAGTGCTGAGAAGTGTTGTCTTTGCTCAGAACCCTCCTTGGTCTCCGCACACACAAGTACAAAACAAACACACACACACAATGTTAAGAAAAAGAAAAAACGAGACCTGTTTCCTCATGAGTAAAATGGGGAAAATAATATTGCCTTCCTTTCAAAGATTTTTTTTTTCCAAAGATTTTTTTAATAATAAAAAAATAAATTTTATAGAGTGGGCATTTAGTTAATGCTCAGTAAATGTTAGCTCTTTGCTTTTTTTCTCTTTCTCACTCCATCTCCCAAAAAACATGTTGTCTGCCCACTCTACTATCATGCTGCTATAGCAATGATAACAGTAAGCAATAAGCATGAAGTGCAGAATCAAAGGCACAGGACAGCAAGCGTTGAAGGTGGACAGATAAAAACAAAAACCTTGGTGGATATAATGCCGTAGATTCCACTAATGAAAAAGATGAGAGAAACTAAAAGATCCCACACCAGAGGATCAAGAAAGCAGACAGGGCAGCAGGGATCAGGTTTCTGGGCTGTAAATGTGGACGTCGGGGGCAAACAGTGAGGAGGGCACCTTGTACCCACCAGGGAGGTTTCTTGGAAGAGTGAACATGAGATGTTTTTTGGGGGGTATATGGGACGATGAGTGGGCCTTTTTGACAGCCCATGTTGAAGACTAGTAGACCCCGTGGGTTGAAAATGTGCGGATATTTAGATTCTGACAAAAGATTGGCAAATCACTGCTTGAGAGTTTCGGTTTCCCTACATCATAACCAACACATGATATTATCATACTTTGTTAATCTAATGGATATGGAAATATCTTTCATTGGTATTTTACTTTATATTTCCCCAATTAGAGTGTCATTGAGCTTCCTGTCATATGTTTGTTGGAAATTAGGGTTAAATTCATTTAATTCATTGATATTTATTGAGATTACTTATATTCATATAATATTTTCATTTATTACACTGTTGCCCTATTAATGGTTATGGGTAGTGTTGCCAGGTTTTGGTATTACAAGCAATGTTTTAATGAATAATCGCCTACCCATGTCATCTTGTACGTATTTAGGTTTCTTTGTTGGGTAAATTCCCACAAAATCACTGAATCAAAAGTGTGTGTATTTATAATAATCAGTAGGAAATATATTTTATTTTAATCATTTAGTCATTGTATAATACAGGAACATATTATAATCTTTAAAAAGATCAAAAGGGTAAATTGTAAAAAGTAAATCTTCAGTCAGCTTTTCCCCTCTAGCCCCCCAGTTCCTTTTCCTGGGGGCTAATACTGCTACCAGCTTATAAAGAATCCTTCAGGACTTCCCTTTGGCCGCTGTTCTGTACTACCCTGAGAGGCTCTATTTCCCTGCGACTTTAGAGTCTCAGGCCACTTGAGGCATTTGAGGCCATTTGAGGGGAAATGGTTCCAGGCGAGAGAGGATCAGGCAGTGGCAGTGGAGGGGTCGCACTCACGCCAGGCTGCCCGTAGGGAAAAAGCCTGAGGGGCCCTCTCGGTCGCTGGAGCCTGCGCTTTCTTCCTTTGTCAGGCCCTGCCTGCCGCGAAGATGAGCTCGGCCTGGGTCACTCCTTTCGAGAAGGAGCATCTCTGGATGTATCTGCAGGCGCTCGGCTTCGAGCCGGGCTCGGCGACCGTAGCCCGTGGAAAGACGGTGTCGCACGCGCACCTCGGAGTGAACATGTTTGACAAGTTGAACCTTGAAGCCTTTCAAATAGTTTCTTATTTTTTGTTTCAAACTCTTGACCAGTCTCTCAGTAAAGAAGTTTTCAAACTTTGTTGGCCTCCATTTGACCAAAAGAGTGACACTGAATTCCGAAAACATTGCTGTGAATGGTTAAAAAAGATTTCTGCTGAATGTGGAAGTAGCTTTCCTCAAGTTGTGGGTTCACTATTTCTTTCTCCTGGTGGTCCTAAGTTTATTCATCTGATGTATCACTTTGCAAGATTTGTTGCAGCAAAATATATAAAAACCCATTCTAAAAATTCTTCTGTACGTTTTACAGAGACATTTAATGTAAAGCCACAAGATTTGCACAAGTGCATTGCCAGATGCCATGTAGCACGTAACAGATTTTTACAAATTTTGCAGAGAAGATTGCGTTACCTGAAAAATGCCAGGAAAATGCACAATTGTCAGTTAAACAAGCACGAAATTTGAGATCAGAATGTACAGGACAGCAAAACCAAATTAAAAAAATGGAACCCTACGATGGCCAAAGTAATATACGAGAGAAAATTCAAAAGCTTCGGTCTTTGTGGGCTTCAGTGAATGAAACATTCATGTTTTTGGAAAAAGAGAGAGAAGTTCTTAGTTCAGTCCTTAGTCTTTTTAACCAATATCCTTTAGATGGAACTAATGTTGCTATCAATATTCCAAGGCTCTTAACTGACAAAATTGAGAAACAAATGTGTCAGTTGCACATAGGAAATGTTTATGAGGCTGGAAAATTGAATCTCTTAACAGTTATTCAGTTATTAAATGAAGTCTTGAAAGTAATGAAATATGAATATTGTCAGGCTGACCAAGCAAGACTGACAAAAGACCTTCACTTCTTTGAAAAAGAGACCAAATTTCAGAGAGAAAGATTGTCAGATCTGAAGCATATGAGGTATAAAATAAAAGAAGATCTCACAACTATAAGACATTCTGTTGTTGAAAAACAAGAAGAATGGCATAAAATTTGGAAAGAATTTCTCGGCCTGTCTCCTTTCAGTCTAATTAAAGGTTGGACTCCAGCTGTGGATCTTTTACCACCTAAGTCTCCCCTTTCGTTTGATCCTGCCTCAGAAGAAGCATACACGAAGAGTATTCTTTTGCAGTACCCTGCTTCACTTCCAGATACACCTAAGCAACATATCCAGGAAAATGATTGCAAGAAGGGCAAGTGATATATTGGAAACTAAATGTGATCTAGCCAAGGGCCCTGCTTCTTTCCTGTGGCAGCTCATTTCACCATCAGATAGAAAGTGTTACACTACTTGAAAATGACAGGAAGTTGACATCTCCTAGAGAGAAAAATGAAACAGATTCTAAGAAAACACCAGAATTTGAAGTGGAAGACTCTTCATCATCAAATATTGCAAAGAGTAGTGCATTTGGAGCGTCTCTGCCAGCTAAAAAAGTGATCCATTCCAAAAAGATCAAGATCATCTGGTAGAAGAGGTTGCAAGGGCAGTTTTATCTGATTCACCACAACCTTCTAAAGGAAAAGAAGTAATGTTAGAGGAACTAATTGACTCTCTAGTTTCTAACCCGTTCTTAACAAGGAATCAAGTTCCCTGAACTCCAGAAAGCTTGATAAGTGATATTAGGAGCTCATGGAGAAAAGCTGTTAAAATAGAAAATAACAGAAGTACAGAACCAATTCAAATGGATACTGAACATAGAGGAGTATTGCCAGAATCCTTACCTGTGGTGCATAATCGAAAAGAGTTTAACATGGCCAGTTTTTTCTCAGCAACCACTGTGTCCGATTCTAGCCATTCTCGTTTGCCTGAAGAGAAAGTTGTTTCAGATTGCCTCAAGTGTGTGCTTCAGAAACCTGTGGTGGCCAGTTACGTAGGTGAACCAACAACACAACATCTGTCAGATTTGTTAAATAAGGACATAATTTGTAAGCAAGATTTGGAATGTACAGCTTTACAGAACAAGCTTTTAGAAACTAGACAAATAGAGACATTGTCCCCTGCTGTAGGCAATAGGAGAGATGTGATAGGTAGCAGTGAAGAATAGTGTATTAAAATATCAGACCACTCGAAAGCTTTTTACAGAGATCTTTCCATGCATAAAAGTATGTTACGGAACTCTTTTCAGGTATCAAGTGGAATTAGTTCCAGTTTTAAAGATAGTGATTTTGGCATATTACATGAAACTCTTCCAGAAGAAGTTGGTCACTTAAGTCTTAATAACTCCAGTAGTACAGATGCCAATTTTAAACTGGAAGCAAATAGTCCTATGCACAGTGGCATTTTCCCAGAAGGTGTTGTGGAAGGAAGACAGACTACTCCAGAATCAGACTTTAATTTACAGGCTACTTGCAGTGGATATGAGGCTCTGAAGAAATCTCTGTCCAAGCAAAAGGAAGAAATTTGCCTCTCTAATCCTGAGACACTTGAAAGACAAACCTGAATTGAGCCTTACTTCCCAATACATGCAAATTGATGATACGCTTAACTTTTTGGGCACTCATGATTTGCACACTGACTATACAAAACCATCTTCACACATGTCCCTTGGTGAAAGAAAACGGTCTATTTCACCACCAATTAAGTTTTCTCCAGTGGAACAAAGATTGAGGACCACAATACCATGTAGTCTTGGAGAATTTCTACCTAATTTAACAGTCAGTTTTGCAGAAGAAGAAATCTTGAATAAGAGCCTTGATGCAAAAGAACCTCCATCTGACTTGAAAGATGAAGCAGTAGCCCAGTCAATTTAACTATGATGAACTTAAGTTGAAGCAATGTCACAGGATAAAAACTGATTTGTAATTTAAATACACATTGGAAGTGTAACTGTTTTTCAAGGTCTAAAAAAAGTCCTAAATAATGCTTTTTAGCCTTCTCTGCTGATTTTAGGTAAAGAGAGTATGTTTGGATTTTCTCTCTCTGTATGGATATGGGGTTGAAATGTGAAGTATTTGCAAAGCAAACAAGTTACGAGAAGCCATTTTGGTTTCTTGCATAATCTTGTAAGCATGAAGTAAATGGCAAAATATTAGGTTAACTAATTCATTATGTTCTAATTTCAGTTAATTAACATAAGGATGAGTAGTTTTTGATGTGTTTTATTAAGTGGTGAACTTAATAGCCATTGGATATACTGCTCTTTCTTTTTAGGGAAATAAACAACTTTTATTGTTTCTTTTTAGAACATTCTGGTACTAAACAAAAAAAGTGAGGAAAGTAATGCTTTGGGGTGTATAATCAAAATGACAAAGTTTAAGTTTGGGAAAGCTCTAAAGAGGCTTAATGATTATTCAGGTAGGTTGATCCTGAAAAATGATATTTGATGGAATAAAGTGCATGTGATGATAGTGAAGACTGGAGCAGAATGAATTTAGAAAAAAGGAAAAAGGTGGAAGATGACTAGATACTTTTGAGGGACACTAACGATAAATCCATTCAGTGGGTTGTATAGCAGTTTTATATTTAGTCTAATTTAGACTTTGAGAGTTTAACTCTAGTTTTTTATTTTAACAGAAAAAATGTAAATTAAAAAATTAGTCTGTGTTTGGTTTTTTTTGGAGGGGCACTGTTTTTGGGGAAAGGAGCTAATTTTTTAAATTTTTTATTGGAGTATAGTTGCTTTGCAATGTTGTGTTGGTTTCTGCTGCACAGTGAAGTGAATCAGCCATGCGCATACACACATCCCCTCCCTCTTGGACCTCCCTCCCTCCCTCCCCCACCACATCCCACCCAACTGGGCCATCACGGAGCGCCGAGCTGAGCTCCCTGTGCTACACAGCAGGTTAAGGGAGCTAATTTTGATTGTTGCTTTCCTCCTCAAAAGCCGTCAGTTCCCCACTGCCTACAGAACAGCTTCAAATTAACTTGAGAAAATTGAATTTGGGGTTAAATAACTTGTTCAGTGTTACACAGCTCAGTCAGTGGTGAAGCTAGGATTTGACCCTATTTTCCTTCCTTAACATACCAACAAGACCTCCTAGAAGTAACTAAAGGGCCAGGATGTAGGATATGGCTGCAAGAGTGGGCCTTCTGGACTCTAAATGAGAGTCAGATGTGAGGCCTCTGGTACAGTGTCCTGCCTCATGTAGTCAGACCCCCTGGCCAAGAAACGGGCTTGCCTTTAGCATCCAAGTGAGTACATGCCATTGCCCTCTGCGAACCAGGAGGTTAAGCACACACTGGAAGGAGGGTGGTAGCACCTCCAGCACCCCTGTGTCTAGCCCCAACTCTTAACCATCACAGCTTTGTCCAGTTTGCCAAGGAACTGGCAAGAAGAGGAGAAAAGTTGAAGGGAGGAGTTCTGGAAGTGGATGGGCTTAACAGTTCATCTTTCTTCACTCCTTTTGGCTCACTTTCTCTGTGTTGCTTGTTTGATCCAAGTTTGAAGGCCAGTCTTTTTTGTGAGAAAAGACAGAAGAAAAGCACATAGAACTACCTTCTTTGCAGTGGAAAAGAAAGAGGAAGAGAAAAGCTTCTCCTAAGGTGCCATATTCCCTTATTAGTTAACAGAACAAATAGGGAGCCTGTGAGTCTACTGGGAAACTGTCCTCCAGTCTTCAGAAACCCAGTATCGGTAAATCCAAAATTAACACGCTAAGGAGAAGGTAGGGCTATCATATTAGCATCGACAAAGTGCCAGGGCTATTCCTGGATACTTAATAATACATATTATATCATTTAATTCTCACACCTCTGTAAGATAGTGATACTGTACCTATTTTACAGGTAATGATAGCAAAGCTAGGGAGCTTAGATGACTTGTCTAAGATGGACTCGAGGAATTACCTGGGATACCTCTTAAAAAAACATGTATTCGGGCTTCCCTGGTGGCGCAGTGGTTGAGAATCTGCCTGCTAATGCAGGGGACACGGGTTCTAGCCCTGGTCTGGGAAGATCCCACTTGCCACGGAGCAGCTGGGCCCGTGAGCCACAACTACTGAGCCTGCGCGTCTGGAGCCTGTGCCCCACAACGGGAGGGGCCGCGATAGTGAGAGGCCCGCGCACCGCGATGAAGAGCAGTCCCTGCACCGCGATGAAGAGTGGCCCCCACTTGCCGTAACTAGAGAAAGCCCTCGCAGGAACCGAAGACCCAACACAGCCAAAAATAAAGAAATAAAGAAATAAAGTAGCTATAAAAAAACAAACAAACAAACAAAAAAAACATGTATTCTGTAGGTCTAAAATGAGGATTAGAAATCTGCATTTTACATAGCTTCCCTGGTAATTCTTAGGCTCAGTAAAAAGCTTGAGAGCCACTGCTAGGGGATACAGATTCACATTTAGCCCTGGGGTATCTTAAAGAAGCTAAGTACACTATTACATACATACTGCTTTAGAGATCTTAGCTCTCTGATAAGGAAGCTGAAGTTCACCAATAAGTGTGGGCCCTGAATTACTGAGAATCAAAAGATCAAAATATCTCTGGGTATTAATGGATTTACAAAAACCACATTGTTGTTAAGTGAGTCATACCTGTGATAGGCTGAGAGTTTTGGGCATTCTTCCCTGTCCTTTGTATGCCAGTAGTATAAACAAAAGTATATTAAATCTGTCACTTTCTCCTAAACCATTTTGATTATGACTTACTGCCTTCAGCCTCTTCCTTATCCAATATTGCCTGCATACCTGCCTTTTGACCTTAAGGGACTGCTTTGATCATATCACTTCTTGGTTTAAAATTCCATTAATGGTTCATTGGTAATTCCAGAATCGAGTTCAAATTTAAAGGCATATAAGGTCTCCTCCGTAGATTCCTCTTTTCCCCCTTCCACTATGCTCTCCCATTTTTTTTTTTTTTTCGGAAATGCTTTGGTGAGCATACGTCTTTAAAAATCTTAATTCACAGTTCTGAAGCTGGAATATCCTGCGTTCATCTCCCAGCTTTTCACAGTTACAGTTGTCCTTTAGGGTTCAGAACAAATCTCACTTTCACCTTGAAGTCTTAATCTCTTATCCATGGGCCTGTCCCTTCTCTGAAATCTCCTATGGCTTATGTTAACTTTTATTCACTTAGTATTTTTCATTTATTGCTTTTATTGTATTTTTTCATGGTTGTATGTGATTCCTCCAGTTGTACTGATTAAATACATACAGACATACATACTTACGTAGATGTGTGGGGGGGGTGTGTCCACGCATACATATACTCCAAGGGCCATAGATCATCCTTAGCAGATATGGAAGTATTGGAATTGTTTTCTTTGCCTTCTGTGTGATGGAATTAAAGTAATGGTAAAGAGAAAGGGCTACTTTATTGCTGAGAGTACTTTTTCTCATTACATTCACAGCAGAATGTACCTTGTTTTATTCACTATTCATAAGACGAAGGTGTGTAAACTGACTTCTCTATCAGTTGGAAACTTTAGATAATGCCTCTATGTCCTAATTGTTTTAAATGTTTAAAGAGGACAAGCATATAATATTGCTTAACATGAAAAATGTTATCAAGTGGAATAAAGACTATTTGTTGTTAAAGAAAATCAATTTGGGGGAATTTAATTGAAAACAAAAATGTAAGTATTTTGAAACCGTTCTTTACCATGTGTTTCTTAACCATGATCTGTGGAGTCAATTTTATTTAATTCTTGAGACCTGTATAAAAGGAAACACTGTTTTTTCCCTACTCTGAGTATACTAAAATTAAAGAAGATATGTTTAAGGACATTTTCCTCAATGTAAAGAAAGTATTTGCTAAAGTAAAATTCTCTTTCACATTAAGTTGCAGATACATAGTTGATATACCTTTTGTCTTATGCACTGTGAATGTTAAATCCACATCCTGAATTTAAAATATTTGTGAGTCCTCCATGGGACTATTTGTAAAGGTTTTGCATACTAGTCTTGAATAAACATTCAGTATCAAAAAAAAAAAAAGAATCCTTCAGAAATATTCCATGTATATATAAGCTACTGTGCACATAGGAGAATTCCTTTTATTTAAACAGATTTGTGCTTTATTCTGCATTGTAGTTTATAGGATGGAGATAGCTCTTGCCAGGACATTGATTAAAACAGAGAAAACAGGCTTTGATGTAAGCATTCTGATAGGAACATATTTCTTTATTGTCTTGTCATTTAGTCTTAGGCATACACTGTCACCATGATGGATGCCACCAATAAAAGTGATTGTTCTCTTAATTTTAGTATGCTTAACACTTCACTCTGGAGGAAAAGCTGGCTGTAAATATTGGGCCCTGCGCTGTTCCTGGCCACAAATTTTGGAACTTGCTTCAATCTGGACTCATTACTCTCTGCATTTGGTGTGTAGCAGTTATACTGGGAACCCTCTTCACCATCATCCTGGTGGTTCTACGCTTCTCTCTTGTATTGCTATCTCTTGTTTCTTATGTCCCATAAAGTATTCTGTCCTAGTTTACTTCTTCATTTTGGGGAAAAAAAAAAATCTCCTCATAGCTTTCTATGAAAGAAATTTGTGGGAGGTTAATAGCTTGAGAACTGATCGATTTGAAAATATTTTCAGTGTATTCTTATTCTTGATTGGTAGTCTGCCTGGGTATTGAATTCTATGTTGGAAATTGTTTTTCTTCAGAACTGTGAAGGCATTGATAACAGGTTTCAGTGTTGCTTTTCAGAAATCTGAGGACTCTTTTTCTTCTAACTGGGGGAGTTAAATATCTTCTACTATCTTCAAATGGTAATGAGAAAACAGCTCTTTTGAGTTGCTGCCTAGGTGTTTTACATGTATGTATAACAATCCTGCTCACGCCCAGAGTCTGGACATTTAGGAAGGACCTGAGCTTAGGATTCCTATCACGAGCTCTGCCATTGCTTTTCCCAGGGCATCTTTTAAAATAACCACTTACAGTTGAGCTGATGAAAAATTAGTGACCTCTGTCCCAACCACCTTATAAATAATTGGGACTTGGTACCCTGCCATCTCCTGCTTGCCTGTGACCTGGGATGGAGGATTGCCCTTCCCCCAGCTCATTGCATCCCCCCTCTCCTCTTTGTGGGATCTCTAAGTAATAAATCTTTGACTTTATGTCCTTTGTGTGAATGTTCTGGGTCTTTCATCAAAACAACCCCTGAGTTTTCACTTCTCCGAGGTGGGAGCTGGGATGCGAGGGGGAGCTACCTGCTGGCCCATGGGTGGGTGGGTGCGTTGTGCCTTCTCATTCAGCAGGTCGTAATCTGAATATTCTTAACTTAATACACCATCAACTGGTACTCCAACACACCAGTGAGGTGAAGTTTTACCATATTATGCCTTCTGTATTATTAGGCATTTTGCTGGATTCTTGTAGGACTTTTCAACCTGGAAACTGTCCTTTAGTTTTGAGAAGTTTTCTTAAACTAGTTTATCCATGATTCTTCCTGTCCTTTTCCTCTCTTTTCTCTTCCAGGAACTCTTTTAATTTCAATTTGTTTTTCTGGGTGGGACCTTCAGTTTTCTTATCTTTACTTTCTCATTTTCATCTCTTTTGTTTATGCTCTACTTCCTGGAGATTTCTTCAAGCGTATATTTTATCTTTTTTCTGAAACTCTTGATTCCTAGCATGCTTTTAATTTATGAGTTGTTTTAATTTGTTCTCTGAATTTTCTTTCTTAGAATATCCTGTTCTTGCTTCATGGATGGAATATTTTCTATTATTAGTCCACTGATATTAAAAAAAATCATTTTAATCTTATCTCAACAACTTTCTTCTCCCTGTGTTAGTTCCTTTATATTTTTTGTTTGATTGTGTTGTCTCTATTTTTTATGTTAAAGGCTTTCCTTAGGTATCAAGTAATCCAGAATTGTCTGCTCATGACTAAGGATCAGGGTCTAGAAATCTATCAGAGGCTCTGAGAGTATAGCTTGTCTTAGAGCTTCACTATAGGATGATCTGAATGAGCTGTTTGCAAGAGAACCCCCAAAGATTGGTATTTATAGATTTTTATTTGGTGGCAGGGGGGCTGGTCATATTTTTCAGAGAAGAATCTTGTAATTTCCTGCCTAGGGGGTTGAAGGCTGATTGTTGTATTTCAGGACTGAAATGGGATCCAAGGCTGGAGAAAAGGAGATCCATGTTATAATGGTATAGACTGGCAAATAACTTGGTTGAACTGTATTCTAGTGTTTGTGGAAGGTAAACCTTGTAAGTAAGGAAGCTGGATGTTTTATCTGAGATATCTAAGCAAAGTGTTGAAGGGGTGGCTTGGTTCTCCCCGGCTGCTTATAGTAAAATCCAGAAGAGAGAAATGAATTGGAGAAGGAATTGTTAAATGAAAGAAATCAGAATTAAATATTTGGGAAATTCTCAACTTATCCGTATTGTAAAAAATGAGAAATCTTGTTCTGAAGTGAGCACTAAGGGTGTGGCTGAGCAACTGATAAGGACATTATTATGAGTGTGAACCACGGATCTGACCAGCCATATGGATCTCATTAGCCATGGGTATAACCAGCAGAAACATTGCCAGTGTGAACTGAAGGGATGGAGATGAGACAAAAATGAAGGAAGACTGTCAGATTTCTTAGATCCTACAGGACAAGACCGTAGATTTGTTTGGCTGTGAACATGCCCTGTTCTCCAAGAGAAGGGACAAATGACCTCAGAGGCAATTCAAAGATCATCAAGGAGGATGCCTCCTTGGTTTCAAAGTGGGAGGCCACTCATCAAGAATGGAATCTTGACCTTGGACTTCCCAGCCTCCAGAGCTGTGAGAAATCAATTTCTGCTGTTAAACCATCTAGTCTATAATATTTTGTTGAAGCAGACCAAGCTGACTAATACGGAGAGTGTAACCTGGAACTTCCTCAATGTGTCAGTATTTTGGGAGAAGCAGAAATTGGGTAAAGTCTAGAGCATAAGATACTGTTGAGAAAAGAAAGCTAAAATGTGGTTGAAGTAGGGGGTTATGGATAGTCTATGGGATCGTGAAGACCCTTGGTATCTTTCAGGTCATGGAAAAGAGCACTAAGACTCATTGAAAGTAAAGCTCACTTGCCTAAGCATTTGATTTGTTAGCATTCCTAAGCCCAAGGAATGCTCAAAACATTTAGAAAACTGAGACAGATGGGGGATGTGTTCTTCTGTGAATGAACATGTACCAGAGAAGATTCCATTGCCACTTTTTTAAAAAATTTTATTTATTTATTTATTTATGGCTGTGTTGGGTCTTCGTTTCTGTGCTAGGGCTTTCTCTAGTTGCGGCAAGCGGGGGCCACTCTTCATCGCGCTGCGCGGGCCTCTCACTATCGTGGCCTCTCTTGTTGCGGAGCACAGGCTCCAGACGCGCAGGCTCAGTAATTGTGGCTCACGGGCCCAGCTGCTCCGCAGCATGTGGGATCTTCCCAGACCAGGGCTCGAACCCGTGTCCCCTGCATTGGCAGGCAGATTCTCAACCACTGTGCCACCAGGGAAGCCCTCCATTGCCATTTTTAAGAGAGAGTGGATAAATTTAAAATGGGACCGTTTGATGTAAGACTTACGGTGGGTAATGAATGGTTCAGCACATAATCTCACAGCTCCTTGTGGCATATTTTTAAGGTACTTGCAGATGACCTTTTACAGAGGTAAACTGCCTGTAAGGGGCTGTAAGTGCTACATTTTAATAATGCTTCAGGGACATTAGGAGGAAAGTAACGGTTGTTATTTGGTGATAGGGTCCCATTATTAACTTTCAGGCTGCTGCTGAGCAGCAAATACAGCTTCAGCAAGAGATGTCTCCTCTGAGGCTTTAAGAATTGATCCAAGCTGGCAGAGCTATATGCAGTAAGTTAAGGGGGGAAAGTAGAAAAAACGAGGAAGGAGAGGAAGAATGCTTGGAGTAAGAAAATCTAAGTGGTTCACTTTGGAAAAAAATATTGATAAATGGTTCACTCTTACGGAGAAGAGGCAATCTTTGAACTAGAATGGAGTATAAGGGAATCCTAGTTTTTACCCGAGTTGGTCCATTTCCAGTCTTCTCTATAACGCATCCTGAAGGTAAGTTTTTCTGGGCATTTCCTATTTAGTTTATCTTATATAACTGCTAAATTAAAATAACAAGCTCATAATACTAGGGAAAGACCCTTCAAATGGCTTTTTCTACATACAGAAAGAAGTGAAAACACTTTGATCTAGTAATCAAGACTATTTATACTTATAGTGTGGACTTTCCAACCTGACACTTTCCTTCTGCCACTCATTACTTTCAGGGTATCCTGCTTAGAGCAGATTGATGTCCTTTCTGCCTGCTAATGTATTATGCTTATTCATAATTTCCTGCTTTTGTTGTGATATTCTTCCCTTCCTTTTGAATTACTACAGTCCAGAGATCAAACTTTTTCTGTAAAGGGTCAGATGGTAAATATTTTCAGTTTTGTGAGCCATATGTTCTCTGTTGCAACTACTTAATTCAATTCAGTTCTGCTGTTGTTGAATGAAGGCAGCCATAGATAACATGCAAACAAATGGGTTTGGAGGGAAGGACCAAGAAGGTGATACAGGAGGCTCCTGAACTTCCCTCCTTTCATGGATGCACTGAATGTACAGCTACCCATGAAGCAATTCCTTCTGAAGGAAATCCAGAAATGAGATGAATGTCTCCTATACATCTGGAGGGTAAGAAAATACCCACATCAAGACAGGTAAGAAAGGCTGAGAACAATCCCACCCCAGCACAACACCATACAGTCAAGAGGGAACTGCTAAATCCCAGCTTCTGCCTGAAGAGTGAAGTGTTTGGGCCACACATATAGTGCTGATAACCTTTAAGGCTGCCATCTGAGGGATGGGCCCCTTGCTCTGAAAGCCAATGGAGCCTGCATCCACAAGACCCACAAGACTATAGCATATAAAGAAGTAGTTCTTAATGGGGACCTGAGCAGCCCTTGTGGCTATCCCCCAGGGCTCAGTGCAAAGAGAGGAGGCAAAAATGCCTATTTCCCACTCTTTCCCTGAAAGGAGCCTGAATACATCGTTTCCAAGAAAAACAAGTCTGAATTGCACAACCTAATTTTACACCTCAAGAAACTAGAAAAGGAACAAAGTAAACCCAAATTTAGCGGGAGAAAAAAATAACTAAAGATCAGATCAGAAAAAAATGAAGTAGAAACTAAAAAGACAATAAAACTAAGAGCTGGTTTTTTTTTTTTTTTAAAGGTAAGCAAAAGTGACAAACCTTTAGCTAGACTAAGAAAAAAAGAGAAAGGACTCAAATAAAATCAGAAATGAATGAGGAGACATTAGAACTGATAACACTGAAATATTAAGAATCATAAGAAACTACCAGGAACAATTATAAACCAACAAATTAGATAGCCTAGAATAAATGGATAAATTCCTAGTAACATACAATCTACCAAGACCAAGTCATGAAGAAATAGAAAACCTGAACAAACCAATTACTTTTAGGGATATTGAATCAATAATCAAAAACCACCCAACAAAGAAAATTTCAGAACAAGATGGATTTAATGCTGAATTCTACGAAACATTTAAAGAATTAATACTAATTCTTCTCAAAGTCTTCCAAAAAAACAGAAGAGGAGGGAATACTTCCAAATTCATTTTATGAGACCAGCATTACCCTGATACCAAAATCAGGCAAGGACACCACAAGAAAAGAATAGTACAGGCCAGTATCCCGGATGCAAAAGTCCTCAACAAAATATTAGCAGACATAGATGCTAAACATAGATGTGAAAGTCCTCAACACAATATTAGCAAAACAAATTTAAAAGTACATTAAAGGACTGTTACAGTACACTATGATCAAATGGGATGTATTCCAGGGATGTGACGTAAGGATTGTTCAGCATCCACAGATCAATATGAGATATACCACATTAACAAAATGAAGGGTAAAAATCATGTGATCATCTCAATAGATGCAGAAAAAGCATTTGACAAAAGTCAACATCTTTTAATGATAAAACCTCTAAACAAACTAAGTATAAAAGGAATGTGCCTCAACATAATTAAAGTCCGTATCTGACAAACGTATAGCTAATATCATACTCAATAGTGAAAAGGAGAAATCTTTTCCTCTAAGATCAGAAACAAGACAAAGATGCTCATTCTCACCACTTTTATTCAACACAGTACTGGAATTCCTAGCCAGAGCAATTAGGCAAGGAAAAGAAATAAAATGCATCTAAATCAGAAAGGAAAGAAGTAAAATTATCTCTGTTTAGAAATGACATGATATTATATATATTTAGAAGCCCTAAAGACTCCAATAAAAAACGTATTAGAAGTAATAAACAATTTCAGTAAAACTGCAGGTTATAGAATCATTATATAAAAATCAGTTGCATCTCTATATACTACCAATGAACTATTGGAAAGAGAAAGACAAATTCTGCATGGTATCACCTATATGTGGAATCTAAAAAAAACCCCAAAAAACAAAAAAAAAGTCAAACTCAGAGAAGCAGAGACAAGATGGTGGTTTCCAGGGGCTGAGAGGGGGGAGAAATAGGAAGAGGCTGGTAAATGGGTATAAGCTTTCAGTTATAAGATGACTGGTAAATGGGTATAAGCTTTCAGTTATAAGTCTGAGAATCTAATATATAGCATGGTGACTATAGTCAATAATATTGTGTTGTATAACTGAAATTTGATAAGAGAGTAGAACTTAAGTGTTGTTTTTTAAAAAGAGTATAAATATGTTCGGTGATGGACATGTTAATTAACTCATGGTGGACATCTTTTCACAATGCATATGTATATCAAATCATGATGTTGCACACTTTAAATATTTTACAGTCTTGTCAATTATATCTCAGTTGAGCTAAAAAACAACCCCCCCAAATCTCAAATGTGTGTGGCCAGATTTGGCCCTCTGGTTGTAGTTTACCTACTGCTGCTCTAGCATCCTGAATCCTACTGTGAAAGAAGCCAGTCAAAAAAAACAGTATATTGTATGACTTTATTTATATGAAAGGTCCAGAACTGGCAGATGTATAGAGATATAAATTAGATTCGTGGTTGTGATGAACCCAAGCCCCATGTTCTCTCTAAGACCATCCTCAATGCATTTCCCTTTGAATCTCCAAAGGTGCCAAGATTTTCACTTCATTGTCTTCATGGTTTGTGGTCAGTGTTAGCTTGGCTAGAGTATGCTTCTCCCACCCTTTTCAGGGTTTTTTCTCTCTCAGTTTCCCAGTCTCATGTCAGAAGCTGAACCAGAACTGGAAATGACATGGGTTTTTTGTTTGTTTGGTTTGGTTATTTATTTGTTTGTTTGTTTGTTTTAATAAATTTATTTATTTATTTACTTTTGTCTGCGTTGGGTCTTCGTTGCTGCGCGCGGGCTTTCTCCAGTTGCGCTGAGCGGGGGCTACTCTTTTGTTGCGGTGCACGGGCTTCTCATTGCGGTGGCTTCTCTTGTTGCGGAGCAAGGGCTCTAGGCACGCGGGCTTCAGTAGTTGTGGCTCACGGGCTCTAGAGTGGAGGCTCAGTAGTTGTGGCACATGGGCTTAGCTGCTCTGTGGCATGTGGGATCTTCCTGGACCAGGGATCAAACCCGTGTCCCCTGCATTGGCAGGCGGATTCTTAACCACTGTGCCACCAGGAAAGCCCCTATTTGTTTGTTTCTTATGTCAAGCTGAATCAAATCAAAGGAAATTTAAGAGCTACAATCACTGTCCCACATCCATTGTTCTTAGTTCTCCACATTCTTTTTTCACTTATATCACACACTGATAGACAAAGAAATAGTGTCATAGGGGTTCCCCAGGGTGACCCAGAGATCAAGTCAGGGATGGAGGTGGAGAAAAGTTCAGATAGAAAAATTCTCTCTTCCTTCATCCTCTTTCAACTAAACAAAAAACAGCAACAAAATGAACATGAAATACACAAGAAAATCCTTACCAAATCTAATTTTAAAATAATACTATTTTCGTCTGCTTTCCTCTGTCACCCGAGAGCTACAATGCTTGAGTTAATGGTTTATTATTGACCAAGAGTGATGATCATGGTTGCATTTAGCCAAACCTGGATTCTTTGTGATTCTGGGATTCTGATGAAATATTTAGGCTTGTATTTCTCTGCCTTGCTTCTCATATTCTTATGTAATATCCTGAGTATTTGGAGTCAGGAAGTGGCAAATGTTATGCTTGCTGGGTGAGACATTTGAGGTGAGTGGTTATAGCTCGGGAAATCTTACCTATATGTTCTTCCATTTAGAAAGTTCTCAAAGTATTCTATGAGAACTTACAGGAAAATAAAAAAAGAAATCAAGGCATACACACCCATGAAATTTAAAAACATAAAGTATAAACATATGAAAGTCAAAATGATTCATTCTTCACTTTAGCTGTTAGATAAAACATGAATGTGAAATTAGCAAATTAAGTTAGATTGATATCTCATCTGGTTAGTAACATATTATTAATAGCTCAGGCAGGTCCATTATTTATTTATTTATTTTTTAAAATGAATTTATTTATTTATTTATTTTTGGCTGCGTTGGGTCTTCGTTGCTGTGTGCAGGCTTTCTCTAGTTGCAGTGAGCGGGGGCTACTCTTCCTCGTGGTGAGTGGGCTTCTCATTGCAGTGGCTTCTCTTGTTGCAGAGCACAGGCTCTAGGCACACAGGCTTCAGTAATTGTGGCACACAGGCTTCAGTAGTTGTGGCTCACGGGTTTAGTTGCTCCATGGCATGTGGGATCTTCCTGGACCAGGGCTCGAACCTGTGTCCCCTGCATTGGCAGGCAGAGTCTTAACCACTGTGCCACCAGGGAAGCCCCCATTGATTATTTTTACGCCCCATATGACTAGATCTTGTTTATAAGGTGGCCTCTGAGGGAAGGAAATGTGGAGCAATCCGTTATCAACAGGCAGAGATTCTGTGACTTTCTAAGCACCAAATGGAGTCTATGAGCCACATTAACATCTGATCAGGAGAGTTTCAGGTCATAATTAAAGTCATTGAAACAGGGTGTGCTCTACAAGATGGACAGCCTGTTATAATGATAGAACAAGACATCAAAATCCCTCATCTGACTTCTTCCTGGGTGTTTTCTATCAAAACTTCCACCTGCTTCCTCACTTTTACCATTATTCAGAAAAATGACTATAGTGTGACCTGAGGTAAAGCCTTTTGAATTTTCATTAGAATAAAAAAATCAGTATGAAAGAAAAAAATCGCTATATTGTCAGTAATACCTCTCTCACTTTTCCTTACTTAAAAAGGATCTGAATAATTTGGTAGACATGGACTGATTATGTCATATTGGGATTTCAATATTAAATTATATCACATTGAAGCCATATGGAATTGCCATTTTTGACAGTCAAAAAGAATAAAATTCCAGTAATTTCACTGAACCCAACTCAGTAATGAGAAGTTATTCATTGATTTTTTTTTCTGTATCAGATACTCTGCTGTGTAAAATCTGTATTTTCTTATTAATCCTCATAATAATCATATGAGTAGTGCTAGTAGATCTGCATCAGTTCCTCCCCACTCCCACTTCTACCAAAGCCACATCGAATAGACCTTGAGAAGCTAATGAGTTTTCAAGACCAATCCCCTATCTCATTCCCGACCCTGCACTTCCTACCAGGTTGCCCCTCCTAAACTGTTTTTTATAGAAACTTTTGCAATCATACTCTTGATATAGGCATTGCCATCATCATACACTTTTTTAAAACTATTTTTAAAAATTGAGGTATATAGTTCATTTATGATGTTGTGTTAATTTCACGTGTACAGCAAAGTGATTCAGTTATACACACACACACACACACACATATTCTTTTTCAGATTCTTCTCCATTATAGGCTATTACAGAATATTGAACATAGCTCCCTGTGCTATACAATAGGTCTTTGCTGTTTATCTATTTTATATACAGTAGTGTGTATATGTTAATTCCAAAACCCTAATTTATCCCTTCCCCCCTTTCCCCTTTGATAATGATAAGTTTCTTTTCTTTGTCTGTGAGTCTACTTCTGTTTTGTAAATAAGTTCATCTACATCAGTTTTTAGATTCCACATATAAGTGTTAAGATATTTGTCTGTCTCAGTCTGACTTCACTTAATATGATAATCTCTAGGTCCATCCATGCTGCTGCAAATGGCATTATTTCACTCTTTTTTATGGCTGAGTAGTATTCCATTGTATATATGTGCCACATCTTCTTTATCCGTTCATCTGTTGATGGGCACTTAGGTTGCTTCCATGTGGGCATTGTTCTCACCATACACTCTTGACAGACAGGGAAGTGCAAGCTCAGGGATTTGAGGAAGGAAGAGGGTTAGAACATAACTAAGGCAGGATTTAAATCTGTGTCTTCTTGACTCAAAATGTTGAGGTCCTTCACTCATCTCGTCTTATCTGTTTTATGACTCAGTTGCCCAATGTAAAGCACTATGAAGGTGATTTAACCCATTCAGACCAAATTGCATTTACCTTTTAAAAATTTAACTTTTACGCAATCTCCCAATTCATCCCACCCCCCTCCTTATATACACTACTATGTATAAAACAGACAACTAATGAGAACCTACTGTGTAGCACAGGGAACTCTATTCAGTGCTTTGTGGTGACCTAAATGGGAAGGAAATCCAAAAAAGAGGGGATATATGTATACGTATGGCTGATTCACTTTGCTTTACAGCAGAAACTAACACAACATTGTAAAGCAACTATACTCCAATAAAAATTTTAAAAAAAGTTTACCTTTTTGGGGCTTCCCTGGTGGCTCAGTGGTTAAGAATCCTCCTGCCAATGCAGGGGACACGGGTTCAAGCCCTGGTCTGGAAGATCCCATATGCCACGGAGTAATGAAGCCCATGCGCCACAACTACTGAGCCTGCAAGCCACAACTACAGAAGCCCACATTCCTAGAGCCTATGCTCTGCAACAAGAGAAGCCCACGCACAGCAACGAAGACCCAATGCAGCCAAAAATAAATAAAATAAATTTTAAAAAAATTTACCTTTTTTTTAGAGCCAGTCGAGGTAGATAGAGATGGTCGTTTTGTCCTTGTCTCCATGTGATGTCAAAGACAGAGGACCTCAGAAACTACCGGAACAAATGGTTCTAAATGTTAGTGTATTTCTGTGTCACTGGGGTAACTTTCTACAAGTGAAGTATTCTGGGTTCCTTCCCTAGAGATTCCCAATCCAAGTCTGGGATAAGTCCAGAGAAGTCCACTTTTCAGTAAGTTTCACCAGGTGATGCTGGTGGGAAACTTCAGGAAAAAACTTGGACAAATGTAACTCTAGTCCAACTGCCTTATTTTATTTATAGGTGAAGAAAGGGGAGTCACTCCAGAGCTGTGAAGCTGCTAAACTTGCTTCTTTGCTAGCAGCATCGGTGCCGGAACTAGAACTTGGGTCGTTGGATTCTTAATCAAGTAGTATGATTTTAAAACTTTATGAATATATATACACTAAGCATTACTGTAGATTAAATAAATGACATGTCTCACATATGCAGTATTTATCAATATGCACATGAATGCTTTATAGCCCAGTAAATTAATTTAAAGCTCTGCTGAATTCAGTGTACTGTTTTTATTATATATGTTTTTGCCATCATCACTCTGCAGAGCTTCTTTTAGGTGTTAACTAAGGGTCCTCACAACCTGACCATCCTGGGGGCCATGGTCTAGGGCTCTTTTATTAGCTCTGCTCTGGCTGAGCTTAGCAGCTCTGGCTGCTGCTGCATCCTTTATAGTGGTCAAAAGTAGATGCTATAATTAGGCTTCCACTTGCCAGCTTGCTTAGATCAGCTGGGGACATTAAAAATCAGCCAAGGCCTGAAAGCAATCAAAGTGAAATTGGATGAAACTTTTAACGATATCTTCAAACAGAACATTTCCCAGAAGTCACCATTTGCAGACTAGCCAGGTTTGGAAACCCCAACTTTAGCTATTTAGAATGAACAAGTACATCATGTCCTCTACAGAAATGGACCTGAAACAAGCCGGATCCTTGGACCTCTTAAAAGAGATGCTATGCATTTGAAGAAGGTCTTGGATTCGCCCAGTCAAATGCACACCGGGGTGGGTTTGTAGCTATTCCTTGCGTGTGGCGAATAGGCAGACTGAACAAGAATCTCCAGATGAAGAAAATGGGAAGATGAATATGGGGACTGAACAGGAGAGTATAAAGAATCCCCTCCCCCCTCACTCCACCAACACCACGTGAGTGGTAGTTGTGAGCTCCTTGTACTTGGTGAAATGTTCACAGCACGTGTGGTTCAGAGCCTGCACCTTACAGGAGACTTGCAACCCTGGGGCTCTTGTCCTCTCATCTGGGAGCATGCTGTGTTGTTCTCTGTCAGTTACCTTCATCAGTTTACTTATGCTAGTTTATAAAGACTATTTGCATCTTTAACTGTGCCTGTTGGTGTCTTCTCATCAATCATGTCCCACAGTCCTGTTGTGACAACCATACACCCATATTTCTCAGGCCATACCAGGAATAAAAGGAAGGGAGTAACAAGAAAAATTAATAGTAATAATGATGGTCATTTGGACATGTCACCTCTGCCTATTTCTGCAAGTCTATAAATCTTAGGCGAGGTCTTAAGATGCCTGCTGGTGTCCTGCAGACGTCTTTTCTAAAGCCAGTTCTTCAATCTCCAAATGTACTTAATCTCCGTTTCCTTGTCCTCTGTCTTCTTAATGCCCACTTTCTTTATCAGCATTTGTTTTGTTAGTCTATTTGATGGGCATCTATTGTTTAGGCTTTTAAGACTTTCTGGAAAGCCCTACCCTCTTCAGTTTGGCCTGAATGGGTTGGGTCACCTTCATAATGCTTTGTATCAGGCAACTGAGTCACAAAACATAAAGCAACTGTGACGTGGGTGAAGCAACGCAGCATGTGACTTGACTGGGGTTTAAATCTTGCCCCAGCTATGCTCCAACTCTCTTCCTTCCTCAAATCCCTGAGTCTCCCTTTCACCATCTGCCAAGTCGAAGAAAGGCACGCCCCTCTGCCAGTGCCTGTCCACAGAGGTGTAGCTCATAGGACTTCCTTGTTCCACCTAGTGTCTCTCTTCCCTGCTTCCTTGGTTAATCGTGCTCAGTGGCTCAGCAAGGTGGGGCTCCCACATGCCCTGATATCCCCAAATTCCCTTTCAACCAGGATTTCAGCAGAGCATGAGAAGTTTTGAGGTGCGGTTGCAATTAGAAAAAAAAAATACAGGTGCTCATGGAATTGACTTAGACAAGATTTCATGCAAAAATATCTGCCTTTTTTCAATTCCTATATGTTAGATTTCCAGGCAAATCAGTTATTTCTTAGGGAATGAAAATTTTGGTAGGACTTCAGAAATGACAGATTTCCAGGTGAAAATTGCCTGAAGGCCTGAACTAACCAGTCACCATGAACCACACTCCAAAACTCTAATTCTGAAATATCATGTTACATACTTTTCAAAACTCTGTCTCTGGTGCTTAGTACTTGGGCCACTTCTGACCACCCATGTGGAGAAATAAAATATATTTTTTTAAAAATGCAGATCATCTTCTTTTCCTCAACCTTGTTTTTAAGTACCATATCTCCCTCTGATGCTCTGTGCTTATTCTAGGACATTTTCCAAACCTTTTGATATTTCCTGGCCCTGACTCTGCCCTGTCCTTATGTGACTGTCTACCTACAACTAATAAAAAAATCTAATTCATATTAAAGTATATTGAGGACAGATGACTTACCCAGATATCAGGGGATTATTATCAAATCAAATCAAACCAAATAGATAAACCTAAAATAAATTCAGATCTAATAGTCTTGGAGGGATTATAATGTATGATTTTGATTTTAAGTGCCCTGAAAAGATTATTAGAAGCATTAATGACCATTTTTCCAATATTGGGCAACAGTGTGATTGCTTGATTTTGTTGCATGTATCCTAGATAAGACGCTTTAAAAAGCAAAGCCATATACTGACAAAGTGGATCAGGCTGTTTGCAAGTATGAAAATAAAGAAACAATTATGTAGCTGGAAATATACCAAGTAAAGAACCTATTTCTGAGAGATGGGTAAGAATTTTTGAGAACAAGTTTCTTTGAAAAACAGAATTATGCTAGGGAGGAGAGATGTCACATCCTCTTGAATTTTTGGACTCAGATATAAATTGACTGACCTAAATATAGGAAAAGTTGGTTTGTAAATTGAAAATGCATTAGGACCATTTGCTCCCATTCCCACAGGACTGCACTGTTTGGGAGAGATGTGTCTGGGGCCATATTTTGTTTGGTTTGAAAGGACCTTGAAGACTGAAGGGCAGAGTTGGTTCTGCTTTGGTTATTGTAATGCCAACATATTTTTATTCAGTGCAAGCCTGGTGATTCCTAGTCAGAGGGGAAATGTACTTGTTTAATGAAAGATTTCCTGGATGAAGGAAGGAACACATGGCAGCCTCAGGTTTTCTGTCATATTGGAAATAAATGTAAAAATATGTGTTTGCCTTTCTAGGATGCTACATTGACTTTAGGTGTTCAGATGCAGTTCAGAGAAGACCCTCCAAATGTCAGTGGACTTCAAGAAGGCATCACATCTTAATGTGGGGTAACACCAGCAGTCAGGGACGAAAAATAGATGGGTTTACAAAACAGCCAAACTGGATGACTGTGACCCTGAAGGTTGCTTTGCCTTTATTGTAGTTTAAGGAGTGCACTCTGATCTGAGCTAATGACACATTCTAGTCCTATGAATCTGAAGATGTCATTTGATTTCCTCAGAAGATGCATTAAAGCTTCCTAACAGGAAGCTGAACATGAAAAGTATTTTCAAGTTTCTCAGGGAAAAAGAATTCTATAATTTCAAGACGAGAAGGAGAAAGAGGAGAAGCACATTGATTAGACAGGCACCTAGCGTAAATCAGGAAGCAAGCTATGTGCTCAGAACCAATTATTCTGTTTAATTCTCACAACCACCTTGCCAGTTCCATGTTAATGTCCTCCGTTTCCTGATGAGCCTGGAGGTCAGAGTAGCCTTCTCCAGGTCACAGAGTTAAGAAGCAGGTGAGAAGAGCCTTAGCTCCTTCCTGCCCCTGCCTAACAGGGCATAGAAGTAAGTCAGACTTCCAGGCTCAGTCAGGGCCAAGTGGTTCAAACAGGACTGCTGAGGGCCTTGGCTTTCCCCTCCCAAACAAACACACTGGGCTGTTTTGGGCAAACAGGCCTTGTACCCGGGGCTCAGGGATGAGTCCTTGGTATCTGCGTGTCCCAAGCACATGGCTTCCCTGAGTGGCCCACTCCACAGGACAAAGCTTCTAATGGGGTCCCTCCCTTTTTAGTTAAGTTCATTAACCTCGTCTAATACTCTAGTCACAGTTTATGGACTCTTGATGGAGTCCTGGTTCCCTGTGTGGCTCTTTCCCAAGCTATTCTCCAAGCTGTCCTAGGGTCATCATTCTGCTTGTTCCTAAGTACCCCACGTTTCCACTGAAGAGCTAGTAATATCTTAAGCCCTTGCCCAAGAACTTCTAACATCTGAATGTTGAATTTCCCATGGAAAATCTCAGTCATCCCTTCTACCATGCATGAAAATCTCTAGGAACGAATTCCCTTTGGAAAGTAAGACCATTTGTGCTTGAGCACTCTCGTCTTTGGAAATTGATTCCTTATACAGAGCCCAAATATAATGAGCTACCTATAGCTTTCACCCTAGCCCTCGTTCTCAAAGAAGTTAACTGATGTTTTTCAAAGGCTCATAGCAAGTAGGCGACAGAGTTAACCACCATTCCTCAGGCGGCAAATGAGAAGGGTTTGGAACTGAATCAAGTTCCCAGGCTTAGACTGACATTCATTCATTCAAAGTATACTTTTTGTGTTCCTACTAGGTGGCAGGCACAGTTGTCATTGCTTGGTGTACATCAGTGGACAGAAGCCATGAGCAATAGGTCTAATCCCTGTTCCATAGGAAGAACCTTTAAATATTTGAGGTCAGTTATCTTCTTACCATTGAGCCATCTCCAGGCTTACAGGCTAAATCTATCCAGTTCTTTCTGTATGCGATATGATGTCATCATCCTTTATGCGGAGCTTCATTAGAAAAGAGGGCCAAAGGAAAATGGGCCACATTCCTTTCCTCTTCATCACACCCCAATGTCTAACAAAGAGTAACACTCAATAAGTAGTTGTCAAAAAAATAATATGACTGCATCTTGCTTATTTCTGGAACTCTTCTAATTTGGGTTGGAACTTGAACTGAATCTCTTTCAGCTAGGATTTATAAATTTACTCCCTGAATAATGATAGAAATCCTTTTACAGTATGGGATAAGATTGATCACAAGGTGTTGTTTTAAGGAAACTACACAAAATAAAAGTGTAAGTGGACTATTCATGTCAAAGGTAGGCATTGAAATAAAGAATAAGCTTACAGCCAGAGATCCTAGAACCAGTGAAAATGAGGACCACAGCACATCAGAAAAGGGTTGTGGATATTTGGAACTTTAGGTTTATTTGTCCAAGTAAAGAATTTCCCAGAAGAGCAAACCCCATTATAAAGGATTTTATTACTATCAGCAGTGTATCTTGAACTGTAGTTCTCACCAGCAGAACCCACCATTTCTGCATGAATGTATTTTAAATAAATGTTTCTTGTCTTTTCCTTTGAACTCCTAGCATTTAGTGCTAACGACCATTATTTAACTTACTCTTGTACTCTGGCATCTCTTAAAATACTATACTGTTACGTGTTTGGTGTTATTTTACTTTTTCTTCTTTTGCATGTATTCTTTGTCTCTTTAACCAGAGTAAAGTTACTTTTTGAAAGCAGTGCAATGTTTTTCATTTCTTTCTGGGTCTCACAAAGTCTACAAGACATTGTTGTATTAGTCAGGCTGGACCAAAATGCTGTAACAAATAGATCCACAGACATATAATGGCTTAAATGCAATGTAACTTATATCTTATTCATTTAAGCAAGCTGGGTGTTCTTGTTTATAAACATGTGAATTCAGGGCTAGTAACTTTCACTATCTATTTCCTCCCTCCCCAGAACTTTGCTGTCGCCTTCAAGTTTGTAGAAGCTCAAAGAGCTTAGCTGAGCCACATCCCATTCTTAAAACATGGCTCACAAATACAAACATAACTTCCAGTCAGTGTTATTGGAGATTTGAGGCATATGGCCATATCAGAGGCATAGGGGGTATAGTCCTTTCCTGAGCAGCCACTTTCCAGACACAAGTCTGTACTCTAGAAGGCAAAAATGGATTTTGATGGGCAACTAGCTGTCTCTGCTAAGCACAAAGTGGGTTTGCCAAATATTTGTTGATGTATTTATATCAGCAGTAAAGATTAATCGCTTTTATTTCTCCTTAGAACAGTGCTATTAAATGCCTCTTAGAAATTTTAGAAAATTCTGCAGTAGTGTGCACTAGATTGTGCATTTCTTCAACAATGATTTGAAAGATTGCTGATGTTTAGGGAGATGTGAAGCAATTTAATATTATTAATTGCTAACAAATGGATAGGATTTACAAGAATTGTCAAAGCTTAAAGCTCCAAATCATCATTCCTCACACAGGAAAATTTATTGTGCCATTATGCTTATTTCTATCAGGGTTCCTATAGTGCAATCGCTGTTCGCTATTAAATTTTTACTGCGCATTTAATTTATCTTTCCCTCTAGTGGGGAAATGTATTAGAGAATTCATTCGACACTCGTATCATCGCCCCTTCTCTTTTTCTCACTCTACTCCCCCTGAAATAGATAGGAGTATATTTGTATCTTGGTATTAATTATACAAAAGCTGAGGAGAACAATGCTTGCTGCTGCCTGAAGGGAATTATCCAGCCAGAATTAGCTTTATGGAAAACCAAGTGGACTTCCATTATAAACATCCATTTTCAGTGGTTTATAAAGAGGTCTGGAAAAAATCCATTTATAAGTTAAAGCTTGCTTTTCATCGATTAAAATAGAAAGTAATTCTGGTTTCCAAATATTAAAGGCAGACGGCTTGTTAAAGGTTGAGGTTGAGGGGCTATTTTGTTTATAAAGTGCTGTATTGAAAATGAGGGTTTATGTTCCTGAAGGTATAACTTTTATGTGCGAAGGTTAGAAATCTCATTCCCTGCCCCTTTTCCTGCCTCTAGAGTTATATATAGTTGAATCAAGAGGAAAACAATGAAACAGCACAGAAGAACCACCTTTTTTTCATCACCAATGCTTTTTTCTTAACAGGGCCCGATTCAGTGGAAACACCCTATGCTTTGGTCAGTGGAATCACTCTCTTGACTTTTGGAAAGATTTCTAGCTCTTGGGCCTCATTCACTAAGACAGAAGTCAGCTTGGATTATTGATTAATCTGAAGCTTTGGTCTCTCACAGGATTTGATAACATGATGCAACTATTTTTCACACATTGAACAGCTACCAAAGTTTTATTTGTGTTTTGGGTAAGAGGCTGGACATGACAAAATATCAGTGATCCCATTTCTAGAGCCTAAGTGAGGTTATGTATTTTTTCGTTTGAGTTAATACAAACTATAAGGCCTGCTGAACTCAGAAGGGAATGCATAGCTGTCTTCCCTCTGGCAGGAAGAATCTCTGAATCCTCTGAAGACTGGTGGTTACGACTTTGATATGCCTTCATTCCCACCCCACTGAGAACACCTTTTCCCTTGAGCACACTGAATGCATTTAATCTACTTACGTATTTGCCAATGACTATATTTGTCTATTTCCTTATAGACATTGACATTAATGGCCTGGAGAACAGTGTAATTAGTGCTTCAGAAGAAATAGCATTTAGATCTGACATTTACAGGGTTTTGATACTGGACAGTAGCTTGGGGCTTAATAGTTTTTGAGTAATTTCTCCATCTTTCCCTTACTACCTGAATGTAACAGCCAGTCGAGAAAGACTGAGCAACCACCAAAGCTGAGCTGCCTCCCCCATTCACCTCCTGAGGGCAGGGTTCTGGAACCTCATAAATTATATTCAGCCTGACACATGATCCAGCGGGACTTCCACTTTGGTCATGACGTACTCTTGCAACCCTACTCTCTAGGGTCTTCCTGTCAGCCTCAGAACCACCTGGAACAAACTCTTCTTTTTCTGATAATTACTGATTATCATTATGTACAATGCCAGGGCTTGGTTGGCATCATTGACCTGAAGGGGCACACTTCTCCGAGTGCTAACCAGCATACAATGCTTAGTAGCTATTCAGTACATGTTGTGTCTGTGTTGCTTAACACTTTGACTGATCTGTTCCATAGGCTTAGGAGACCCACCTGACAACCCTTTTCCTTGAACTGATTCTCTAGCTCCCTCCTGCAAGATCCCACCAGACACACATGCTCACCCTAAACTGATCTTGACACTGTTAACTGGTTATAAGTGACTGAAGCCTACTCAAACTGGTCCAAGATGAAGGAGGTGATTGTTTTAAGAACAGAAGAGGCCACAGAGGTGGAGGAAGTGGCAAGTCAGTAACTGAGACTGCTCCTTCCATCTTTCATGGACTCCTGGGAACTCCCATCTCAGACTTTTTCCATATATTTGCTTCATTTTCTTAGTTTTTCTCTGCAGAACAACTTTCTCTTAAGCTCCCCTTTTCTGCTTCCAAATTAATTTACTTGTAAGTATCTTGGTTTTCATGGTCCTTACTGCAGCCCTGACTCTCCAGGAGTATTTGGTTTAATCACACACCATCAACTGTCTTCAGTGTTCAAGTGCTTTTGTTCAAATTCTCAAGTTCAGACAGTGCCAATAATCTGTAGTCTCCCAACTGACAGTCTTCTTTTTTTTAAATAAATTTATTTATTTATTTATTTAATTTTTGGCTGTGTTGGGTTTTTGTTGCTGCGCGCGGGCTTTCTCTAGTTGTGGCGAGCGGGGGCTACTCTTCGTTAAGGTGCACGGCTTCTCACTGCAGTGGCTTCTCTTGTTGCGGAGCACGGGCTCTTGGCATGCGGGCGTCAGTAGTTGTGGCATGTGGACTCAGTAGTTGTGGCGCCCGGGCTTAGTTGCTCCGCGGCGTGTGGGATCTTCCCGGACCACGGCTCGAACCCGTGTCCCCTGCATTGGCAGGCAGATTCTTAACCACTTCGCCACCAGGGAAGTCCCCTGACAGTCTTCTGTAGTCAGCCAAAGGTAGTTGAAATTCTGAAACCTCATTTTGTCATTTAGTAGGACTAGGTGATTTGCTTTATGTTATCATTTTAAACCATCAATAGTTTCATTATTTGAGGATTTATTAATGACCATATAACAAGAACTACAGAGAAGCAGGAAAGGTTTTGCCAAATATTTTAAGGTAGAATGAAATAAAGGAGGATTTTTTTTTTTTCCTGTTTCTCATGTTCTGAAAAATTTCCTGGCTTGAATCTAATGTATATTCTGAATTTAAGTTAGCAATACCGTTTGTATCATAGAAAACCACTTTTTCCTCCTTTACTAAATAAACGTTGAATAAATTTTTAAGAATATTGGTTTGAAAGACTATTGAATGATACATCTGCCCTGGGTACCTGTATCTTTCAGGCAGGCTGTGGTTTGCATCTGGCACTCAGAGCTAGTTCTAACCCCACATTATCTCTAAAAATTGTGTTTAGGAATTGGCCCAGTTTCTGGTATAAGGGAATTTAACCCTGGTTGCCCTGAACTGCTGGCTGAGCGTGTCCCTGGGTCAACGAGAGCCTTGGGTGGAAGAGAAATGACCAAGAAGAGGGGTGGGAGAAAGGGGAGAGGCTGCGGCAGACCAGCCTTCGTCTCTGCCAGGATGACAGCTGCCGCCCTCCTACAGTCACAAGGGTATAGAGAGCCCTGAACTGAGCAGAGGCTGCTCCTTTGCCAGGCTGTTCTACTTTTTTTTTTTTTTTTTTTGTTCTACTTTTTAGTTTGATTTCCTCTCAGCATGTCGCCTCCCTGTAGAGCCATGGGATGTCTTTCTGATTAGGTTTGGCAGCATTACTCTAAAGAGCATGTTTAATGGCCTGGCCATGGTTATTTGCATAGTTTTGTTTTGCTTTTTGGTAGCTGCTGACCTTTGTTAACACTGGGAGGCCTTGAGTTTGCTAAAGGCTTGCTTCTGCCTGGAGCCCAGATTCTCCTCGCAGATGTTCTGTGTCTGCAGTCGCTGCCACTGTGCTTTCGGAGGCATTCTAATGCAGGGCCACTGACTGCTGTCAGAATGAATGCATGTGGCCGAGAGGGGAAGGTGGCAGCAGCTCCAGGCAAGCTGTCTCCTTTGCTGACTCATTGCTGCCCCACGGGGTCAGACTTCTCTGCTCACCAGGGCAGCGAATCTCCAGGTGGGTAGTCTCAGTGTACTAGTGATGGATCGCATTATTTGGGAATTCCTGGCTGAAGGTGCTGTCAAGTGCACTGAGAGCTACTGTCACTGGAGGAGGGAGACTGAGCAAAGGGCTCACCTTAGAAGCCACGCACTCTTGTTTTTCCAGATCTGGTGTCACTTGCTATTAGTGTCAGTGGAACGTGGCCATGGACCTTTGCTTCTCCTGACTTTCCTGATTCTGTCGCGGGCTACCCAGGCTCTTCTCCAGGTGACAGTTCAGATTTGCAGTCCTGATGCTCTCTTTGATTCCTCTTCCCCACAGACTTAATGCCCACAGGCTCTCTCCTTTCCTCTGGCACTGCATTCCCTTCTGGACAACATTCTCTCCCTAGCCAAGGCCCTCTTCATCTCACCCAGCAAGGACTGAAAAACAACAGTGGGGAGCCAGTAAGAGGAGATTTCTGTGTAAAAAGCAGATCTCCACACTTAATTCAGAGGTGACTCTGAAATAAGGCTTTTCCCCTGAGGCAACTAGGTCAAAGAATCGTCACTTTTACTATTTCTTTCTCTGATGATTTGTGTGGCGGTTCCCGAGGCACTGCTGCCAGGTACGGAAGTTCTTATCACTTGTAACTCACCCCAGACTTGAAGCATTTTAGATTAGAAGTTTGTAAAGGAAAAGAAAAAATAAAACCGACAACAGAAAAGGGATCATTGGAATGCACATTCCAGCCACCCTACAAGGTTCATTTTGTCTCATCTCCATGAAACCACCTACTGCTCTAGCTTTCCACACTGACGCTTTCTTCTCTGATATCCATAGATCCTACCACTGTACTATATGAGACGTGTGGCTTAAATTATTACATAGCTATAGGTGGATTTCTAGGTCTTTAGGTCTTTAAACACTGCAAGCCTTTTTTTTTTTTCTCTCTAAATTGGGGTGTAATGGCTTTGAGGGCAGAGGCCATATCTTATCTGGAACAACCTGAGAATGGGATGGATTAAGTCTTGAGCAGTTTTTCCCAGATTTGATTACAAACTCTAAAGCAAAGCATGAGAAAAAGCATATTATTGTAGTATTATCGATGTTGTTATGAAAAGCATTATTGACTTATTTATGCTTCCAAATCATTTCAGAAAGTGATTTGAGAAACCCTTATCTCTATCTTTCTATCTTCATGCCTACAAGAGGATGATTTTTTTTTAAAAGGTGAGGAAATGACAGCAAAGGGAAAATGAATCAGAAAAATAAGATAAATAGAAAGTTTGATAATACATAATGAATATCATAAGACAGTATTCCACTGCTGGAGATGAGCCTCAAATTTGGTTGTAAATTTACCAGCAACCAAAACAAAAAGGAAGCACAATCTGTTGCAAACATTATGATGCCCATAAAATGAAAACTTAAGCAAATGCAGGAAATGCCTGCTATTTCTGGTTCTGAGATCCCAGTGACCTACAACTCACGATTCCCGAGAAGGGCCACTGATGCTGTTATTGCCAACATTTTGTCATTGCCAACATTTTCAAAAATAGGCAAGTTTTTCAGCATCCCCCCAGCACATGCTAGTGACATGTAGTTTAATAGGCATTGTTCCATGTGCCTCAAAACAGTGCTTCATGAAGTAGTATTTTTCTTGCTGAAACCAATAGTACAAAAATTTTATGTGGTTTGTATATCAATAAACATTGGTAATCAACCCAGTGGAGGGCAGGTTTGACAGACTATCACTAAAGTTATGGGTGAATACTTGAGTAGAAATTCATAAAATCTCCCCCAAGAGGAAGCCTGAATATTCATGTAAATGTTTAGGTAGGAAAAGTATCTAATTTGAAATAACTGCAAAGAAATTGTAATATAAAGTTTCATGACCATGTGTTCCATACTAGCAAATAAAAAAAAAAGAGGGTGGCAAATCTTCTCCATCACTGCAGATCTAAAATCATCTTGAGCAAAAGAATAAAGAGTAGAAAATGTCAGTTAATGGTTTTCCATGAACCCGCACTTCCAGGAAATTGGATTGGTAGTTTTGTTCATTTTGTGTTTTATAGTATCTCAGCAGGGGCAGTACTGGGTGGTCTCATAAACTTTCAGAATGCGGAGAGCTGGGGAGAAAAGGGCATAACATGGAGAATATTTACTGAATTATGGTGGGCAAAGGGAAATTAGGTATTTGCTAAAGAAAAGGGGGATAAGGCTGATGACAGGAGAGAAGGAGCAGAAAAGAAAGAAGAGAACTGGGCAAGGAGAAAAGAAAGAGAGGGAATGGGATGGACACAGAGAGGGGTAGAGAGAGAGAAAATGGGGAAGAAAAAAGACATTCTAAATAAACCTTAAACAGTGGTCAGCAACTTGACTTTCCTGCAGAAAGCTGTCAAGAATAAAGTTTCCTCTTCAGAGAACAGGAGGTAACGAGAAATCAAAGGGACTTTTCCTTCCCTCTCCCCATCAATCTTCTTTCTGCCTTGTAGCTTTTCTCATGCCCCACTGCTACAGTGGCACATTGCGGGTGGGGACAGTCCTTCCAGAGGGAGAGCAAGTGACAAGAGTTTGTGTTCCGGAGCACTGGAGACAGGGCCCAGGGGGGCTGGGTTACCCAAGGCCTTGCAAGCACTGATAAAGAGTTTGGATTTTGTTTCATAGTACACGCCACCATTGCAGGGTTTTACATAGGTGAACGGTGGGATCAGATTTTCGTTGTAGAAATATTCCTTTGGCAGCATCATGGAGCATTGACTGGAGAGGACAGTTGCCTTAATTCCATCTCCAAATACTTTGTGAGGAGCCCTCTGATTCCTGGTATTTCATGCCACCCTGAAGTGGTAAGCATTCTTGCTCTGTCCACTGTTTCTCCAAGAAGGGCCTTCTAAAGGTCAAAAGTACACCGAAGAACGACATGCCAGGCTACGTTTTGTGAAGTATCATTTCAAGTCGTCCCACCATATCTGAAGCTTCCGCATCCCAGGTTGGTTGAATCCGGGAATGTGGAACCTGCGGATACGGGAGGGGAGTGGGGGTGACTGTACTATGCCATTTTACGTGAGGGACTTGAGCGTCCGCAGATTTGGGTATGGGAGGTGGATGGGGGTCCTGGAACCAATCCCCACTGGATACCGAGGGTCGACTGTACCATGAGTCGTTTTCACCTCAAAAACTTTTTTAAGTCCCTCATTCCTAATAGGAGAAGGCTTCCTCATTAGCCCTGTCTGTGGACTCCGCACTCCGATGTCACCTGTACCCACGGTACTTCAAGTCCATCTTTCTCTAAATTCTCTTCTCTAGTGAAATTAGTCTACTTATTCCCCAAATAGGCCTGTAATATTGACGCTGTTTTCTCTTCTTGGGCTGCTTTCTCCACTTCTCTCTTCTGAGCCAAGAAATACCCAAACTTCAAATCCATATCAAATGTTTTCATTGCTAAGGAGGCAAAATAAATTAGAAATAGTCTGGTCTCTAAAAGCAAATGTATCTGGATTTCATGCTAGCTTTGGTGTTTGTAGACTGAAAGTACAATGTCCCAACCAGGATGTGGACATTGATACAGTTGAAATACACAACGTTTCTATCACCACGAGGATCTCCTTTTACTGCTTTACAGGCTGCATTCACTTCCTTCTCACTCCAGTTCCCTCCTTGACTCCTGGTAATCAGTAACCTGTATTTCTATAATTTTGTGGTTTTAAGAATGTTATTTAAATGGAATTATTTAGTGTGTAACTTTTGGGGTTAGATTTTTTTCACTCAGCATAATTCTCTAGAGATTCTTCCAGATTGTTGCATGTATCAGTAGTTCATTCATTTTTACTGCTGAGTTAGGTATTCCATGGTATGAATGCAACACCGTCTGGTTAACTTTTCGCCCATTGAAGGACATTTGAATTGTTTCCAGTTTTGGCTATTACAGGTACAGCTGCTATAAATATTTTTGTACAGGTTTTTGCATGAACATATGTCTTCATGTCTCTGGGATAAATACCCAAGAGTGCAATTGCTGGATTGTATGGTAGTTGTTTGGTTTTGTTGTTGTTGTTGTTGTTTTAAGAAACTGCCAAACTCATTTTCATAGTGATTGTATCATTTTTCATTTTTACCAACAATGTATGAGTGATTTCATTTCCTCATATCCTCACTAGCATTTAGTGTTGTCACTATTTTTTATTTTAGCCATTCTGATAGGTATATAGTGAGATCTCACTGTGGTTTTAATTTGCATTTGGTGGATGGCTAATGATGTTGAACATCTTCTCATGTGCTTATTTTCCATCTGTATATCCATCCTCTGTGGTGAGATGTATCTTCATGTCTTTTGGTCTTTTGCCCATTATCTGATTGGATTGTTTGCTTTTTTGGTTGAGTTTTGAGAGTTCATTTTACATATTCTAGTCCTTTATCAGATATGTGGTTTACAGATATTTTCTCCCATTCTGTAACTTGTTTTTTTTATCCTCTTAACAGGGTCTTTCCCAGAGCAAAAGTGTCTTTTTAAAAAATTTTGATTTAGTCCCAATTTATCAATTCTTCCTTTTATCAATTGTGATTTTGGTATCAAGTCTAAGAACTAGCTCTAGATCCTGAAGCTCCTGAGAAGTTCTCTTATGTTTTCTTAAAAAGTTTTTTTTTTAGTTTTGCATTTTATATTGGTCTGTGATACACTTTGAATTAGTTTTTATTTAAGATGTGATACTTAAGGTGAGGTCTGTTTTTTTGCTTCGATGTCCAGTTGTTCCAGCACCATTTGTTGAAAAGGCTGTCCTTCATTAAATTACTTTTGTATGTTTGTCAAGAATCAGTTGGGCATATTTGTGTGAGTCACTTTCTGAGTTCTTTATTCTGTTTCATTGATCTGTGTGTCTCTTCCTCCACCAATACCACGTAGTCTTGTTTACTAGAACTGTATAAGTATTGAAATCAAGTAGATTGATTATTACCAGTTTATTCCTATTTGTCATATTTGTTTTAGCTATTCTAGTTCCTTTACCATTCCATATAAATTGTAAAATAATCTTGTCCATATCTCTAAATATCTTGTTAATATTTTGATTGGAATTACAGTAAACCTATATGCCAGTTTGGGGAGAACTGATGTCTTTGTTAAATCTTCTAATCCATAACCATGATTCTCTGTTTATTTATGTATTTAAAAATTTTTTTCATTAGCAGTATATAGTTTTTAATCTGCAGGTCATACATGTTTTGATAGATTTACATCTAAATCATTATATTTTGAATGATTGTAATTGGTGTTGTCCTTTAAATTTTGTTTTCCACATGTTAATTATTACTGAATAGAAATGCTATTGATTCTTGTGTGTTGATCTTGTATCCTGTGACCTTGCTGAACTTACTTACTCATTCCAGGAGGATTTTTGGGAAAGATTCATTGGGGTTTTCTAGGCAGTCTGCGTTCAGCTAGAATATGGGTTTTTTTTGTGGTTTACCTGTTGATTCTTGGATATATGTAGGATTCTTTCTCTAGATATGAAATTTAAAACTTTTATCAGGAAGTCTATTTTCATTAAATTTTCCAGATTCTTTGTGACCACCTTTTGATTTGCCAAAATGAAGGTAGAACAAATCCCAGATTGATATCACCAGCTGTTCGTCTGCTCAATTTGGAAGTGCCTTGTTTTTCCTCTTGAGAGAAAGAGTATTTTTGAATAAGTGAAAGCGGCTTCCGAATGTACTAACGGTTGTAAAGAATCATCATGTCAATGAAGGATATAAACGACATAGCTATATTATATTACCATGGCTTCTCCTCAACAGGACAACTTTGCCTTTAGTTAACTACCCATAGGAGAAGCCAATGTATACGGAATGGCTGGGATTTCTAGTTCATGAGATGTATTCAAGGTGTGCCAAGGAGTGTGATAGCATGTCAGTAGGCGAAAAAGAAAAAAAACTCGTGTACAGTTTCACAGGACTGTGCCTAGTGGAATACTCTATTTTTAGTCTGAGTGTCCCTGGTAGCCTTGGTACCTATGGAGTATCTTTCTGCCTCTCAGTGAGTCAAAAATAAATTCAACAAAGGCAGAGACAATACCCACTAATTGTCTGCAGCCCACATAGGGGGATACATTGAGGGTGCTCAATTAATTTTGACTGACAGATGTGCTAGTCATTCACTTGGATAGGTAGGCGTGAAGAGTGTCCCAGCTTGAACCTAAGCTGCATTTACCTATAATTCAGGCACGTTTTGAAATGTTATATGGATAGATACATTGAGCCTCCTGGGCCTTTTACTGTGAAGTTCATAGGACCTTGCTACGTACACAGTGTGGTTTGGGGACCAGCAATATCGAGGTCACCTGGGAGCATGTTAACAATGTAGAATCACAGGTCCCCTCATGTTCTACTGGATCAGAAACTACACGTTATGTTTTGACAAATGCTGTTCTTGACGTTTTCTACAAACAAATACATCCCAAAGAAAGAACTGAAGTGTGCACAGATTGTTGCCCAAACTCTGGACACTCTCTGGCTCTCTTCTTACGGGCTGGATTTGATGAGCCTGATCATTTTAACTGGGGGAAGGTAAAATCAGTGTGAGCTTGGAGTTCAGCAGCCTCCCGCAGCTCCCGAGCTCTTGGCAGCGCTAGGATACCCGTAATATTGGCATTGGTGGTCGTGCTGGCATCTGTGCTGGGCATCATCTGCATAGCTGCTGCTCTTGGCTTTGCAGCAGCAAGAAGCTTCAACCCAGCAGGTTGGAGCAGGAGAGAGGAAAAGTACTGTCGGCTTCCTTTTGCCAAGAAGGCTGGCTTTTGGAGCACAATCTCACTTTCTACCTCACAGAGAAAATGAAGCCATCAGATGGCTGGCCTGTCATTTACAAAATTGCTTTCATCTGCATCCATTCTTTCCTGTTCCGATTTCATGACTTTTTGCTTTCTTAAGTATCACATGCTATTATTCTTCCCCTAGTCTCCTGTATCTTTAATTCCTCTTGAAATACTGTTCCCTTTTAATTAACATTTAAATCTGTATTTATCTTAAAATAGTGCCTTTGACTCCGTCTTCTGCACTCTTCAGCTCTCTTTCTCCTTTTTAAAAAATTTAATGCTTTTATTATTTTGAAGTGGGCATAGGAATATTTTTATCCTCTTAATGTTATTTATTTGTTTAATTTATTTATGTTTTTTCCCAGCTTTATTGAGATATAATTGCCACATAACATTGTGTAAATTTAAGGTGTACGATGTAATAATGATTCGATATATTTCTTCTTTTTAAAGATTCCCTTCTTAAAAAGTTGTTGCAACCATTACTTTTATTTCTTTATCTTTCACTTATTTTATGGTCACTGATTTTTGAAGCTGTGATATAAACCATAAATATAGAAAAATTACATAATAGTCTATGTATGAATGACTAATATAGTTTAATTTTTCCTGTTTTTCAGTTTTAGAATAGAATCATGTGTATATATGTGTGTGCGTGTGTGTGTATATATACACACACACATATATGTCTTAATTCTTTTACTCAATATTATGTTTATAAGATTCATCCATAATGTTGGGTGCAACTGTAGTTCATTTTCACTACTGTATAGTGTTCTATTTTTTTTGAATATACTGCAATTCACTTATCCATTCTTCTCTAAATTGACATTTGACCTGTTTTCAGTTTAGAGCTATTATACATAATGTTTCTATTAACATGTCTGTACAAGTATCCTGGCACACACATGAAGAGTTTCTGTAGGATATATTCATGTGAATGGAATTACTGGGTCATAGGTCACATGTCTTTAGTTTACTAAATAATGCCAAATGTTTTCCATTCCATCAGCTACATTTAGTGTGTTCCTATTCTCAATATCCTCACCAACACTTGATAGTGTCAGACTTTTTACCCTTGCCAAGTTAGTGCTTGTGTAATGCTATTTCATTATAGTTTTAATTTTTATTTTCCTGATTATACATGAAACTATGCTTTTCATGTTTGTTGGCTATTTGGACTTCTTTTATATAAGTGAGTATTCAACCCATTTGCCCATTAAAAAAAAATAGGATGGTCTATTTCTTATTAATTTATAAAAATGCTTTTTTTTAAGTCATTTTTTGCTACAAATACCTTTTACCAATCTGAACTTGTATTCTTATTATCTTTGTGAACTTACGTTTTTAATTTTAATGCAGTTGAAAGTATCAGTGTTTTTGTTTATGGATAGTACTATTTGTGTCTTGTTTAAGAAACTATTTTTAACCAGAACTTATAAAGAATTACCTTTAAAAAAATCTTTATGGTTTTGCTTTTTACATTTAAATCTTTAATCTACCTGAACCTGATGGTTATGTATGAAGTGAGAAAAGGGTCCAATTTAATTTCCTTCTGTATGAATATCCAGTTGTCTAAGAACTATTCCTTGTAATGTCTGTCATTTTCCCACTTATTTACAATACCATCTCTGTCATATATCAAGTATCTATTTTGAATAAGTCTATTTCTCTGCCCTTTATTACATTTATCCCCTTTATTACATTTATCTATTGTTACTATAGTTTAAAAATAATTCTAATATACAGTAGAGGAAGTCCGTCTAACTTATTTTTCTTCTTTAGAAGTGTCTTGGTTATCCTTGGCCCCTTTGCATGTCAATATATTTTAGAATATACTTTTCAAACTTTGTAAAAGCAATCTGACTAGGATATTGTACAGCACTGCATTAAATCTATAAATCAGTTTGAATATAATTGACTTTTTAGTGGTGTCCCAATCCATTAAAATAATATCTCTCTCCATTTATTCAATACATCTTAGCAAAGTTTATATATATGCCAAATACTTATATATAATATTTAATAAAGTTTACATATACCAAATATTTATATATATAATATACATTTTTTTTTTTTTTTTTTTTTAAGAATTTTCTTATTTATTTATTTATTTATTTATTTATTTTTGGCTGTGTTGGGTCTTCGGTTCGTGCGAGGGCTTTCTCCAGTTGCGGCAAGCGGGGGCCACTCTTCATCGCGGTGCGGGGACCGCTCTTCATCGCGGTGCGCGGGCCTTTCTCTATCGCGGCCCCTCCCGTCACGGGGCACAGGCTCCAGACGCGCAGGCTCAGCAATTGTGGCTCACGGGCCCAGCTGCTCCGTGGCATGTGGGATCTTCCCAGACCAGGGCTCGAACCCGTGTCCCCTGCATTAGCAGGCAGATTCTCAACCACTGCGCCACCAGGGAAGCCCGATAATATACATTATATACATATAATGTATATATATATTAAAGGTGCTACACATATATTTTAGCCTTTTTTAGATTTGATACTATTGTTAATGGCATCTTTAAACTTTTATTTTCTAGTGGTTTGTTCTGATACTCTGAATATCATTTGTTTTCATAAACTGATTTTGTATTCAGCAACGTTGTTATAATGACATATTGTTTTAAATAATTCATCTGTAGATTATTTTTGTTATTATACATATGCAATCATATCATTTGTGTGTAGACACCACTTTTATCTTTCTTTTCAAATTCTTATACACTTAAAAAATTGAAGTATAACTGAAAAACTTGTAAGATATTTAAAGTATACAATGTGATAGTTTGGTATACATATACATTGCGAAAGGATTCCCACCATCGAGTTAATTAACACCTGTCACCTTACATATTTACCCCCGCCTTTTTTTTTTTTTTTTTTTGGTGCGAGCACTGAAGTTCCACTCTTAGAAAATTTCGGTTATACAATACAGTAGTATCAACTATAGTCACTACATTATACAGTAGGTCCTCAGACCTTATTTACCTAATAACTGAAAGTTAGTACCCTCTTATCATCCTCTTCCTGGTTTCCTCAACCCCATTCCCAACCCCTGGCAACCATCATTCTAATCTCTGTTTCTATAGGTTCATTATTTTTTAGACTCACAAAAAAGTAATATCATGCAATATTTGTTTTTCTCTGTCTGGATTATCTCACTTAGCATAATGACCTCCACATTCATTCATAATATTGAATGTGGTAAGACTTCCTTCCTTTTTAAAGCTGAATAATATTCCATTGTATATACCACATTTTAAAATCTATTCATCCATCAATGGACATTTAGGGTGTTTCTGTACCTTGGCTATTCTGTATAATACTGCTGTAAATACTGGAGTACAGATACCTCTTTGAGATGATGATTTAGTTTCCTTTGGATATATACAGAAGTAGGATTGCTGGATCATATTGTAGTTCTATTTTAAATTTCTTGAGGAACCTCCATAGTGTTTTCTGTAGTGCTGTACCAGTTTACATTCCCACCAACAATATATGAGGGTTCCCTTTCCTCCACATCCTTGCCAGCATAGTTGAGGATGTGCTAAAACCCTTCAGTGTCTCAAAGGGGAGGATTGCAGTCAGCACCTAGATGCAGGCTAATTAGAAGGTGAGCCCTCAGGCAATAGCTGGGAAAGTATGCCATCAAACCCCTTTCAGGGAGAAAGTGAAGGATGGGCACTTTTGCTCCCTCCCTCTGTACTGAGCCTGAGGATATAGCTACAGGGGTTGGCAGTGCTTCTGCGCCAGTAAAATCTGCTTCTTTGCTCTATTCTTGTGGGACTTGTGAATGTTTAAACCTCGTTGATTATCAGAACTAGGTGATTTGGGGGCCTTTCGGTCTGGCGGCAGCTATAAAAGTTGGGGTGCTAGATGTGTAGACAAGCTTCTCCCAGGAGATGCTGGCCACTTGGTTTTACTATTGGAGCTAATAGGAAGGAGAAGGTGGCGGGAGGGCCCACTGGCTCTTTTGGGCTCCCAGGCCATCACAGTACTAATTAGAAGCTGGACCTTCAGGCAGCAGCCGGTCAAGTATGTAGTCAAACCTCTTCCGGGGAAAGACTGGATGATGGGCATTTTTGTCTGGTTCCCTCTGTGCTGAGAACTGGGGTAGAGCAGCTGGGAGCCCTCTCATTCCCTTTCACAGCTGCTGTTTTGTTTGCTGTGGTCCTGTGTGACTTGCAAATGTAAGCCCTGTTGGCTTTCAGAGCTAGGTGATTGGGGGGCCTCCACTGGGTAGTAGCTTTAAAAGTTGGGGCACTAGATGTGTGGTCCAAACCCTTGGTTTCTCAGGGAAAAGCTGGGAGTTTGGGGTGCCCTCCTGACTCTGGCACTATGCTGGGGGCAGGATTTATGGTGAGAGTGTGTCAGTCTTTCCTACTCATTTTGCTGTGGGTATTTCTCCATCATCTAATCCAGGAGTAGGATTCACTCATCGAGTTTCTGGATTCCTCTCAGGAGGAATTGCCCCACATTAGCTGTATATTCAGTATGTCCCTGGAAGGAGGCAATTCAGGAGCTTCCTGTGTCGCCATCTTGGTCTGGAAACCCTCAATTCTTAAACATTTTATTTCTTTTTTTATCTTACTCATTGGATTAGATCTCCGATATGAAGACAAATTAAAGGGTGATAGTGGGAATCCTTGTTTTATTTCTGGTGTTAAAGGGAAAGGTTTTAAATCTGATGTTTTGCTAAAGTTTTTTAAAGCTTTTTTTTTTAATTATATATTTTTATTTGGATTTAGGAAGTTCTTTTCCAAATGGATTTCCAAATTTTTTCCTTTTTTTAAATGAGTGTGTGTTAAATTTTACTGAGTCTTCTTTCATAAACCACTGAAATAATTGTATATTTGGTAATCTGTTACTACGGTGAGAAAATTAATTTTCTGGTGTTAAAAACAAAAATTTGCATTATACATCAGGGTTTTTTGATAGATTGATGAGTTTTCTTTATTAACATTTTATTTAAGATATTTGCATAAATGTTAATTAGTAAAAGTTATCTGCAACTTTTCTTCTTACTTACACTGTTCTTGTGCTTTCATTTCCAGTCTATGCTGGCCCCATAAAATGAGTTGAGAAGTGTTCCCTCGTTTTCTATGTTTTTTCATTCCTCTTTTATACTTACTATGTAACATTTAAATTATTTTTTAAAAATTGGTAGATTTTCATGGTGAATTATTTATTTGGGCTTTGATTTTTTGTGGGAAATTTTAAAAATTACTGATTCATTCGCTTTTTAATGGCTATAGGGCTGTTGAAATTTTCAAATCCTTCTTGATTTTGTTTGGATAAGTTATCTTTTTCTTGAACTGTGTACAGTTGTAATTTAAAAAAATATTTGCATAAAGGTGATTTAATATCCTCTTATTATCCATTTAATGTCTCTAGCATCTTGGGCGATGTTTCTTCTCCATTCTTTGTATTGGCCAATTGTGCTTTTTCTCTAATTTTTTCTATAAGTTTTACTGGTGTTTTAAAATTTTTAATCAATCTTTTAGAAAGACTGTTGATCATCTCTATAGAATGCTTGCTTTCATCAATAGTTTCTAGTCATATTTTTATTATTTTCTTCTATAACTTTCATCAGTTTAGTGTGCTGTACTTTTTCTCATTTTTTTGTGATGGTATCACAGATTGGATTCTCTTGACTCGTACACTGAGATGAAGTTTGTAGTGTGAGATGGGAAGAAGCAGAATTAAAGCAGAAAGTGAAGCCAAACTGTGATGCAGGCTCTATAAGCCTGAGCCAACTTGGTGGGGAGCTCTGGAGCAGATATTGACCATCAGAGTATAGTCTCTGAGTATAGCATTGGGTTGGGTTTTCAACATTGGGCTGGGCTGTTAAACCCCTTCTTCACCCAGTTATTAGATGTGGGCATGGCCTTAGGGTAGGTAGGTGGCTCTCTGCAGCTGAGACAGACCCTGCAGGAGCTGACAGATAAAGATTGTCTGCTAACTGTATTACCCACATCTGGGCAGCAAGTCCTTTTCTGAAGAAGGATCTGGGTCAGATGGTTGCATGTTAATTTTCACACATTATTATATTCTAATACATGCATTAAGTCGGTACATTTCCTTCCAATTTCTGCATTATCTGTATCCCGCAAATTTTGCAATGCATCGTCTTTTTTGTTACTACTCAGTGAAAGCACATTTAAATTCTTTTTCATTATGATTTCTTCTTTGACATATTGGTATATGAGGTATTTAATTTCCAAAGTATATAGTGTTTTTGCTAGTTATTTTTTGTTATTGATCTCTAATTTAATTACAACATGGTTGTAAATATAATCTGTATGATTTCATTCCTTTAAACTTTGTTGAGACTTGCTTTATGTCCCAATATTGGTCATTTTTGTAAATGATGTGCTTAAAAAGAAACTGTATTCTGTAGTTGTTAGGTGCTCCATACTTGAGAGTCTCTAAGAACCACCAGAGAGCCTTTCTATCTATCTGCTAGTGACTACTATAGATTCCTTTCTTTAGTATCCTTTAAAATTCAAGTATCCTTTGGAGTATTGAGTCACTGAAACCTTTGGTTTGGGTATGAGAATGAGCTAAATTACCGAGGGAAAGGGGTTTATGGTCAAGCAAGTAGCAGGTGGAACCTATTTCATGTGGTACTCTCAGGAGGGAAGATCTGTATGGATCTCTGTGGAGGGTGGAGAAAACAAATACCTGAATGAAAGAAGAAAGGGAGTCTCCAGGATACGAGAAAGAAGAATATAAAATGGGGGGGAGATAGGAGTGCTTGGAGGGCAAACTGCTTATAGTCTACCCAACTTTCTTCTTTCTCTAAAACTCCATGTTCTTCACCTGGGTAACAATTGTGACTTTTATTTGGCAATGATCTTGCTAAAATAGGGTTTCCAATTTGGAACACCCTTCTTCAAAGAGTATGGGGAAAGTATCCAGAAAATAGCTAAAGGATTAAAGTATCTAATGCACCTTGTTCATCCCCGTTTGAATAATAATGTCACTTGTTGGATGGATTTTCCTCCCAATGTTTTCCCTGTGCTTTCATTCTACTTGTATCCTTGCATCCCTCCTTCAATTCTGCCAACCCCAGGAGGGAAGGGCAAAGCAGAAAAAGAAAAAGGGAATATTCCTGGCTTTAGGAAATCAGAGAGGACTTGAGGTAAAGGCAAAATATTTGGGAGAAAGGGGCTTTGAGAAGAGTAAGACTCTTCCCACATAGAGAGAAGATTTCTCAGACTGGGGAGAGGGTAGGAGCAGGAGAGATACTGAGAGCAGAGTTTGGTGGGTCCCAGAGAGAGGCCTTTGCTTATTGTTCTTCTGACAGGAACTTAGAGGGGGACAAAACCCTACCAGTTGGAGAGGTTCTGTTTGTCTTTAGACAGCAATACCCCAGTAAGGGCAGGACAGGAATAAAGACGCAGACATAGAAAGTGGACTTGAGGACATGGGGAAGGGAAAGGGTAAGCTGACACGAGCGTTGACATATATACACTACCAAATGTAAAATAGATAGCTAGTGGGAAGCAGCTGCATAGCACAGGGAGATCAGCTAGGTGCTTTGTGACCACCTAGAGGGGTGGGATAGGGAGGGTGGAAGGGAGACACAAGAGGGAGGGGATATGGGGATATATGTATACGTATAGCTGATTCACTTTGTTATACAGCAGAAACTAGCACAACATTGTAAAGCAATTATACTCCAATAAAGATGTTAAAAAAAAAGACATTTACGTGCAAGTTTAATTTTACATGCATAATTTCACTTAATCCCCACAATAATCCAGATAGAAGTGTATTATACTCATCTCATAAATAGGAAACTGAGAGTCAAAGAGCTTAAGGAGCCTGCTAAGTTTTGAACTCAGAGATGTCTGATACTGTATTTCATACTCTTTAGTTACTATGTACCTGTCTCTTTTTAACCAGCTTCACTTTCTTTTATACCCAGTTCTGATCACCTGATCCCACAGTGTAGTTATCACTAGATTGGTAAGTGTTTTCTCTGAGTCATAAGGCTATTGGAGAGAGAAGTGATGGCAGAATTGCTTATTCTTTAATGTAAAGTTTGAAAGTTATCAGTTAACCATTTATCAAATGTCTGTTTTGCATAAAGCATTATGTTATGGGTCCAAGATTATGTTATGAGTTTAAGAAATCAAAGATAAGGGAAACACAGTCTCTTATTCCAAAGGGAAGTTAATCCAGCAGTAGGGTTGAGGAGAGAGATATGTGTACACACACAGCTGAGTCATGACAGGTGGCAGGGTGGGTGTGGAATTAGTCACCTTTAGGACTGCCCGAAGAGAGGGCTGGTGTCAGGGTGTGCACATTTTAAAGTTATGTCACAGTGCAATTGATTGTAGAGAATTTTACTGGAGTGTGAGTAGAGGCAGGGGTAATATAGGGGCCTATTTTAAATTTATTATCATAATTAGAAAATTGATTCTAGAATATGGTGAATGAATGAAAGTTCAAATGCAGAGTCTGAAGTAGGTAATCATATTCTGTAATAGTTTCTTAAAACCATAGTCCCAAGTTTCCAGGAAAAAGCTCTGACATTTCAGGGCAGCGCATCAGAGGGAAGAACAGGACTTCACTGTTACACACTCATTTAACCATTTTTGAAGAGTAAGGAAGGGCTTTCAGAAATCTTGAGTTAGGGACACAGAGCTTAATCTCAGAGCACTTCCAGGCTCTCCAATTTCTTCTCTCTTGTTGCATGATTGTTCTTTATTGAGTGTTTTATAAACTCACATTATCTCAGCTTGGTTAAGGACAGCAGTCTTTAATCCTGGCAGAACAGATAAGGACTATTAAACCCTGGGCCTGCTCTCTGAGACAGATTATGGGGGCCACCTTACTGAACATCATACTAATGTTATGGATTCTGCTGACACTCGTGTTCAGAGTGTGTTAGGAAATCCAGCGTAACCTTCATGCCCCTCTCAGATCTGTGTTTCTTTAATTCTGAATAAGATCATCAGCTTGATTCCTTCAGGGGTGGATTTGAGATCTGGCTCTGTGGGGTGAAGAAGGGTGGGTGCAGATCTGTGATGATTTCCTTGATTCTTCAATTAGAGATAACTATTCCTTTCTCTGCGATCCTGCATTGCCTTATTTGTTTTGTTTTCTGTGATTGCCCTTATCACAGCCTGATATGTATTATGTGTACTTGTTGGAGAGTACATCAACTGTCTTCACCAACCCAGCGCTACTTACTCAATTCTAATTTCAGCACTGTTTCTTTTGGAAATTCCCCTCCCCTACTCCATGCCATTTCAGTAGGACTACCAATTACAATGCCAGATTTCCTCCATCACAGGATTGGGTATAAGGTCCAGGCTTGACCAATCAGACCACACCATTATCTTAGTCATGGTGATTGGCTCACAGATGAAGTAACAATCTTAGAGTGACCAATCAGAGCTCTTCCCTGAAATTTTTTTGTATATAGATACTCGGAGATAGTTTTTCTTTCCCCTTGGAGTGTAAACTGTAGGAATTTGACTGCAAAGCTAATTAGGTTATGTCCCCTAACTTATGGAAGGGTCTAAGGGAAATAAAACCTGAGTACAACTTTAAGCCAGGTGAGAGATAGAAAACTGAGACTCAGAATTATTATGTTATTTGAAAACCTGGATGCAGTCTTTTCTGAGGCTAGCTTCTCTTTATTCTTACAATCCTATTTGCTAATATAATTCTTTATTTTAAACTTAAACTAGAATATAAGTTCCATGAGTGACAGCAGGGGTTTTTATTTTTATTTTGTTTCTCTGTTATAATTCTAAATGCCTAGAATAGTGCCCGTCGCATAGTAGGAACTGAACTAATATTGTTTAATGAATATTTGAATGGAATGAAGCAGACAAAACACAGTATGAATATCTTTCCAACTATGTCATGGGATTCTTGAGAAAAACCCAGGGAGCAATTACCATAGAGTTGTGCGAATTGAGGCTAGTTTATAGGGCTGTGGTGTAAATTTGCTGTTGTTCTGTAAATCTTTTATTTTTAAACATAACACACAAAAATGCATAAAGCATAAATAAACAATGTAATGGGATGAATTATAAAGTGAAACCTGTGAACCACCACACAGGTCAAGAAATAAAACATTGCCAGCATTCCAGAAGCTCCCCAAATGTTCACTCTGAAATATCTTAAACTCTCTCTACCTGCTAGAGGTAACTGCTATACTGATTTTTATGATAATCGTTTTCTTGCTTTGCTTTATCGTTTTAGCACCAGTATATGCATCCCTTAGCAGTGCTGTTTAGTTAGTATTTTGTAAACTTAATATAAATAAACAATATATTATAATGTCCTATATTTTTCATTCATACGTTTACATGATTTATCCAAGTTGATGCACATTATTTTAGTTTATTTTCATGTTTATATTTTATAAATATAGCATATTCTTCTACTGAAATAAATTTTCCTAGGTTTTGGCTATAAAATCTATGCTGCTATTAAAGTTATTGTACATGTATCTTGGTGCCTGTGTATCCATGGTTTCTATGGTATATTTACCACCTAGGAGTGGAATTGCTGAGTCACAGTGTATGCCTGTTTTTAGTTTTAGCAGACAATACCTTACATTGTCACCAAATACTAGGCTTTCTCAGATTTTTATTTTAGCCAATTTGATACTTATATATTTGTAGTTCTCTGTAGTTTTCGTTTGTATTTCCCTGGTTACTGAAGAAGTAGATTTTATTTTATCACCCATTTAGATTAAAGCTTTATCAACCATTTGGACTTTTTCTTTTGTAAAATACCCAGTTAAGACTTCAGCCTACTGTTTTTATTGATTTGTCTAACTTTTCCTTTCAATTTGTAGTTCTTTGTGTAATCTGGATACAGGTCCTTTCATCGTAGTACAGTTAAAAACATTTCACATTCTGTGGCTTGTATTTTTCACTTTATTTATGATATGTTTTAATAAATAGACATTTTACATTTTAGGATTGTCAAGTATATTGATATTTTTCCTTTTGGGGCCTTTTATGACTTTTTCTCCAAAGTAACACACCAGCATTTTTCCCATATTGACAGAAGCAGCCTCTAAGTCTAACCCACAGTTAAGGGGGAGGAATTAGTCTTCACCTTTTCAAAGGAGGAATCTCAAAGAATTTTTACACACCTTTTAAAATCATTACACGTGCCAAAATCATGTGAAAGTTTTTAGAGGAAATGGAGCAGAATACATTTAAAGGAAGAAAGGCTCAAGTTGAGAGAAAGAAATCATAGATGTTGGAGAGAGGAGAGATCAGAATACGTATGTTTTATCTTTCATAGATGTTATCTTTCCCTTTAGTGCCCCAGATCTTTGAGGGCAGTGGCTGTGTCTAGCAGAGATGGCCACATACTTGGTGTTTAGTAAGGACTTACTTGTTGGCTGATACGTTGTCATAAATGATTCCCCAGTTCCTGATCAAATTTCTATGGTAGTGGTAGTTCTTCCAGTTGATCTGGTAAGTTCAAAATATTGATTGACCTGACCTAAATACTGATTTTAGGGTCAGATCTTAACCAATATGCTAACTAAAAGAAATTAATTTCAGGTCAAATCTGACTATAGTCAGGATGATTGGAAGCCCCTATTGCTCTGCCTTTAGCCATTTACTGTCCCCCAAGATTTCTCTCCTATTTCTTCCTTTGAAACTCAGTCATCTTATTTTCCTGTTCTCATTCAATTTGTCATATTTGGGGAGATCTGTCCAATTTATCCTTGATGGAGATTTACTCTTAATAGCTTAATAGAAAATGATTATATCTAGTTTTTTTTTAATTTTAAAAGTATATTTTAAAGACAAAAAGCTTTAATCTAAAATAATGACTGTCCTATGAGCACAGTAACATAGTGTCCACTTATTCGTACACTCGCTCATGTCCGGAGAGTTAGAAGAAATGCCGTTAAAAGACACGATCTATTGTATTTATGGGCAAGGGTCAGCCATCTAACTGTATTCTGCTCTGTCTGCTATACTCATTTGCCCTTGAATTTATCCAGACCCCAAACAGCAACATATGTGGCTTTGTACTTAGGTTTTCATGCAGTCTGTGATTTTTCTTCTCATCCCAATTAGCCACAGCTCCAGTCAGTTTAATCCATCTCTGACAGCAAGCCGTATTTTCCTACCTTGTTGATGATCATGTCATGTGGAACAGAGTCAGAAGCCTCCCGAAGTCAAAATATATTACGTCTGTCCCTTCCTCCCTGCATACAAGGTCTGCCACTCTGTCAGAGGAGGCAACGGAATTGGTCTAACATGATTTGTTGGTCACAAAGTCATGCTAGTTATTACCCATCATTCTGAGCTCTTCCATGTACTTGCAAATTGATTAGGCATCTTGATCTTGTGGTTAATGTACTTTTTGTCATTGTTTAGAGCTGGGGACACGCCAATGCAATCTTGGGCTACTGTGAGCATGCATTTACTATCTGTTCTCTATTCCTTAAAGATAAGGAGCTCATGTTACAGTGGAGGATTACTGGACTGAATGTCAATATTATGACATAGTATGAGTGTGTTTCATGTTTGGTAATTGCAGTCATTGTTGCTTTTGTTGTGGTCATCTATGTACAATGCTTGGTGTCAGTCTATTTATCTCTTGTAAAAATAAAATACAGTGTGTGTGTGTGAAAAAAAATAAAAAGATAAGGAGCCCATTTGCTTTTACAACTCAGAAATTCTCAAAAAGAAAAGTTAATGCATCCAAGGACTCCTGGGATAGTTTATTAGTAGCCAAGCTTTGGTATCAATAATTAAAAGAAATTAGGTTTTCTATCCTCATCGATGGGAAAGGCATATATTTATTGAGTCTCTGCTATGTGAAAGACACTGTACTGCTAGGTTGTGTGAGAGGTACAGTGATATTTAAGATGGTCTCAAATCTTGTATTGTCTATAGAAAACATGAACACATTGAAAAGTAATTGACAATGATATTTTGTGTGTAGAATAGAGAAAAGAAAGACCATAAAACTTTTTAGTAGGGTGTATGTTACAAGTTATCAGATTTTCTTTATGCCTGATTGTCCTGCTAAATTGTTTTAAATAATAACCCAGAAATATTATTTGTATATTTTTTTTGAATTGACTGCCTCCTGAATTTTTAATTATTTCCCTACATCCTCAAAATTTTTAGTGGCAGCGAGATTGATTTCTTTATATTCTCCTTTTGTCATTACATATGTTTCCTATTTTTTCTTTATCTAGCTTTCTGCCTTTCTACCTTTTTTCTCTCTATCAACTTCATTTTTGTGCCCAGTTATGGGCTTGTAGGTATGTTCTTCCAAGAAAAGGGAATTTTTCCAAGATCATTGATCATAGGTCTCTTGGGAACCCACACTGTACTGTTCCAGTAAAGGCTTGGTAATACCAATTATCACCATCAACAAAATATAAAAATATAGCTCTTTACATTTGTAAAAATATAACACTTTATGAAAAAACAACCTAAATGATTGGCCAGAAAATCCAGTGACCACTTCTGTTTTTTATAAATTTATTTTAAAATACAATATAGACATGGAGTGTTAAGTTAAAAATATCACAGGATAGACCAGAACATTTTTCATTATACCCAACTCTTATCAACCAAAATTTATCAACTAAATTTATTAAATAAACTTTAAGGAAATATCTTCTTGTTTTTTTTCTTAACATCTTTATTGGAGTATAATTGCTTTACAATGGTGTGTTTCTGCTTTATATTCACTTTGTTATAAAGGAAATACCTTCTATATCACTTATAGATAGGACCTCTGCCATTAAAAGTTCTCAGATCTTGACAGTTGGAGAAAAAGATATCTGATGACATTAGATAATTGTTGTTAATTCTGTTAGGTGTGAGAATACTATTACATATAGTTAGGTAGGGAATTATTAGTTTTTGGAGAAAGATGTTGATCTACTTAGGGATGAAGTATAGTGATATATGTAAATTACTTTGAAATGTTTTGGCAATATATAATGTATGCATATATACCTATGTACAATTATAGATGCATTTACATATAATATATGAAGTCTCAAATCTTAGGTGCAGGGCAGCTTTTTGTAAGTTTTTTCCCTGGCTTTTTCTTATCACTGCATTATTTCATGGCTTCATTACACCACAATCTCCTTTAGGTCTTCGCTTATATGTCGTTGATTTGCCTCCTGCTCTGGGCTCTAATGAATTCTTCCAGTGAATTAAAGGGGAATCTCAATTGCATATCATAATGTCCCATTAATACTTTAAGTCTCACATTGTTCTTTAGTCTAACTCCTTTTTCTACAGCCAGTGAAATGTAAAATGAAGCAAGAGGGGGAACTCCTGGGTTTGAATCAAAAACTGCAATCCATTCATCCTCCTCTGCTTTCCACTTCTCTCTTACCTTAAAATACACATGAGGTGTGACAATAAATATTTGGTGAACAAACCAGTGGAAAAAAAAAATCAATAGATGGATGCTTCCAAGAGACAGGTGGTCTTCAAGACAAGTTTGTTAAATTTGTCATGTATGTACTTAAAAATCTGCCAAAGCCCCTCCTTGCTAGAGACATCTTAGAGGCTTTCTTGAAAAGGCTTATGTTTTCTCCAAACATAAAAGGATAGAACATTTCAAAAGAGAGTTATATTGTGATGCAGCTTGGCTCTTTCTTTGGCATAAATAACATTTCCTGGAAGGTAAAGGGTTAAAGTAGATCTAGTAACATTACAATTTTATTTCAGTAAAGCAAAATCAATTAGTCTGATGCATACTGTTGAAATCCAAGTAAATGCTAGCATGGTGTAATTGCACAAAAATGTCCATGAAAAAAGAATGCAGATCAATAATTGATTTTCTCTCATTTAAATTTTTTATTCTCTGTCAGTCAGGATACAGACTAGAGGGAGTGAAGACTTTTTAAAACTCCTTTCTTATTTGAAGTGTGTGATGGCTGGATAAAAGCAAGCTTCTTCCAAACATAGTTCTCTTGTCCTCTCATCATTTAAAATCTGTGAATGTGAGGCACACAGAGGCCCAACTTCTGGAATACATTAAAAACAACAACTGTAAAAAAGAGCAGGAGAGACCTTCAAGATGGCGGAGGAGTAAGACGTGGAGTTCACCTTCCTCCCCACAAATACATCAGAAATACATCTACATGTGGAACAACTCCTACGGAACACCTGCTGAACGCTGGCAGAAGAACTTAACCTCCCAAAAGGCAAGAAACTCCCCACGTACCTGGGTAGGGCAAAGAAGGAAGAAAAAACAGAGATAAAGAATAAGGACGGGACCTGCACCAGTGGGAGGGAGCTGTGAAGGAGGAAAGGTTTGCACACACTAGGAAACCCCTTCGCGGGTGGAGACTGTGGGTGGCGGAGGGGGGAAGCTTCAGAGCCACGGGGGAGAGCACAGCAACAGGGGTGCGGAGGGCAAAGCGGAGAGATTCCCGCACAGAGGATCGGTGCCGACCAGCACTCACCAGCCCGAGAGGCTTGTCTGCTCCCCCACCGGGGCGGGCGGGGCTGGGAGCTGAGGCTCGGGCTTCGGTCGGATCGCAGGGAGAGGACTGGGGTTGGCGGCGTGAACACAGCCTGAAGGGGGCTAGTGCGCCACAGCTAGCCGGGAGGGAGTCCGGGAAAAAGTCTGGAGCTGCCGAAGAGGCAAGAGACCATTGTTTCAGGGTGTGCGAGGAGAGGGGATTCAGAGCACCGCCTAAACGAGCTCCAGAGACAGACATGAGCCACGGCTATCAGTGTGGACCCCAGAGACGGGCATGAGACGCTAAGGCTGCTGCTGCCGCCACCAAGAAGCCTGTGTGCGAGCACAGGTCACTGTCCACACCTCCCCTCCCGGGAGCCTGTGCAGCCCGCCACTGCCAGCGTCCCGTGATCCGGGGACCACTTCCCCGGCAGAACGCACGGTGCGCCTCAGGCTGCTGCAACGTCACGCCGGCCTCTGCCGCCGCAGGCTTGCCCCACCTCCTCCGTGCCCCTCCCTCCCCCCGGCCTGGGTGAGCCAGAGCCCCCGAAGCAGCTTCTCCTTTAACCCCATCCTGTCTGAGCGAAGAAGAGACGCCCTCAGGCGACCTACACGCAGAGGCGGGTCCAAATCCAAAGCTGAACCCCGGGAACTGTGTGAACAAAGAAGAGAAAGGGAAATCTCCCCCAGCAGCCTCAGGAGCAGCGGATTAAATCTCCACGATCAACTTGATGTACCTGCATCTGTGGAATACCTGAATAGACAACAAATCATCCCAAATTGAGGAGGTGGACTTAGGGAGCAACTGTAGACTTGGGTTTTGCTTTCTGCATCTAATTTGTTTGTGGTTTTATGCTTATCTTAGTTTAGTATTTAGAGTTTATTATCATTGGTAGATTTGTTTATTGATTTGGTTGCTCTCTTCCTTTTTTTAAAGTATATAGATATATATATTTTCCTTTTTCTCTTTTTGTGAGTGTGTATATGTATGCTTCTTTGTGTGATTTTGTCTGTATAGTTTTGCTTTTACGATTTGTCCTAGGGTTCTGTCTGTCGGGTTATTTTTGGATAGTTTTCAGCGCTTGTCATCATTGGTGTATTTGTTTATGGGCTTGGTTGCTCTCTTCTTTCTTTCTTTTTTAAATGACTTATTAATTTTTTTATTTTTAATAATTATTTCTAATTTTAATAACTTTATTTTATTTTCTTCTTTCTTTCTTTTATTCTCACTTTTCTTCTGAGCCGTGTGGCTGACAGGGTCTTGGTGCTCCGCCCACCTGTCAGGCCTGTGCCCCTGAGGTGGGAGAGCTGAGTTCAGGACATTGGTCCACCAGAGACCTCAGAGCTCCATGTAATATCAAACGCAAAAGCTCTCCAAGAGATCTCCATCTCAACACTAAGAGCCAGCTCCACTCAACGACCAGCAAGCTACAGTGCTGGACACCCTATCTCAAACAACTAGCAAGACAGGAACACAACCCCATCCATTAGCAGAGAGGCTGCCTAAAATCATAAGGCATCATAAGGGAGAAGACTCAAATCAACAGAATTAGAAATGAAAAAGGAGAAGTAACAACAGACACTGCAGAAATACAAAGGATCATGAGAGATTACTACAAGCAGCTATATGCCAATAAAATGGACAACCTGGAAGAAATGGACAAATTCTCAGAAAAGCACAACCTTCCGAGACTGAACCAGGAAGAAATAGAAAATATAACCAGACCAATCACAAGCACTGATACTGAAACTGTGATTAAAAATCTTCCAACAAACAAAAGCCCAGGACCAGATGGCTTCACAGGCTAATTCTATCAAACATTTAGAGAAGAGCTAACACCTATCCTTCTCAAATTCTTTCAAAATATAGCAGAGGGAGGAACACTCCCAAACTTATTCTATGAGATCACCATCTCCCTGACACCAAAACCAGACAAAGATGTTACAAAGAAAGAAAACTATAGGCCAATATCACTGATGAACATAGATGCAAAAATCCTCAACAAAATACTAGCAAAGAGAATCCAACAGCACTTTAAAAGGATCATACACCATGATTAAGTGGGGTTTATCCCAGGAATGCAAGGATTCGTCAATATACACAAATCAATGTGATACACCATATTAACAAATGGAAGGAGAAAAACCATATGATCATCTCAATAGATGCAGAAAAAGCTTTCAACAAAATTCAACACCCATTTATGATAAAAACCCTCCAGAAGGTAGGCATAGAGGGAACTTACCTCAACATAATAAAGGCCATATATGACAAAACCAAGCAGCTCATGCAACTCAATATCAAAAAAAACAAACAACCTGATCCAAAAATGGGCAGAAGACCTAAATAGACATTTCTCCAAAGAAGTACAGATTGCCAACAAGCACATGAAAGAATAGTCCACATCACTAATCATTAGAGAAATGCAAATCAAAACTAAAATGAGGTATCACCTCACACCAGTCAGAATGGCCATCATCAAAAAATCTACAAACAATAAATGCTGGAGAGGATGTGGAGAAAACGGAACCCTCTTGCACTGGTGGTGGGAATATAAATTGATACAGCCCCTATGGAGAACAGTATAGAGGTCCTTAAAAAACTAAAAATAGAACTACCACATGACCAAGCAATCCCACTACTGGGTATATACCCTGAGAAAACCATAATTCAAAAAGAGTCAGGTACCACAATGTTCATTGCAGCTCTATTTACAATAGCCAGGACATGGAAGCAACCTAAGTGTCCATCGACAGAAGAATGGATAAAGAAGATGTGGCACATGTATACAATGGAATATTACTCAGCCATAAAAAGAAACGAAATGGAGGTATTTGTAGTGAGGTGGATGGACCTAGAGTCTGTCCTACAGAGTGAAGTAAGTCAGAAAGAGAAAAACAAATATCGTATGCTAACACATATATATGGAATCGAAAAAAAAGAAGATTCTGAAGAACCTAGGGACAGGACAGGAATAAAGATGCAGACATAGAGAATGGACTTGAGGACACGGGGAGGGGAAAGGGTAAGGTGGGACAAAGTGAGAGAGTGGCATGGACATATATACACTACCAACTGTAAAATAGATAGGTAGTGGGAAGCAGCCACGTAGCACAGGGAGAGAAACTCGGTGCTTTGTGACCACCTAGAGACGTGGGATAGGGAGGGTAGGAGGGCGACACAAGAAGGAAGGGATATGGGGATATATGTATATGTATAACTGATTCACTTTGTTACAAAGCAGAAACTAAGACACCATTGTAAAGCAATTATACTCCAATAAAGATGTTAAAAAACAAAAAACAAAAAACACCTGATCATGGTGTATGATCCTTTTAATGTGCTGTTGGATTCTGTTTGCTAGTATTTTGTTGAGGATTTTTGCATCTATGTTCCTTCAGTGATATTGGCCTGTAGTTTCCTTTTTTTGTGACATCTTTGTCTGGTTTTGGTATCAGGGTGATGGTGGCCTTGTAGAATGAGCTTGGGAGTGTTCCTCCCTCTGCTATATTTTGAAAGAGTTTGAGAAGGATAGGTGTTAGCTCTTCTCTAAATGTTTGATAGAAATCTCCTGTGAATCCATCAGGTCCTGGGCTTTTGTTTGTTGGAAGATTTTTAATCACAGTTTCAATTTCAGTGCTTGTGATTGGTGTGTTTATATTTTCTATTTCTTCCTGGTTCAGTCTCGGAAGGTTGTGCTTTTCTAAGTATTGTCCATTTCTTCCAGGTTGTCCAATTTATTGGCATATAGTTGCTTGTAGTATCTCTCATGATCCTCTGTATTTCTGCAGTGTCTGTTGTTACTTCTCCTTTTTCATTTCTAATTCTGTTGATTTGAGTGTTTTCCCTTTTTTTCTTGATGAGTCTGGCTAATGGTTTATCAGTTTTATCTTCTCAAAGAACCTGCTTTTAGTTTTATTGATCTTTGCTATCGTTTCCTTCATTTCTTTTTCATTTATTTCTGATCTGAGCTTTATGATTTCTTTCCTTCTGCTAACTTTGGGGTTTTTTTGTTCTTCTTGCTCTAATTGCTTTAGGTGTAAGGTTAGGCTGTGTATTTGAGATGTTTCTTTTTTCTTGAGGTAGGATTGTATTGTTATAAACTTCCCTCTTAGAACTGCTTTTGCTGCATCCCATAGGTTTTGGGCTGTCTTGTTTTCATTGTCACTTGTTTCTAGGTACTTTTTGATTTCCTCTTAGATTTCTTCAGTCATCTCTTGGTTATTTAGTAGTGTATTGTTTCGTCTCCATGTGTTTGTAATTTTTACAGTTTTTTTTTCCCTGTAATTGATATCTAGTCTCACAGCGTTGTGGTCAGAAAAGATATTTGATACAATTTCAATTTTCTTCAATTTACCAAGGCTTGATTTGTGACCCAAGATATGATCTATCCTGGAGAATGTTCCATGAGCACTTGAGAAGAAAGTGTATTCTGTTGTTTTGGATGGAATATCCTATAAATATCAATTAAGTCCATCTTGTTTAGCGTGTCATTTAAAGCTTGTGTTTCCTTATTTATTTTCATGTTGGATGATCTGTCCATTGGTGAAAATGAGGTGTTAAAGTCCCCTACTATGATTGTGTTACTGTCGATTTCCCCGTTTATGGCTGTTAGCATTTGCCTTATGTATTGAGGTGCTCTTATGTTGGGTGCATAAATATTTACAATTGTTATATCTTCTTCTTGGATTGATCCCTTGATCATTATGTAGTATCCTTCTTTGTCTGTTGTAATAGTCTTTATTTTAAAGTCAATTTTGTCTGATATGAGAATTGCTACTCCAGCTTTCTTTTGATTTCCATTTGCATGGAATATCTTTTTTTCATCTTCTCACTTTCAGTCTGTATGTGTCCCTAGTTCTGAAGTGGGTCTCTTGTACCCAGCATATATACGGGTCTTGTTTTTGTGTCCATTCAGCCAGTCTATGTCTTTTGGTAGAGCATTTAATCAATTTACATTTAAGGTAGTTGTTGATATGTAAGTTCCTATTACCATTTTCTCAATTGTTTTGGGTTTGTTATTCTAGGTCTTTTCCTTCTCTTGTGCTTCCTGCCTAGAGAAGTTCCTTTAGCATTTGTTGTAAAGCTAGTTTTGTTGTGCTGAATTCTCTTAGCTGTTGCTTGTCTGTAAAGGTTTTAATTTCTCTGTCAAATTTGAATGAGATCCTTGCTGGGTAGAGTAAGTAATCTTGGTTGTACGCTTTTCCCTTTCATCACTTTAAATATGTCCTGCCATTCCCTTCTGGCTTACAGAGTTTCTGCTGAAAGATCAGCTGTTAACCTTATGGGGATTCCCTTGTATGTTATTTGTTGTTTTTCCCTTGCTGCTTTTAATATTTTTTCTTTGTATTTAATTTTTGATAGTTTGATTAATATGTGTGTTGGCATGTTTCTCCTTGGATTTATCCTGTATGCGACTCTCTGTGCTTCCTTGACCTGATTGACTTTTCTTTCCCATATTAGGGAAGTTTTCAACTATAATCTCTTCAACTATTTTCTCAGTCCCTTTTTTTTTCTCTTCTTCCTCTGGGACTCCTATAATTTGTATGTTGGTGCATTTAATGTTGTCCCAGAGGTCTCTGATACTGTCCTCAATTCTTTTCATTCTTTTTTCTTTATTCTGCTCTGCAGTAGTTATTTCCACTATTTTATCTTCCAGGTCACTTATTCATTCTTCTGCCTTAGTTATTCTGCTATGGATTCTTTCTAGAGAATTTAAAATTTCATTTATTGTGTTGTTCATCATTGTCTGTTTGCTCTTTACTTCTTCTAGGCCCTTGTTAAAGGTTTCTTGCCTTTTCTGCATTCTATTTCCAAGATTTGGGATCATCTTTACTATCATTACTCTGAATTCCTGTTCAGGTAGGCTGCCTATTTCCTCTTCATTTGTTTGGTCTGGTGGGTTTTTACTTTGCTCCTTTATCTGCTGTGTAGTTCTCTTTCTTCTCATTTTGTTGAACTTACTGTGTTTGGGGTCTCCTCTTCACAGCCTGCAGGTTCGTAGTTCCTGTTGTTTTTGATGTCTGCCCCCAGTGGCTGAGGTTGGTTCAGTGGGTTGTGTAGGCTTCCTGGTGGAGGTGACTGGTGCCTGTGTTCTGGTGGATGAGGCTGGATCTTGTCTTTCTGGTGGGCAGGACTGCGTCCGGTGGTGTGTTTTGGGGTGTGTGTTACCTTATTAAGGTTTTAGGCAGCCTCTGTGCTAATGGGTGGCGTTGTGTTCCTGTCCTGCTAGTTGTTTGGCATAGGGTGTCCAGCACTGGAGCTTGCTGGTTCTTGAGTGGAGCTGGGTCTTAGCATTGAGATGGAGATCTCTGGGAGCACTTTTGCCATTTGATGTTACATGCGGCAGGAAGGTGTGTGGTAGACCAATGTCCTGAAGTCACGTCTCCCACCTCAGAGGCTCAGGCCTGACACCTGGCTGGAGCACCAAGACCCTGCCAGCCACACGGCTGCTAGTGTTGGTGGGTCTCCTACAGAGGCAGGTCACGGGTGTGGCTCACCGTGCAGACAGGGTCATTGGTGGCAGAGTTTCTGACCTTTCTATTATTGCAGAAATTAAATGCTATTGAATTTTTTGGTTATATTGGACTATATGGGACTATATATCTATTTCAGTCATTTTTGTTTATAGATCCTGACTTTGCCTTTTAGGGCTACAGATAATAACTTCCCTTAATGGGAAGCATTATATTATAGAAAAGCTGTTGTCAATGATGGTCCCTCGGCCACTAGCATCAGCCTCATCAGGGAACTTGTTAGAAATGCATTTATCAGGTCCTGCCCCAGAAATGCTGAATCAAATATTCTATGGGGTGGGACCTAGTCATCCATGTATTAAGAAGTCCTCCAGGTGATTCTGAAACTTGCTACTGTTTAAGAATCCCTACTTTATCTCTTTTGTATCTCTTATGAAATACCGAGTGTCATCCTAGGATGGTTTCTAGAACTGCTGTTAACTCCCCCAAACAAGGTTTGGATTAAATAAATAAAAACAAAATCTATCCTAGTTTTTAAACATTCTAAATGAAGTCCACCAAATTCAGTTCGAGAGACAGCGAGCTCATATTCTGATTAATCAGATCAAGGAACATGAAAAAGAGAATAATTTATTTTTTTGCAGCTTAATGAAAGTAGCCTTTTTCTGATTGTTATTAGCCCCATAGAGCAAAAGGAACTATAGGGAAAAACAAAAGTAACATCAACAAGAACAAACATGGTGGTGAAATTTTTCCTTTTCTTTTCTTCTTCTTTTTTGTAAATTAGGATTTATCATTTCTTTTTGTTGCTTTAAATGTCAGAGAAAGCCTCTCCCAAGACTAAGTCTAATTAAGATCATAGGTTACTACCGGAAGAATTCTGAGATTGGATCTAACACATCCTTATTACTCTGCAGATGAGGAAACTGAGTTTTAATGTGGATCAGTTAGCCACCCACGTGGGATTTATGGTCAAATGCATACATTACAGCAGATTCTGGACCCTGAAACAGTCTGTGGATTCCTGAGTCTTCATGCTTTTTTGTCCATATCAGGCTGTCTTTCTCGTCTTGTTCTGGAACTATTTTTGTTGCCATGGAAGCTACAGAAATAGAGCAGCATGGTGCACACTCTCAGGTTTGGAGCAGCTCATGGTTGTGAATGTGGCCTGGCACACCACGGTTCAAATGTAAAAGTCCAAAAAGTAAACGTGTGGGCAGTCCAAGGGACACAGAGTTCACCAGTCTGTTTATTTACTCACATGCTCCTTCACTCATTCATTTTCTCTGCTCAACAATTTATTTAATAGGCATTTTCTTAGAACCTATATGTGCTCAATTCTGAATGGTAACTGGGGAATACTGGGTGGTATATACAGTTGGATGTTATTTCCATAAAGGTAAGGATTGGATTGTATACACATTATAAACCTGACAGTGATTATGCACTGTCTTACAAGTGTTAAATTAATATTTGTTTGATGGATTATTGCAGAAAGAACAATCAAGAAGGAGAGTTTATAGTAAGCACCCCCTCCCCAGCTAAGAATGGAAAGGCAGGACGAGCACTCATAACCCAGAGAAGAGAGAGTCACTAGAGGCCTGAGGACTAGAAAGCAGTGTGGCTGAGGTGGGTTTGAACTGAGTAAGGGAATAAAGGAAGTGACTTCTAGACTGCAGAGCATGGATACAAGCTTCCAGTTCGGAAGTACCAATGGAGCATTTGCGAGACATCAGTCTAACATTGTAACTTGGGCTCCTTGAATATCTTTGAACTACAGCACCTAAAAATAATTACACATCTGGATTTTTTTTTTTTAATTAACAGAGAAGTGGCATGAAAATTTAAGCTAATAGGTGGTGGAAGTTTTTGAGTGGGAAGGGGACTACTAAGATATTTGCCAGGGCTCCTCTTTGCCAGACACTTGGCTTTCTGATTTTCATTGCTATGCACTGTGTTTATCTGTACAACAGTTATCAACAATCATTTACTGAGCAACTGTAATGAACAGGAAAGGATGTGCTTAGGACAAGAAACAGGGCAAATGTAAAAACTGTTGACTAAATTAGCTTCCACGCTTCACCCCTCTGACACTACCCATATCTGTTTCCAAATGATCTGCTCTAATTAGATACGTGTTGCTAGATTATGAATGGCAAATTAAAATGTTCATGGGACCAGGCAGGTAAAACAAGTGACTGAAGCAGATGTAGGTGCATATGCTGACACTGAAAAGCTGGAGAAGGTTTGCCTGTACAAAAAAAGGCAGCTGCTACAGAGACCCATGATGAAATGTCAACCCGGCTGCCATATATTCTGAATTTTTCAAGAGAAGCTAGGCATATAGATTCTATTTAAAGTCACTCAGTTTTAAAATATTGTCTCCAACCTATAACTAATTGTATCAGCTTCACAAAACACAATAGCAGCCCTCATTTTAACCTGGACTTCAGTTTGTAAACTTGAAGTTAGATGAATCTCAGACTTCCAGGAAGCAATCTTTGGAGGAATAGTTCTTGGACATTTGGTCTGGAACTCTGTGATCTTTCCTAGCCTCTGGCTTCCTAAGAGCTCTTGTGTCTGCTTGATACTGTACGAAGTCTCATTTGCAAAATTAATGTCCAGTGAGCCTCCTGTTAGGGAATTTGATTTGGCATATGTCTCCTTCCAAACCTCAAATTGTGTTTCCAGCCAGACAATGTAATAATCATACCCAAGATGTCCCCAAATGCTGCTAAAAATCATGAGGATCCACTGAGGTTTGAATACAAATGTTAAGTTTATTGTTATGGATTGAAAGTATTCACCATCTCCTATCCAGACAATAAAAGGAACAAATTATGCATTTGGAAAGTGCCTGCACAGTCCTGCATTGTAGCTTCAGCTGGATGAGACCTGATACAGTGGGGCTTTCTGCAGCTTCCAGAACCTGTGTGAAAATCACAGAAGAATAAAACCTGTATGTTTATTATTTCTTTGTGAGTTCAGTTTAGACTAATAAAGTCAATGGTCTTCTGCATTATGAAATATCATTTGTGGCAATTTCTCTAGAGTGTGTTTCTGGAATGTTTTGGACCATGATCAAACATGAAATACTTTTTTCCTTGCTGCCTAGTACACACACACACAGAAACACACACAGAGACAGAAACACACACACAGAAACACACACACTCACATACAAAACTTCAAGAAGCAATTTTTACTTTTACTACATAAAATGCACTGTTATATATTTTTTTATCTTTTCATTTTTCTTCTAGACTAGCGAAGTGTAAGCTATTCCATTCTGTTGCATTAATAAGTCATTAAAAAGATATTACAATCCACTGAGTTGCAACCCACAGTTTCAAAATAATTGTTCTAAAATATGTTATGTTTTATAGTGATTCTTAGTTGACTTGATTGCTCAAGATCAATGCTGCATAAATCCTTAAAAAAAAAAAAAGAGGAAGAGAAAGAGTAAGATGGAAAGAGAGGGAGACAGAGAGAGACGGAAGGAAAAAACAATTCCAGTGGATGGTCCCAATTGTTTAGTTAGTTCTTTCATTTATCATTCTAATACCTACCGTTAATTGAGCACTAATTAAGCATTAGTTAAGTCCCAGTTGAGATTGGGATTAGAATGAAGTGAGTAAGTGAGTGAGGCACCTAAGGTGCAATGTTTAAGGAAGCACTCATTATTATAAATTGTCCAAAGGATAAATCTTAATCAGGTCAATGTACAAGTAGACCTGGGACTTTAAAAATGGGCAGGAATCAGGATAAAAAAGGGAAATACATTTCTTTAAAAGGATATGGTGTAAGTCATTTCAGGGCATTAGAATAAGTGTAGGGTATTTAGGAGATTTGGTCTGGAATAAGAAGACCCTCTCTGGTTCTTGAAAATCTTGAAAGTATAAATTATACTATGCTTCACTTCCCTTTTTGTGAGATTTGCTGTAACTAGATCAGTCTTGGATAATAACTGATGTTTTTGTTGTTGGTGATGATGACAAACACAGAAGTATTTACAGTGCCAGGCACTAGACTAAGCAATTTACCTGCATTAGGTCATTCAGTAGCTTGTATCTTGGCTCTTCCTTCTCCATCTGGTTGGATTATTCTTCCCTCACAAGCACATAGCTTTCCTCCCATTGGTCCTAGATTCTCCCAAGACTTCCTTCTCTGTAGCTCTCTGCTAAGTGCTCAGTGAGGGCTGGTTGATGGGGTCAGAGTGAGTGGTGCTGGGATAGTGCTTGCTCTATTTATTTTCATGGACCAGCCATCACCTTCCAGGCTTTGTATAGGACCTTGTAGGGAAGTAAAAAGATGTCAAAAATATTTCTGAATAAGTAGTGTGGATTATCATCTATAAATATTACAATGTAATCCAGCCATCATTTCTCACCTCTCATCCTACTTGAGTTGTGGCTTATCAAACACTTTCTTCATGTTGCGTCCAGGATGGCTTAGGGTCCTGCTTCTCCTCTTATCTTTCTACTTCTACCTATTCCTTCTCAGTTGGTTTTTGTTTTGGTTTGTTTTCTTTTCTTTCTCTGCCCTCCCCCGCCCCCTCCCTGGCTTGTTTCTTCTTATCTCTCTGACCTCTAAGTGTTAGAGAGCCCTGAGCTCAGTTCATGGACTTCTATTGTTTTACTTCCTAGGGAACATTATCTAGTCTCATTAATTTAAATATCATCTTCATGCTGATGATTCACAAATTTGTATCTTCAGCTCAGAGTTTTCCTCTGAATTCGAGGTCTATGTAGACCTCTGCCTACTTGACATCTACACTAAGATGTCCAAAGGTCGTTGTGCAGAAAAGAGGTCTGACAATGGAGTTAACACAGCAAGGCTGAGACTGCTGTCCTTAGAAAAGTTTGTTCGTAAGGTTAGCTGTTGGCTGGCATCTGGGAACTTGACCCTCAGAATGAGTGTTCCCAGTCAACAGTTAACCAATAAGAGTGGCTCACTGTGTCTAAACTGCACAAACAGTGTGGCTTATGCTGAACACGTGCTTTCCTTCTGGAAGTCTGGGGTTTTGGTGAATGCTAGGCAGAGGATGCCTACGTGACCAGTCTCTGATAAAAATGTTGGGCACCGAGTCTCTGATGAACTTTCCTCATACACATATTTTGCACGTGTTCCCACAGCTTGTTGCTGTAGGAATTGAGCCTGTCCTCTGTTTCCACTGGGAGAGGACTCTTGCAAATGTGTGCCTGGTTTCTCCAGACTTCGTTCTGTATGTCTTTTCCTTTTGCTGAATTTGCTTTGTACCCTTTTGCTGTAATAAATCCTAACTTTGTGTACAACTATATTCTACATTCAGTTAGCTCTTCCCTTGAATATTTGAAGCTAGGGATGGTTTTGGGGATTCCTTACACAGCCATCCAAAGTTAGATGTCCAAAATTGAGCTTTTGATATTCTTATCAATCAAATAAAAACAAACAAATAATTAAACAAGCAAATAAAAATGATTCCTCCTGCGCCTACTTTTATAGTCTTCCCTGTCTTCGTTAATGGTAATTCCATTCTTCCAAATTACCCAGGCCAAAATTCTTAGCATCCTCTTTGCCATCTCTCTTTCTATCACAGTCTACACTTCATCCATTAGCCTGTCCTGTAGCCCCTAAGTTCTAAATGTAACTAGAATTCAACCAGTTGTCCCCAACCTTACTGGTACCATATGGTCCATACCACCACCTAACCCCTCCTTTGAACTGATCACATGAGTTATTCTCAACAGTATAGTTAGAGCAGTCAGAAAACCCTGTTAAAAGTGTGAATTAAGTTATAGAAGCCTCCAATAGTTTCTCATTACACCTCAGAGTAAAAGCCAAAGTCCTCACTATGTTCTGTCTGATCTAAGTCACTTTACCTCTCCACCTCTGCATGCACTCAGATGCTGTCTCCACTGTCAGACCTCTAAAGCCTTGTCCCTCTACAACCAGCAGGCGCTGCCCTGAGGCTCTTTGAGGCTCTTTAATTATTGTTTCCTCTGCCTGAAATGTTCTTCCCCTAATATTCACACGATCAGCTCCACTATTCAAATGTCATATTCTCCGTGAAGACTACTCTGCCTATTCTAGCTAAAATTTTACCCTCACCCAACAGTTTATATTTTGCTTCCTGCTTTTTATTTACTTGGCTATTTTTAATTTCTAATATATTATTTCGGACTGAATTGTGTCTCTCCAAAACTCATATGCTGAAGACCTAATTCCCAACATGAATGTATTTGGAGAAAGGCCTTTAAAGAGGCCATTAAGGTTAAATGAGGTCATAAGAGTGGGGCCCTAATCCAATGCATCATGGCTGGTGTCCTTATGAGAATCAAGGAAGAGACACCAGAGAGGCACACACAAAGAGAACAGGCATGTGAGCAAATAGCAGGAAGACAGCCGTCTGAAAGCCAGGAAGAGAGACCTCAGGAGAAACCAAATATGCAGACATCTTGATCTTGGACTTCCAGCCTCCAGAATTGTGAGAAAATACAGTTCTGTGATTTTTTTTGACGCAGCTTTAGCACACTAATATATATATGCTAGTTATTTTAGTTACTTATTTTGAATACTGCTTGTATCCCTCATTAGAATGTAAGTTTCATTTGGGAAGGAATTTTTATCTGTTTTATTCACCCCTGGAATTCTCAGTACCTATAAGGAGCCTGAACCAGGAGAGGGGTCAATTAATATTTGTTTTGTTTTTTCTTTCTTTTTTTAAAAAATAGTGTTTATTTATTTATTTATTTTTGGCTGTGTTGGGTATTCGCTGCTGCGTTGTTTCTCTAGTTGCGGTGAGTGGGGACTATTTATTATGGTGTGCGGGCCTCTCGTTGCGGTGGCCTCTCTTGTTGTGGAGCACAGGCTCTAGGCACGCGGGCCTCAGCGGCTGCGGCACACGCGCTCGTAGTTGTGGCTTGCGGGCTCCAGAGGACAGGCTCAGCAGTTGTGGCGCATGGGCTTAGTTGCTTCGCGGCATGTGGCATCCTCCCAGACCAGGGCTCAAACCCGTGTCCCCTGCATTGGCAGGCAGGTTCCTAACCACTGAGCCACCAAAGAAGCCCAATATTTGTTGAATGAATAAATAAATTGTGAGAAACCAATCTTGAGCTACACAGCTGTTCTTTTCATCTCTGCATTGTTGTGGTAGATTGACTGAAAAAATGGTTTGAATTCTTTACCCCTTCTTGTATATGCCCTTTGCAATGTGGTTTTGCAGGTCTTCCTTATCAAGAAGTAACATCTGTTTCCTCATTCGTTGAATCTGGATTGACTTTTTGACTTGTGTTGTTCAATAAAATATGTGCAAACATCAGTGTGCTAGCTCTGAACCTAGGCCTCCAGGGACCTAATCTGCTTCCATTCCCTTTTTTAGAACAATCTTTGTCATGAAAGCAAGCCCAAGCTACCCTATTGGAGGACAAATGACTATGTGGAAGAGAGACAATCATCCTAGCTGAGAACATTCTAGACTAGCCAGTCTCCAGCTGACCACAGACATACAAACACTAGGTTAGTTTGGCCAAACTCAGCCAAGATCAGCAGAGCTTCTCAGCTGACCCGTAGATTAGTGGACAACATACATGTTTTTTATTTTATGCTAGCAAGGATTTAAAGTTTTCGTTATTGTAGTATTACAGTGGCAATAGATAATTATGCATCTGATAGTGACCCCAGGAAGTATTTTGTGTGTCAGAGATGTCTTTTGTCTTTGAAAGATCTCAGCTTAAAAGAAAGTTCATGGGCTCTAGAATCAAATCGAATTGGGTTCAAATCCCAGATCCATCATTCATGGTTAACCTAGTGCAATTTACTTAACCTTTTGATCTTCTCCTTATAATTCGTAAATTAAAGATAGGAATAGCTGCTATTCATTTACTCCTCACAGAGTTTTTGTGAGGAGTAAATGAAAAACTCACATGTCAGACACCTGGCATAACTACTGCTGTTGATCTAAAAAACATCAGCAACTTCCCCTAATAACTACTTGAGGCCGAATCATCTATACATTAATCTAGTGCTTATAGAAACGATTTATAATTTTTCTTATTAGACCCATCAGCCTGGTATACTTGCTATTGACTGTTCTAAACTGTGCTTCCTTTTAGCCATCCTAACTGGCATCTCTAAATTTCAAGGGACTACCTTACAGATTTAATGACCTGGTTCATTTTTATTTCATTTGTACCCTTCATGATCTTATTGACTTAGGCCAAATACTTTCTTAATTTTCTATTTCTGAACTAAAGAGGCTAATTTCCAAACATCAACATAGCGAAAACTGGACACTTCTGATTCAGTACCTTATACCTGGAAATTGACTGAGATATTCCCAGCAGTTGTTGGTTACCTTCTATAAGTCCAAGTGAAATATGGGCTTTTCAATGCAAGGACAGAGGCCCTTGAAATGTCCATTCAAAGTCCCACAAATCTGCCTGTAAATACTTAGGCTGCTATTTTTGAATATTTATTCTTTTATTTTATGCAGCCTCTTCAATAAAATTTAGAGAAGCAGGTTAAATTTGATGCAATGTCTTGGGCATTAGATTTAGAGAAATACATGCCAAAGAGAGACAGCTTTTTTTTTTTAAATTTTTACTTTATTTTTTTAATAAGAAGTTAGCTTAAGCACTACTTTTAGGTGAAAGCATTCTATAACTGACATCATTTTTAATTACTCTATATTGATTAAACACTTTAGCTGGATTTGTACATCTGGTCAGAAATTATGAGTTGTAAATCAAAATCTGACTTTTCCTTTGATCCCATTTTAGCTTTCTCTTTCTCCTTTGGGTCAGAGGATGGATAAAAATGATGATAACATCTAATAAAATTTTGGAACCTAAAATCCATTTGATTTGATTTAAGTTGTAGAAAAACTTAAATACAATTTTGTTGAAATACATGAACAGGGATTCATTGATACTTGTTTTCTCAAGAATAAAATTGATTTTTCCATATTAATTGTCTTTTCAATAAACCATCACTCTTCTAGTCAAGTCATTAAAATAATTCCATCTCAGATGCCTTTTAATCTAAATTATAAACTGTCATTTTAGATGGAAAACTGGAAAAAAACTAAGATTTCTTGTTTGAAAACAGGAACTTGATTTCTTTTACAATTTCCTTGTAGAATATAAAGTTAGGGTCCTAAGGGAGCTTCCATATTTCTGCAGTGTTATTTATTACACGTGCTCTCAGATAAATCTGAGCATGTACCTGTAAAACCCTCTAGTTTTGTGTAACTAGAACATTCAATATTTGGAATACAACACCAAGTTTTATTGTGGCAACAAGGACACTGCAATGATTTGAATCTCTATCTCTAACTGTCCAGGCCAAGTGGACAATTGAGAAGAGAAATGATCGTCTGGTTGATGCATACAGAAAGCCATTTTGTGTGATGATATTTGGTGCCTGGATTGCATGGCAATCTACGTTATTTCTATCTTCTCGGTCTAGATTTTATAGGCTACTGCTTTCAAGTAGACTGAAGCTGGGAATACATCAGCTAGCATCATGAAGGCTTATGTTTTACTAAATATAAGCACCATCCAGAGATGTACAACATAGCTAAAAGTTGAATCTATCCTTCCAAGCTTCCTCCTTTCATAGGTGGAGTGAGTAGCTATTGGGTTGCAGCCTGCAGACCTGCCGGCCCTGTGCCGGCCCAGCCTCAAGACCTAAGAAAGAGCCCAGAGTCAGCAACAGAGACATCAATGGTTTAATGGATAGGGGAGCTTACCTATCTGAAGCGAGGTCCTGGAGCAACACCCCACCATGTGTGACAGATGACAGGCGGGACACAGTATTGATAGCAGTCTTCACTCCCAGGGGGAGAGGGAGGCTACCAGTTATAAAGGGAGTTGACATTAAGTTGGCTCATGGGTTACCAGGGAAACCAGCAGAGGGGCACACCCTTTGATGAACTATCATAGTAGAGATAGTTCTGTTCTAAAGATGAGAGCAGTCACTAATTGGGGCTGGGGGCAAGAGGTAGGTATTTACTGATTAGGCTCTATGATTAAGAGGGAAGTTCAGTCAGATGAGTCGGGTGTGGGTGAGGCAGGGAATGGTCGAGCAGGGTGTGTACAGAGAACAAGGGAGCAGCTATCTTGAGTGGCCTGACCGTACAGTAGCCTACACTTAGACAACTACACACTAAAATTAGCACTAGATCCCAGGCATTCTTCTTCCTCAGGCTGGTGCTTTGTCCTCTATATGAAAGGAGAGTGCTGCCTTGCTGACAGGTGGTTAGAACAACGGATGCTTCTGAGCGAAGGAGTACGTGTGTAGGGTTGGGAGGAGAGACTCTAGGCCTCCTCCTCTCCCGCTCCCAACCCCCCCTCCCCCCCATTTCCGCTCTAGGAATGTATGTTTAAAGAGAGCACCAAAGGCAGACCTGATCAACAGAATGGAGAGCTAAAAGTTCTGTAGAGCTTTGGCAACCCAAGGGAGCTACAAAAAGAGGAGGGCTTGCAAGCTAACGCAAATTTTATTTTATCCCTATCGTCTTTCCTCACAGCAGTCACAGGCTTTTTTCTAGCACATCCACTAATCCCACATATATACAGCATAACTGTAAAGCCCCAAGTGTATCTATAACTATACCCCCGTTACGCCCAAGCTGCTATTTTCTATGGCAGAATGTTGCCAATTGATCTGAACTTGTCTAACCTTCAGCAAGTACCAATCCCAGAGTCAGTTAAAAATATTGGGGTCTATTGCTAATTAGTAGAGCTCAGTTTAGGTGTGTGTAGCAAATGAGCAGTGAACAAAGGGGATTATCCAAAAAATCCTGATTATTTTTATCAGAGAGGGGAAACAGATGGCTTGAGTTGGGGGACATAGTAAAAAAAAAAACAGTCCTCATCAAGATCAGAAATTGCTATTACTTAAATACTTTAAAAATCTTCGTGACAATGACACACACACTTAGTAAAAATGAAAAAAAGTTCAAATGAGTATACAATTATATAATAAAAATAAATCTTCCTTTAACCCCACATTCCAGAGGTAACTATCATCTAATTTCTTGGACATCTTCACCAAATTTGCCATGCATGCTCATGTATCTGTCTACCTATCTATGTACCTACCTACCTACCTGCTTACCTACCTACCTACCTATCTCTTTATCTATTCATCTTTCTGTTTATATGTGGTAAACTTACTATTCTCATGTTTCTGCACCTCAGCTCAGTACCTGGCATGTAGGAACCAGTCAACAATTTTATCCATTACTATTACTCGTGGATTTTAGCTATGTCTCTCTTTGAATATTCCTTTTTTCTATCCTAAGACAGCAGTTAGGTCTGCACCGTGTCACTTTTCTCTCAGTCACCTGCCCACCACTGCTGACAATCACAGCATCTGACCCTTTATTAGAGTGAACCTTGACATGATCTAAGGCAGAGGTCTCAACCTTGACAGTGCTTTAGAATCCTCTGGGGAGCATTTAAAAACTATTGATGCCTGAGCCTTGACCCAGACTAATTAAATTAGAATCTCTGAGGGTAGATCCCAAGCATGGCTGGACTTTTAAAGCTCCTCAGCTGATGACAGCGTGCAGAGTTGAGAACACTGGTCCAGAGTTTCAGCTTGTCAGGACCAGTTTGGATCCCAATTCTGTTAGACAGTGTTTTAGCTCTTGTTCCTAGTTTTGTATTATGTATCAATTTGAAAAGCATGCCTCCTGATTTCTTCATTCTTGTCACCGGCAGAAAATCTCACTGCTAATTTTTCCTTTTTTTGTTTGCTTATTTTGTAGGAAATTAAGCTTTTTCTCTCTCTAAAATCAAATACAGAAAAGTTCCTGGTCAGTTGAAGGTTTTGGGGGTTTATTTCATTCTGTACAATTGAGGTTTTATATATTAAGAAAATCACATGACCCCAAATGATTAATGAGCTTCTGTGGCTGTAACATCTGTTTTGCTTACATTGATTCCTCTTGATCTCTCTTGTTGGAAATTTTGAGGCTATATATACCTGCATCGGGATCACCCAGCCATGATAACCAAATTAATAAAATCTTCACTAGGGCTTCAGCTCATTGATCATTTTCTAGGACTAATGGATTTACCTGAAGCCCATATTGTCTATGTTACATCAGGCAGATTTTCCATGGGCATAGCTATTTAAAGCGAGTTAAGAATATTTAGTACATTTTTTTTTTTTTAAGAGAAAGTGTTTTGGCAAAGCAGCTACTGGTGAAGAGCCATGTAGAAGGTTTAAAGGCATCATATCACCTCTGTCTCTGATCTCATGGAACAAGTCCCGAGATTATAATAGAGCAAGGTCCTACTTTTATAAAATGCTGTTTCTAAAGAGGTACCATTTTGGCAGCATAAAAGTGAACGTTTAAAAAAGGTATTTGAAGTCAGATTGGCGAGTGGGTAAGGGTGACAATTATTCTTAATTTTGGAGGAGCTCTTCAAACTCCTCTCCACACAGTGCCATGTGTTTTGGATAAATTGGAAAGGATGATAAGTGTGGCAGAGGGTAACCGAGACCTGAAAATGGATGAAGTGGCTGGGTGCTGTGAGCTACCAATAGCCTGGATGATTTTTTTTTTCCAAAAAACACTGATTCACAGGATTTCCTTGGACATCCCAGTTTTTTTCCCTATTTCATTACCCTCAAATGATTTGCAATTCAAAGGGGCAGTTTCTTTTGTTGGAGAAACTTGACCCTATCTAACCATCATACCATTTTTATAAGAAATATTTTGTGAAGTCCTCTTTACTATCCTGACATATAGATATAAATGTGTGTATGTAATAACCTAACCACACACTAATTAAAAGTATCATTATAATGTCCTAACTGTAATATAAAAAATAATGAAAGAAAAAGGATTTACGATGAAATAATATATATTCCAATCTATAAATGCTCAGATATGCATGGGAATAAACACTAGGACACATAATGAAGAGTCATTTCTATAGTCATTTTTTTTCTTTCTTTTAAAAAAAATTTAAGTATAATTGATCTACATCATTATGTTAGTTTCATGTGCACATCACAGTGATTCAATATTTTGTACATTACAAAATGATCACCATAAGTCTCGTTGCCATCTGTCATCATACAAAATTATTACAGTATTATTGACTATATTCCCCATGTTGTACATTTCATCCCTGTGACTCAGTTGTTTTGAAACTGGAGGTTTGTACTTCTCAAGTCCCTCACATATTTCACTCATCTCCCAACCTCCTTCCCCTCTAGCAACCACATGTTCATTCTCTGTATCTCTGACTCTATTTCTGTTTTCTTATGTTTGTTCAGTTGTTTTTTAGATTTCACGTGTAAGTGAAACCACATGGTATTTGTCTTTCTCTGCCTAACTTATTTCACTTAGCATAATACCCTCTAGGTCCATCCATGTTGTCACAAATGGCAAGATTTCATTATTCTTCATGTCTGAGTAATATTCCATAGATACACACAGAAAATTATATATTCTTTTCCAATTCTTATGCATTCATCTATCCATGGACACTTTTGCTTACGTATGTTGGCCTTTGTAAGTAGTGCTGAAATAAACATAGGGGTGTGTATATCTTTTCAAATTAGTATTTTTATTTTCTTCAGAAAAATGCCCAGAAGTGGAATTGCTAGATTTTATGGTAGTTCTATTTTTAATTTTTTAAGGAACCTCCATAATGTTTTCCATAGTGACTATGCCAATTTACATTCCCACCAATTTCTCCACACCCTATTCAACACTTGTTATCTGTTGTATTTTTGATGATAGTCATTCTGACAGGTGTGAGCTGATACCTCATTGTGGTTTTGATTTGCATTTCTCTGACGATTAGTGTTTTGAGCATCTTTTCATGTGTCTGTTGGCCATCTATATGTGTTTCCTTCTCTGTGCAAAACCTTCTTAGCTTGATGTAGTCCCATTTGCTTATTTTTGCTTTTATTGTCCTTGCCTGAGGAGACATATCCAGAAAAATATTGCTAAGAATGATGTCAAAGAACGTACTGCCTGTGTTTTCTTCTCGGAGTTTTATGGTTTCAGGTCTTACACATATGTCTTTAATCCACTTTGAGTTTATTTTTGTGTATGGTGTGAGATAGCAGTCCAGTTTTATTCTTTTGCATGTAGCTGTCCAGTTTTTCTGACACCATTTACTGAAGAGGCTGTCTTTTCCCCATTGTATATTCTTACCTCATTTGTTATAGATTAATGACCATATACATATCAGGCTCTGTTCAGTTCTATTAACCTATATGTCTGTTTTTGTGCCAGTACCATACTGTTTTGATAACTTCAGCTTTGTAGTGTAGTTTGAAATCAGGGAGCGTAATACTTCCAGTGTTGTTCTTTCTCAAGATTGTTTTGGCAGTTTGGGGTGTTTTGTGTTTCCATATAAACTTTGGAATTATTTTTTCTAGTTTTGTGAAAAATGCCTTTGGTATTTTGATACAAATTGCATTGAATCTGTAGATTGCCTTGGGGAGTGTGGTCATTATAGAAATATTAATTCTTCCAATCCATGAGCACAGTACAGTAAGTCCCCTACATATGAACGAGTTCCATTCCAAGAGTGCGTTTGTAAGTCCAATGCGTTTGTAAGCCCAACTTGTTTGTAAGTCCAACAAAGTTAACCTAGGTACCCAACTAACACAATCGACTATATGGTACTGTACTGTAATAGGTTTATAATGCTTTTCACACAAATAATACATAAAAAACAAACACAAAATATAAAACATTTTTAATCTTACAGTACAGTACCTTGGAAAGTACAGTAGTACAGTACAACAGCTGGCATACAGGGGCTGGCATCGCATGAACAGGCAAGAAGAGTTACTGGCTGGAGGAGGGAGAGGAGGTGGGAGATGGTAGAGCTGAAGGATCATCAGCAATATGAAATGGAGGGCAACTTCAATTTCACTCATGTCTGACGTTGATGGCACAGGTTCTGGTTCCTCGCTGGATTCAATTCTATCTACCCTTTTGAAAAAACAATCCAGTGATGTCTGGGTAGTAGCTCTTTTTTTCTCATCATAGATGACACAGTAGCACTGGATTGCTGCAATCTTCGTGTACCATTCTACTTCTGGGTCCCGTGCCTCAAAAACTAACAGTGCCTCTTCAAGTAAAGAAAATCCCCTTGCCATTTCCTGCATTGTGAATCTCTTCGATTGTTCAGTTACTTCTTCTTACTCTTGTCTCTCTTTGTCCTTTCTCTCTGCCTCCAATTCCTTCAGGTCTTCATTAGTAAGCTCTTTGTGTTGCATAGTAAGGAGTTGGATGAAGTCCTTCTCTTGAGGAGCTTCTCGCTGAGGGTCACTAAGTTGCTGTAGACCTCTTTGGACTCCTCATCCACCGTCTCAAATCCATGAAAATAGTGAACAAACTGTGTGCAAAGGTTCTGCCATCTTTTTTGCCTTGCTCCACTTTGTCAATTATTTTCACTTTTGTTTCCATCGTTATCGCTTGGCACTTCTTAGAAGGAGCAGCTACATCACCGCTGCTTTTACTCTTGCTTCTGGACATCCTGGGCTTGAAATAAAGATACTGTACTACTGTACTCTATACAGTACTGTACAGTAAAGTACACAAAAGCACAACCACTTGTAGAGGATGCATGCATGTGACAATGTATGCCTGACACATGAACTAACTTACATGATTGGACATGCGAATGCATGTTTTCATCTTTGAAAGTTCGCAACTTGAAGGTTCGTATGTAGGACACTTTCTGTATATCTTTTTCCATTTGTTTGTGTCATATTTAATTTATTTCACTAATGTCTTATAGTTTTCTGAGTACAAGTGTTTTACCTTCTTGGTTAGATTTTTCCCAGGTATTTTATTCTTTTTGATGCAATTTTAAGTGGGACTGTCTTCTTAATTTCTCTTTCTAATAGTTCATTGTTAGTGTGAAGAAATATAACAGATTTCTGTATATTAATTTTGCATCCTGCAGCTTCACTGAATTCATTTATTAGTTCTAACAGTTTTTTGGTGGTGTCCTTAGGATTTTCTATGTATAATACCATGTCATCTGCAAACAGTGACAGTTTTACTTCTTCCTTTGGATTTGGACTCCTTTTATTTCTTTTCCATGTCCGATTGCTGTGGCTCGGACTTCCAATACTATGTTGAATAAAAGTGGTGAGAGTGGGCATCCTTGTCTTGGTCCTGATCTTAGAGGAAATGCTTTCATCTTTTCACTGTTGAGCATGGTGTCAGCTGTGAGCTTGTCATATACACCCTTTGTTATCTTGAGATATGTTCTTTGTATACCTACTTCGTTGAGAGTTTTTATTATAAGTGAATGTTGAATTTTGTCAAAAGTATTTTCTACATTTGTTGAGTTGATCATATGATTTTTATTCTTCAATTTGTTAATGTGGTGTCACATTGATTGATTTGTGGATATTGAACCATCCTTGCATCTGTGGGATAAATTCCACTTGATCGTGGTATATGATCCTTTCAATGTACTGTTGGATTCGATTTGCTAATATTTTGTTGAGGATTTTTGCACCTACATTCATCAGTGTTACTGGCCTGCAATTTTCTTTTTTTGTGGTTTTGTTGTCTGATTTTGGTATCAGGGATATGATGGTTTAGTAGAATAAGTTCAGAAGCATTCTTTCCTCTTCAATTTTTTGGAATAATTTGAGAAGATTAAGTGTTAACTCTTCTTTAATTGTTCTGTAGAATTTATCATTTATTCGCAGACAGCTGTGAACCTGTCTTCATCCTGGACTTTTGTTTGATGGAAGTTTTTATTATTACTGTTATTATTATTACTGATTCAATTTCATTACTGGTAATTGGTCTGTTCATATTTTCTATTTCTTTCTGATTTAGTATTGGGAGATTGTACATTTCTAGGAGTTTGTCCATTCCTTCTAGGTTGTTCATTTTATTATACTTGTTTGTAGTAATTTCTTATGATCATTTGTATTTCTGTGGTGTCAGATGTAACTTTCCTCTTTCATTTCTGAATTTATTGATTTGGGCCCTCTCTTTTTTTCTTGATGAATCTGGCTAAAGTTTTATCAATTTTGTTTATCTTTTCAAAGAACCAGTTCTTAGTTTCAATGATCTTTTCTACTGTTTTTTTTTTTTTTTTAGTCTGTATTTCATTTATTTCTGCTCTGATCTTTATTATTTCTTTCCTTCTACTAACTTGGGTTTTGTTTGTTTGTTTGTTTTGTTCTTCTTTTTCTAGTTCCTTTAGCTGCAAGGTTAGGTTTTTTGAGATTTTTTTTTTGTTTCCTGAGGTAGGCTTGTATCACTATAGACTTCCCTCTTAGAACCGTTTTTGCTGCATTCCATAGATTTTGGATTGTTGTGTTTCCATTTTCATTTGCCAATGTATTTTTGATTCCCTCTTTGATTTCTTCACATTACTTGTTTAGTAACATAGTGTTTAGCTTGCCCTTTTGGGTGATTTTTTGTTTGTTTTTCTTGTAGTTCAGTTCTAGTCTCATCCCACTGTGGTTGGAAAAGATGCTTGATATGATATCAATCTTTTAAAATTTATTGAAACTTTTTTGTGGCCTAGCATGTAATCTATTGTGGAGAATGTTTTATATACCCTTGAAAAAAAATGTGTTTTCTCCAGGTTTTGATGGAAAGTTCTCTATATATCTACTAAGTCCATCTGGCCTAATGTGTCATTTAGGGTCAGTTTTTCCTTCTATAGTCATTTTTTTTTACATGGAATTATTGTGAATATGGCAACTACAAATGCAAACTGATATGAGTATGTTGGTTTTATTACAGACTCAAGGACCATGAATGATGTTGCCATCAATGATATGATTTTCTGATAGAATGAACATCTCTTGGCAAAGTTTAAAATACAATATGATACAGTCTTCCCTACATTTATGCAATAGTTGAATTCCAGAAAAAAATCAGTTCATATTAAAATCTTGCAAATATACTAATGTTTATAAGCAAATAGCATCTTGGCTCGGATAGTTAAAATTAAATGTATCCACTCATAAAAATTATTCCAAAAAATCCCAAACCTAGAAATATCAAGTAAAGATATAGTGCAACAAATTCTCATACATTGCTGATGGGATTGTAAATTGGTAGAATCATTTTGGAAAACTTTTGTGGCAAGGTTTACTAAAGCTAAATATATGCCTACTCTATAACCCAAAAGTTCTACTCCTAGGTATATATACTCAACAGAAAGCAGCATATATATTCAAAAAAGACATGTGCAAGAATGTTCTTAGCAGCCCCATATGAAAACAAGCCACATGTCCATTACTATTAGAATGCTAATTTATGGTATATTTATACATAAAATATGTTATAGCAATGAAAATGAAACTAAAACTACATACAGTAACATGAATGAATCTCACAGACATAATGTAAAACAAAAGAAGCCAATCATAAAAGAGTGTATAATGAGTTATTTCACTTATATGAATTTCACAAGAGGCAAAACTAATCTGTGGTGAGAGAAATCAGAATAATGGTTAACTCTGAGAGGGAAGAACTGGGGAACACAAAGAAAATTTCTGTGATAGTGGCCATGTTCTATATATTGTTGTAAGTAATGGTTACACAGGTATATTCATTTGTAAAAATGTATTAGGTGATATAAATAAAGTATATGCATTTTACTTTTAAAAAGTTTGCAAAGACAAAACATAGGATTCGCTTATATGAATATCTAGTGGAACATTCTTTTGGGCTAGAAATATTGCATAGATTTTAGGGCTTCTAGTCCTCTTGGTTCCTGCCCACTAAACTCCTGTAAACTTGAAGGTTTCTCAAAATTCAGTGATTTCTGTACCTCCTGAATTATTACTTACTAAATATATTTTAAAATTAGACTTACCTTTTTAATTTAAATAAATGTACTTTAAAAGAAATGTTATATAAGTAGGAAAGCAGTATTATTTGGCACAGATAAAAGGTAATTATAAAAACAAATGCAATGGCACTATTATATTCTAACCAAGAACTGTTGCCCATGTAACCTCTTGAGATAAAGCTTGCTTTCTTTTGGTTAGTGTTAGTCAGTATTAGAATGCTGTGAAAAGCAGAAGAGCATTAAACTGAGACTTTCTCATCAACATAATCAGAAAGTTTAAAAAATAATTGCAGGGCTTCCCTGGTGGTGCAGTGGTTAAGAATCCGCCTGCCATTGCAGGGGACATGGGTTTGAACCTTGGTCCGGGAAGATCCCACATGCCGCGGAGCAACTGAGCCCGTGTGCTACAACTACTGAAGCCCACACGCCTAGAGCCCTTGCCCCCCAACAAGAGAAGCCACTGCAATGAGAAGCCTGCACTCGCCACAACTAGAGAAAAGCCTGTGCACAGCAACAAAGACCCAACGCAGCCAAAAAAAAAAAAAAAAAAAAAATTTATTTAAAAAAATAGTAATTGCGATAATTCCCACCCCAGGACTATTTACTTCATTACCATTTGTTACATGGATGGTGCATTAGTACACCTTCATACATCTTCAGCCATTCTGGTTTTTCCTGAGTCCCTCATGGCAATTAAAAAATAATCCGCATTGCTGTCTCTTCTTAGGTAGATAGACTTATACTCCCCTCAACTTTGTAGCAAATAGTTTGATTATTTTCTAAAGAATGAACAAACACGGGATTTAGGAGTTAAAGTAAGGGATATTTACAGTATGACATTTTATCTGGTTGGCAGTGAGTGAGTGTTTAGTGGGTGAGTGATCTAGGTCCAGCTATGTCCACCAACACAGCAAAACGAATGCTAGGAAAATTGATACAAATAAGAAGAAATCTCTAATTCTGTGTTGATTTTAGGTAAGAATTTATAGTCAGCAACCCCCTCTATAGATAAATTGATATGAATGTCCATAGATAACAGTGATTCTCTTAGTGCTCCCAATTTCAGAGATGCATCCCAAAATACTAACATGATTCAATATTATTTAATCCTGTTTATGGGTGCCATTACAAATAATCACATAAAATCACCAAAATCATGTGTAATATTCCTTACATGTTGAAACTATGACTTGAGGAATAATGCTCTAAATTCTAAAACACAGAGAAGAGAAATGATTGCAGTATTAGGCTGAACTGTATACAATTGAGGTTTTTGAAGGTCAAAAATAGCCAATTGTTAGCAATTTAATATGTTTCAAAATAATACTTGGTAATCATTTTGAATTTCTTTGTACATAATCATAGTGCCGTGTGGTTCTTTCGGGTGGAAAGAAAATCAGACTATGAGTCAGGATCTAGGAACAGGCTCCACCATTAAACAGTGTAATATTGGGTAAATTACTTCTCCTTGGGTAGTGTTTGCTCTTGCATGTGGAGGAAACATTAACTAAGTTCGTGGGTCCTAAAATGTGCATCGCTGGCCTCTGTGGGTCTGTGGAGTTAATGAAATATGTTCTCGAGTCCACGTTCTCATCAAGCATGTTTTGCATAAAGAATAACTTATATCTTGCACAATGTCTGAGTGCTTCCATGATAAATGAAGTGTAAATCAATACATTGAATTCATAGTAGAATTTTATAATATTATATATTTTATAATTAGTATATTAAAAGAAAATTATTGCATTTGAAGAATATACTTTTTTAAAAAAATATCAGTGTTGAAAGATGTTTTCCATTATCAACTAGTGAAGACTAATATTGAGAAATGCTTTGAGCAAGAAGAGCCAATTAACACTCAGACTAGAGGCAAAGAACAAATCAAGGGTGAGGCCATTGGTCTCTTTATTTATCGATGTGGTGCCTGATAAATATTTTCATTTAGGCAAAATGACTTATGGAATAAAGGCTAAGGATATGCTTTCTCATAGAAACTTGCTAAGTTCCTGTCTGAAATTAAGTCTTGAGAAAGATAAAGAAGCCAGTTTGGAAAATAATCATGAATGTGGCTCTTTGCACATGGAGCTGAATGGGATCAAGTTAATAAAATGCCAACTTGGGTTTTGAGAAGGTTAGAATCCCCAGAAAATCCCCAACTTGGATTAAAATAGTCTGTGAATATTCAAGACTTAATATGATAGTTAGGGCTTCAAATTTCTACAAATAGAGAACAGACTAAAAATGCTTTTCAGCCTCTTAAGGAAGCTTCACGTTTTCTTCATTATGGGTTCAAGAAGGATCATGGGGAATTAAGGCACTCCCAGAGGGCAAAGCCAAGAACTACAACTTCAGTCTAATCAAAGATCATTCCCCAGCTCTTGGGTACTGGGCCCTAGTAACCTCTGCCCAGTGGGATTTCAGAACTGCTGTAGACTGGTGATTCTGTGTGCTTCCAATTCTCCTTTCTGAATGGTATTGTTCATTGTGGCATTCTATCTCTTTTTAAACCATTGTCTGTTGGATATATGAGAGGCAAATAACTTGTAGGTTTTCAGATCAAGGGGAACCACATCTAGATTGAACTGTAGGTGCTTTCAAGAAGTCCCAGAATTTGAGTCTTATACTATAATTATATGAAAATTATGACTTTTTTCCAAGGGAGAATGAATGTATTTAGCATACATAAGGGAAGGAATTGTATACTTGTGACCAAGAGAGTGGTCTGAAGTGGATTGTATATTTTCCTCAATTATCTGCTGCTCTCCTGTGAGAGAAGTATACATTCTGCTTCTTTCAAGTCTGGCTTAGTCATTTGGCTTGCTCTTTTTTTTTTCCTACTGCCACAAGAATTGCAAACCCAGATAGGGAATTCTCCTTGAGCCTGGATCTAAGAATGAAGATGACACGGAGCAGAGCCATGCTCAACCCTCATGTGACATAAAATGCCAGCAAGAAATGAACCTTTGCTGTAAGCCACTGAGATTTGGGGGTTATATGTTATTGTATGTAGCATGATGAAAAGAGGTTAATATCGTCACAGAGCTAATGGTAGCAAAGGTAAAACCAGAACAAGGGATATTGATTCCCACTTACAGGGTTCTTTTCATGGCATCTCAACTTCTTTCGGGAGTTGAGTATATTTGAATGTTTTAAGGGTGGTCGCAGTTTTTAAAATAACTGTTATTAGGACACGCATGAGTATTGGACTATTAAGGTATTTGCACAGTCCATAAACTACACTTAGGACATGTTCACACAGCCAAGTTAAATAGAAAATGGAAGCAACTGTCTTTAACTTCTGATATTCCTTGCTTCAGTTATCTAGATATTTAAAGGGGAAGATTTTTCAAAATTATTCATTTTTTTACTCTCTTGGTTTCAGGCTTACTTAGGTATAGATGCAATCTTAAAATTTCCACTAAAGACAGTCTGAAGTATGATAATTCTTGGAGTGGAACTAAAATAGATAGCTAGCGGGAAGCAGCCGCATAGCACAGGGAGATCAGCTCCGTGCTTTATGACCACCTAGAGGGGTGGGATAGGGAAGGTGGGAGGGAGGGAGACGCAAGAGGGAGGGGATATGGGGATATATGTATACGTATAGCTGATTCGCTTTGTTATACAGCAGCAACTAACACAACAAAGTATAGCAATTATACTCCAATAAAGATGTTAAAAAAAAAATGGCCCCTTTCTTTTCCCACCTGAGAACTGGTTCCAATAAAATCCTGACTAAATTAACTGGAAATCCTTGCACAAGGGTCCAAAGCCACAAAAAACTCATTGTATGGTATGGTCTTGAGTTATCACACATATTGTCAACTGCTAAAATTAATACCCACCGCAATACCATATTTTAGCGTCTGACTTAGAGATATCATTTAATCACTTTTATCTCACATTTGGATTGTCTTGTTTCATGGAACTGCTTTAACCACTTTTTTTTTCCTACAAGCTAATGAGCTATTGTACCGCTCTCTGTGTTCTGAGGTAACTGCAACTTAAATATATTCAACCTCAACTGTCCTTTATTAAGGTAGAAGGTCTCTGCCCCACAGCTGAATCTGAAAGCTATTTGGGATGAGGTTGAATCTTTATAATAAACTTGCTGTAGAGAAGCTGCCATTTGGCTCTGAGAGTGTTTTATTGCAGCAAAAATGTAGTTGCATATATTCATGTTATTTTTCATCATTCCTATCCTATTCTCTTAGTTTAAATTTTTTCCCCAAAGGTAATTATTTTTTCTTTGCTCCTTCATGTTTTAAAATAAAATTGTAGTAAAATCTATTCAAGAATCCCTGGATGTCAAGAGATCAGAGAAAAGTTTTTACAAACCACTTTCTAAATGAGAAAGAAAAGGGGGGGGTGTGGATAAAAGAAAGAAAGAAATGAGCACTGTGTCTTAAAAACAGAAGGAGTTTGCCCTGGTTTTGAGTATAATTTAAAAAAATTTGGGACCCAAATGATGATGGTGACAAAGACCATCACACTGAGTCTCTAGAAACCCAAGTTCTAGCTTGGGGTCCTTGACTAGCTGAGAGCATGACCTGCGACAAATCTTTTCATCTGTTAATTTCCTTATCTACAAATTGAAGCCATTAAATTAGCCCTGTTTTCATCTGTGACCTTCCGTGATTCTAAAGAAGTCATAGGAAGAGGAACTATTTGCTCTAAACAGGGGGTTGAACCAGTGTGTGTACAAAGACAGATAAGATAGTCTTGCACGAGTATCAGAGGTGCTGCTGTCAAAAGTGCCTAAAAATCAAATGATAAAAAATACAATTTAGCTACTTTCTAAGAGCAAGGCGATGTTCTGTCTTCCAAATGCTGCTGGGAAAGCATTGCTAGTTTTATTTTTTGAGAGTTCAGCAATGTTGGGAATCTCTAAAATAACCTTTTCCTGCTTCTGTTTTTATTTTGTTTTTCTCAGACCTTGAATTGTCAGCCACTCAGCATGAAAAGTAGGAATTTTTTTTTTTTTTTTTGGTAAAACACTTTAAAGAAAATACAGCCATTCTGAACCTTTCTGAAGAAAATGACCTCTCGGCTACAGAACTGCCAGTGCATTTGTGTTAAGCAAGTTTTCCTTTCCCCTGGAGGCAATTTGGTACATTGTGATTTATGTCCTTGACATGTTCTAAAGGTTAAGAAAATGTTCCATGTATGTGTTTCTTCTTTTAAAGTTAAAGGAGTCACTTCCTCAGACATGGCTGCTTAATGTTTAATATTCTTTTTTTTTTTTAAATTAATTTATTATTTATTTATTTATTTATTTTTGGCTGTGTTGGGTCTTCGTTTCTGTGCGAGGGCTTTCTCTAGTGGCGGCGAGCGGGGGCCACTCTTCATCGCGGTGCGCGGGCCTCTTACTGTCGCGGCCTCTCTTGTTGCGGAGCACAGGCTCCAGACGCGCAGGCTCAGTAGTTGTGGCTCACGGGCCCAGTTGCTCCGCGGCGTGTGGGATCCTCCCAGACCAGGGCTCGAACCCGTGTCCCCTGCATTGGCAGGCAGATTCTCAACCACTGTGCCACCAGGGAAGCCCTAATATTCTTGGAAGATAATTACAAAGCTAGAATTGAAGGAGCAAGGTTCAGTTGTTTGCCTAAAGTATAATGTACCGAGTTGCTGCTAATGCACATTCAATATTGTTTGGGGAAATTGAGGCAGTCTTGGGGGAGGGGGTGAAGGGAGGGTAGGAAGGGTTTGAAAAGCTGAGTCACCTATCTTGTGACTCTCTCCCCGTGGGGCTGAGTGTCTTGTTTGACACTCAGGAGCTATAAAATAAGGACGTAAAATAAGCATCCTCTAAGCCACAGCTTTATCAGGAATTTGCACCTTTTGCTCATACAAATGAGAGCTGAAAGTTAGAAGAACAAAGAAGATTATGTGAAAGCCCTGCTATTGGATTTTTTGCTCTCTGAAATTTTGAAGGTAAATGATGAGTTTGATTGAACTGTTGTTGTCAAAGTGACTTTGGGGGCACTGACTCTTGAGTCCAGTTGTCAAGGTCTGGCAAGATGGGAGCTATGAGCACAGACTCCACTCGGTCCCCTCAGGCTAAGCCACTCAAGGGAAACTCAGCTGCTTTGGCTTTTCCTCTCTGGCCCTCACTTTTCAACCCTGCAAAATGAAGGTGTTGGGCCAGATGATTTTTAGGGTGTCTTTTTGTGAGACTTCTCAGGTTTGTTTATTATTTACTTATTTTTAAACGCTTTTTATTGGAGTAGATTTGATTTACAATGTTGTGTTAGTTTCAGGTGTACAGCAAAGTGAATCAGTTATACATGCACATATATCTACTCTTTTTAAGATTCTTTTCCCATATAGGCCATTACAGAGTAGAGTTCCCTGTGCTATATACAGCAGGTCTTTCTCAGGTTTATTTTGAATGCTCATATCCTTTCAGTTCTTTTGACCTCTAGAACTTTCCTGGTATCCTGTCCTCTCACGTTGGGAGAAATGGATCTAGTGAATAGAACTTAATGTGCTAATTTCCAAAGGTGTTTAATTCTTTTTTGTCATCGTTGTTGTATACTTTATGTTTTATATGACTTTGGACACTGTAAAATTTTATCATTATTGATTTATGTCAACATTCATTTAGATTTATCTACATTTGTATCACTTTTTTACTCCTCATGTCTTTTTGTATTTCAAGCTTTTCATCATTTTTTCTGCTGCCTGAAGGCCATGCTTCTTCAGAATGCCCTTTAGCAAGGCTTTGCCTCAAGTCGTAGTTGGGCTGAATGTATTTTCAGTTGGGACATAGTAAGTGCTCTATTGCTATAAGCCACGATCATTATTTGAAAGTGTCTGATTTGTTTACTTATCTGCTTACTATCTATTTACTCCACTAAAATGTAGGCCCCAAGAGGACAGGAGCTCAAATTGTCATTTTCCTCATTGTCCTCTGTTGTCAGATCAGTTGTGTAGCTCACTGGAAGCACTCATTCAAGATTGAATGCTTGAATGAATTTATTCATCTACTCACTCATTCTTCATTCTGCACACGTTAAATGAGTGTCCACTGTGGGTCAGACATTGCCTGACTAGGTTTTGGGACTACAAAGAGAAGAGTCCCTATCTCGGTACTGATGGACCTAACTCTCTCATGGGAAGACAGTTAAGAAAAGATGTAATTGAAGTACAATCTGGGAAGTGCTTTATTAGAAGAAATCACTAATAATTCCCGGAGACTGGTAGATATGGAGCAGAGAGAGGCTTTTGAATAGGGGTCCTCCAGACAACCATGTTTATTACTACATCGTAAGATTGACCCAATATTTTGGCTTCTGGAAGTGATCTTAAGTAGGTCAACGGCAGAAGTAAAAACTTGGTTATTTAGCGGTCCTAGATCTCACCAAATTTCTATAATGCAGAGAAAGTGAATTTGTGAATCAACAGGCATATTCTACAGAAACTAATGAGTTGGAAAAAATAGCCTGGAACAAAAAGAACTGGTGTGTTGAGAGTGGCCACATTGCACTCCACAGAATAATGATCATAGGTGGCCATTACTGCAGGTTATGATGAAGGCACTTTCAACTAAGCATGGCCCTACAGAGACAGAACAACATCCTTGAGGGTTTTCCTTTAAGGGCAGAGCACCCTACTGAACTTCCAGTAGAAGGACCTTGAAAAATATTTTAAGTAAGAGGAAGATGATAAGCAGCAGGATGTTAAGAAATGAGCTCAAATTTTGAATAAATGTATTAAATTCTTGCTTCTCTATTTTATAGCTGTGTGACATTAGGTAAGAGCTAATAGCTCTCTGAGCTATCTTAAGGTGTGGAGAAAACTATCTACAACATTGCTATGAGAATTGAAACCATGTACATAAAAGACTTGGTGCATAGTAGGCCTTCACAGCCATTTTATTAATATGAATTAATTAATATTAACTAATATTAATTGGTGGCAATAAATAGGATAACAAGCATGCAGATTAATATGCCAATTTGTTCATAACTCTTTCTTTGCTTTTTTTAAAAATTATTGTAGATAATTTCTGCCTCACATGCTGGCAGCTTTGGTTTTCTTAACAATCAGTGGCTCAGGTAGGCCATGGTAGCAGCTTTGCCTTGTCTGTATTTAGGTAAATATATTGCAGCCTACATGGTTTTGTGTGAATGGATTTCAGGGGTCATGGAAAAATCTCATCAATTGCCAAATCCTATCCTGGAGTGTGAAGTACATTCACAAGAGCAATGACCTCCCTCCCCCCACTTCCCTCCCTCCCCATTAAAGATAAGGCTTAGATAACACATTCTTCTTGGAAATCTTTCTTTGCTCTCTCCTCTTCCACATTTGTCACTCTAGCATCTCCCCTATACACCCTCCAGACAAAATTAATCACTACTCTCTCTATGTAGTGTGTCTACATTGTTTGCATTTACCATAATTTATAGAAACGAAAACATTATTTATTGTAAGATACATGTAGATATTAAAGATGTTATGTGAAAAAATGTGAAATTGGTGAAATATGATAAATTCTAAAATAGGCTGCAAAATTTTTGAAGGTAGAAACTATATTCAGAGAACCTGGCAAGATTCCAAAAACCAATTTCAGATTTTTTTTTTTCTCTGGGCTGACTTAGCTAGCTGGGTTTGGGGAAAGGTGAAGAAACCATGAAGACATTTGGGAATATGTGGTTAGTGGCTGCTGGGAATGAAAGGAAGGGGAAAAATTATGTAGGAAATGAAGAGAGCCATAACAGAAGACAAGCATCATCAATATCCAGCTTTGATGAAGACTTTTCTTACTAAGAGCATATTTAGTTGTGGTTTTTTTTTCATATTTAGTTTTAATTTTTCAACATCTTAAGAGATATGGTTATTTCCATACCCCCCCCCCATATAACTTGTTGGAATATTTTGTACACATAAAAATGTGGTTTTTAGATGGAAGAATTCCAAAGCATTTAAAACCCAAATGCAAGAAAGCATGTTCTCATGCCAGTAAATTCATTTTGTGAATAGATGCTAATGATGAATGGTAAGTAATTATAAAGTAATTGTGTAAATTATTAAATGATAATGAGTCAATATATTAACATATATTTATAAGGGGAGAATTATTGTTGTTGAGCTTTTTGCAGTACCAATGTTAATTACTAAAAGCTGCATTAGAGTTTAGGAAAAAAAAGCTTTATTAACTCACTCCTAAGGTTACTAGGAACAAGTGGGAAATGTCAACCTGCAACCCATTTGTGTTAGATATATGGTATTTTCCTTGATGTATTGACCTTTTCTAAAAGATAAATTAGGTTAGTTCAGCATGGCTTGTTCTTTGTGAACCTGCGATGGTGCCTAGTGATAACTGTTTCTTTGGGCAGAAATCTGGCAGAGATTATCAACCATGGCATTAAACTGTCCTCCTAACCACTGAGGAGACCTTTTCCAGCTATGAAAACCAGGACCACAATTACTCACCTATGGGCTACTGACACTTCTCATTATTCCATTATTTCTCAATGATGATATTAAATATGTGTTTTGTGATCAGTTTTGCATGTTATTTTAGTGCCCTGGAAATAATTATTGTGGGCTTACACACTTGCATCCTTTAAAACAACTAGTTGCTTTTATTCCAGGTAACATTCACAGAATTTGCCCACCAATCCAAACTCTTTAATCTGGCATTTGTGACCTCCCAACCCTCAAAACCAAACTTGATGTAAATTTCTTATCTTTAACCGGGTCTCAAGGGGGGTCCTCCCAAGGAAGATGCATCAGAAATTACTACACTAATGAGTATTATTTGATGAAAACCTCCATAAGCTTTCTTGAATCAGGAGTTAAGGTCAAGGAGGGTGGATTTACAAGTAGCTCTGAATAAGGGAAATTCATATAACTAAAAAGCTTGTTTTAATTAAGAAGAAGCCTTTGGATTGAGGAACTCTAGCCAAAACCTGATTTATCATAATTAACATATATCCATTTTGTTTTCTTCCCTCTGTTTTTGTGCTGATGCAAACCTTGCTTGAGAAATGATTATTAAGATACAGTTAAAAGATGAATGTGATTTAGGAATTATCCAGGTGAGAAGTTGGGGAAGGCTGTTTCAGGCAGGTGGAACCGCGTACATGACCCATGTGGAGCCCCATGTGGGAATGCCATTTTGCACTGGATTTTGCATTTTGCATTTAAAGGCCAAGGGGCCCAGTACAGAGAGCAGGGGAAGACTGGCATAAGGTGATGCTGAAGACGTGGTGCGGCTGGTGAGGTGTTCATGGAAGTGACAATGACAGGACATGGGACTGGAAAGCAAGGATACTTCTGGGTTACGAAGGGCTGTGTATAAAATGCCAGTAGACTTCGATTTTGTCTAAAAATCTTTATAAGCACTAAGCTTCTGAGCAGAGTACTCTTATTTTAGAATAATCACTCTGGGGGTAGCATGAAAGATAGGGAAGTGGAGAGAAGCTCTATGTTGGAGGACACCAAGGTCAGGAATGTTCATTAGGAAGCAATTGTAATGGTCCATAAGTAAGATGGTAGGAGTCTGAACCATGACAGTGAGAGAAATCAAGAGACAGACTTGTGGGGCTGGAGGAAGTTCTGTGCACCAAGTGCCACAGCAGTGGTTCTTAGCATAAAAGGCTGAAAATAAGTCACACACACACAAAAAAGAATAGGGGTATTGTTTCCTTAAATTCCTTCTGTTATTTGCAAAATATTTCATTTTTACCTCCTAAATTCTACGCCCTCTCATAATGGCACTCATTGGGGCCATAGTGGAGGTTGACGCCACTGCATCAGTGCAGAAGTCCAATGCACACTGGGATTCACCACTTCCATGGTCACAATTTAAGGCAAAATTGTATCACATGCCTGTTTGGGGACTTTAGCCAAACGGCAAGAGGCCATTTTGAATAGTAGTCTTAATGCAGAAATAATGAAAGTGACTTGAACAAAGTGAGTGAATGTAAAAGTGCTCAGGCCCAAGAACTATAAAGTAAGTCACCTTAATCTCAGACAACCAAATGCTGAATTCCCATTTGGGCTCTCCTGAGAGGGCCTGGAATTGGGCTGTTAAAAGCTCTGAGGCAGCAAGTAGAGGGCAGATGATGAGTGTCTGACACATGCTGAGATCATTAGGAGACAGAAGCCTGACTTTACTGATGGTGTGGTAGTCCTGCAGGAAGAGGAAGAGGTGACTTTTAGTTAAAAGAACAAAATGCCTTCTTGAAGAGAGCAGTGGTAGGAATATTACACTGCTTTTACGTCTTATATCCCCCCAAAAGAGTGAAGGGAATCCACACGTTATGGAGAGGCACAAATGGGTCAAAACTAAGATTTGGACCTAATCCCTCAGCAGCAGACCATCCTTAGGAAAACAGGGCAGTGCTTGGAATAGGGATCCTTTTAAAGTCCATAAACAGATCAAACCTACTTTTAGAATTTCTATTTGATCCAGAAAGAATTAGAATTTTGGCAGGTGTATGCATTAAATAACTGAGCATCTTTATAATTTGTAATAGTATCTTTAAAATTTAGTGTCTTTCCCCATGCAGATATTCTATTATTCTCTGTTTTCTAGCATATACTCTAAAAAGGCGTATCATTTTACACACGTGAACCCCAAACACCTGTGCCAGGAAAAAGACACTGGGGCCTTGGTTGGGTCAAATGAGGTGTTGCCCACAGGCACTGCATGCAGTGTAATTAGAGATGCCCATGCAGGAGAGAAGCCCAGAGCTCAGACCATTGGCATTGTTTCAGTGCCAAGCACCATGAAACAGCAAATTAAGAATGTGTCAATAAGTGGAGTATAAGATGAGCTGAAGGAAATCGTTGAGCATGGAGCCTGCGAATGAGGTGAAAGTATCAGGAGCCTTTCCTTTTAATATTGGGTTTGTGGAGAGTGGTGGACCTATAGTCTAAAGGCATAGGGCATGTTCAGACAATAGTAGCAAGTTGCCATATTTATCAGGAATAAATGAACATCTGGGGCAGTGATTCTCAAAGTGTGGTCTCTGGACCAACAGCAGCAGCGTCACCTGGGAACTTGTTAGAAATGCAAATTATTGGATCTTTCCTCTCATCTACTGAATCAGAAAAGGGGGGAAGTGGGCGGGGTGGGAACTACCAAATGAACCTGGCGTAAGGCAGTGTGGGAATGTGTGCACACAGAAAGTATTGAAGGGGACAAAGAAAGGTACGGGTTGGGAAGAGCCAATTTTTGTTTTAAACAAAGTCTCTCCCCTCTACGTGACATCCGTTTCCCTTCTCTTGACTCCACAAGGGTGGAAGAGGATACAGTTGGAATCTGAGCCCAATAATCTGGGGGTTATTAAAGTAGTGTACATCTTTAAGAAATTATCAAGATGGTACCTACTTTGTTATTCCCCCCATATTCCTAATGCAAAACCATGATTAATTAAAAAACAGCAAAAAAATCTCTGCTCAGCTCAACCGCCACTAATTAGTATAATTACCTTGCACATGAAGGCCACAGAATTCTTAGGGGAGGGACACCTTTCAAATCTCAGCCTAGAGACTGTCACACAGAGTGAAGTAAGTCAGAAAGAGAAAAACAAATACCGTATGCTAACACATATATATGGAATCCAAAAAATAAAAAAAAAAGATTCTGAAGAACCTAGGGGCAGGACAGGAATCAAAGACGTAGATGTAGAGAATGGACTTGAGGACACGGGGAGGGGGACGGGTAAGCTGGGACGAACTGAGAGAGTGGCATGGACATATACATTACCAAATGTAAAATAGATAGCTAGTGGGAAGCAGCTGCATAGCACAGGGAGATCAGCTGGGTGCTTTGTGTCCACCTAGAGGGGTGGGATAGGGAGGGTGGGAGGGAGATGCAAGGGGGAGGAGATATGGGGATATATGTATATGTATAGCTGATTCACTTTATTATACAGCAGAAAATAATGCACCATTGTAAAGCAATTATACTCAAATAAAGATGTTAAAAAATATATATCTCAGCCAAAGAAACCAATAGCTCTTATCTCTTGTCCCTTAGCCTTTCCGAAGACGTTTAAATAGCTCATGGGGGTTAAGTAAGATTTTTCAAAGTACCATTTAAATGGCATTAAACTGGAATATTTTCACCTGGCCCCCAAAGATTAACTTTTCAAAAATTCTGTTTGATCCATAGCACAATTGGTGTCCTCATTAATAATCTGAGCTGTCAACATCCAGGTCCTGTTACCTTTGTGCTCTGCTATTTACAAGCTGGTTGCAAAGAGCTCTTGCAAGTCATTGCATAATAATCAATTTGCTTGGCTTTCCTTCTAGATTCATTACATTGTCTTCAAGGGTGCCCATTAGGCATGCATTTATCATTAACTAAGTGGTTCAAAATGAAGGCCTTTGAACACTTCTAATTAGCTATGTAAAGTTTAGAACAAAGTTAACAGAGACCCCAGAAAACTGTTGTTTGGAGTTTCAAGCCACAGATTGCCGGCTGACAAGAAATACAAAATCAAGGTGCAGTTTTTCTTCCCTGAAGATCTCATTGAAAAACCAAGATAAAAGGTTCACCCTGCTCACTCTGCCGTGGCTGTTTACCCTTGCAGTTGTACCGCACACAATCACGATGTTACTTAAGAGTGCTTGTAAAGAACACATGGTGTGTGGCTGACAGGGTCTTGGTGCTCCGGCTGGGTGTGAGGCCTGTGCCTCTGAGGTGGGAGAGCTGAGTTCAGGACATTGGACCACCAGAGACCTCCCAGCTCCACATAATATCAAACGGCAAAAGGGCTCCCAGAGATCTCCATCTCAATGCTAGGAGCCAGCTCCACTCAACGACCAACAAGCTCCAGTGCTGGACACCCTATGCCAAACAACTAGCAAGACAGGAACACAACCCCACCCATTAGCAGAGAGGCTGCCTAAAATTATAATAAGTTCAGAGACACCCCAAAACACACCACCAGACATGGCCCTGCCCACCAGAAAGACAAGATCCAGCCTCATCCACCAGAACACAGGCACCGGTCCCCTCCACCAGGAAGCCTACACAACCCACTGAATTAAACTTAGTCACTGGGGGCAGACACCAAAAACAACGGGAACTATGAACTTGCAGCCTGTGAAAAGGAGACCCCAAGCACAGTAAGTTAAGCAAAATGAGAAGACAGAGAAAACACACAGCAGATGAAGGAGCAAGGTAAAAACCCACCAGACCAAACAAATGAAGAGGACATAGGCATTCTACCTTAAAAGGAATTCAGAGTAATGACAGTAAAGATGATCCAAAATCTTGGAAATAGAATGCAGAAAATACAAGAAATGTTTAACAAGGACCTAGAAGAAGTAAAGAGCAAACAGACAATGATGAACAACACAATAAATGAAATTAAAAATTCTCTAGAAAGAATCAATAGCAGAATAACCAAGGCAGAAGAACGGATAAGTGACCTGGAAGATAAAATAGTGGAAATAACTATGGCAGAGCAGAATAAAGAAAAAGAATGAAAAGAATTGAGGACAGTATCAGAGACTTCTCGGACAACATTAAACACACCAACATTCGAATTATATGGGTCCCAGAAGAAGAAGAGAAAAAGAAAGGGACTGAGAAAATATTTGAAGAGATTATATTTGAAAACTTCCCTAATATGGGAAAGGAAATAGTCAAGTCCAGGAAGGGCAGAGAGTCCCATACAGGACAAATCCAAGGAGAGACACTCCAAGACACATATTAATCAAACTATCAAAAATTAAATACAAAGAAAAAATATTAAAAGCAGCAAGGGAAAAATAACAAATAACATGCAAGGGAATCGCCATAAGGTTAACAGCTGAACTTTCAGCAGAAACTCTGCAAGCCAGAAGGGAGTGGCAGGACATATTTAAAGTGATGAAAGGGAAAATCGTACAACCAAGATTACTCTACCCAGCAAGGATCTCATTCAGATTCGAGGGAGAAATTAAAACCTTTACAGACAAGCAAAAGTTAAGAGAATTCAGCACCACCAAACCGGCCTTACAAGAAATGCTAAAGCAACTTCTCTAGGCAGGAAACACAGGAGAAGAAAAAGACCTGCAATAACAAACCCAAAACAATTAAGAAGATGGTAATAGGACATACATATTGATAACTCCCTTAAATGTAAATGGATTAAATGTTCCCACCAAAAGATATAGACTGGCTGAATGGATACAAAAACAAGACCCGTATATATGCTGTCTACAAGAGACCCACTTCAGACCTAGGGACACATACAGAATGAAAGTGAGGGGATGGAGAAAGATATTCTATGCAAATGGAAATCAAAAGAAAGCTGGAGTAGCAATTCTCATATCAGACACAGTAGACTTTAAACTAAAGAGTATTACAAGAGGCAAAGAAGGACACTACATAATGATCAAGGCATCAATCCAAGAAGAAGATATAACAATTGTAAATATTTATGCACCCAACGTAGGAGCACCTCAATACACAAGGCAAATGCTAACAACCATAAAAGGGGAAATTGACAGTAGCACAATCATAGTAGGGGACTTTAACACCCCACTTTCACCAATGGACAGATCATCCAAAATGAAGATAAATAAGGAAATACAAGCTTTATATGATACATTAAACAAGATGGACTTAATTGATATTTATAGGACATTCCATCCAAAAACAACAGAATACACTTTCTTCTCAAGTGTTCATGGAACATTCTCCAGGATAGATAATATCTTGGGTCACAAATCAAGCCTTGGTAAATTTAAGAAAATTGTAATCATATCAAGTATCTTTTCTGACCACAATGCTACGAGACTAGATATCAATTACAGGAAAATATCTAAAAAATACAAACACGTGGAGGCTGAACAATACACTACTTAATAACCAAGAGATCACTGAAGAAATCAGAGGAAATCAAAAAATACCTAGAAACAAATGACAATGAAAGCATGACAACCCAAAACCTATGGGATGCAGCAAAAGCAGTTCTAAGAGGGAAGTTTATAGCAATACAATCCTACCTCAAGAAACAAGAAACATCTCAAATACACAACCTAACCTTACATCTAAAGCAATTAGAGAAAGAAGAACAAAAAAAACCCCCAACGTTAGCAGAAAGAAAGAAATAGTGATCAGATCAGAAATAAATGAAAAAGAAATGAAGGAAACAATAGCAAAGATCAATAAAACTAAAAGCCGGTTGTTTGAGAAGATAAACAATATTGATAAGCCATTAGTGAGAATCATCAAGAAAAAAAGGAAGAAGACAAATCAATAGAATTAGAAATGAAAAAGGAGAAGTAACCACTGACACTGCAGAAATACAAAGGATCATGAGAGATTACTACAAGCAACTATATGCCAATAAAATGGATAACCTGGAAGAAATGGACAATTCTTAAAAAAGCACAACCTTCCGAGAATGAACCAGGAAGAAATAGAAAATATAAACAGACCAATCACAAGCACTGAAATTGAGACTGTGATTAAAAATCTTCCAACAAATACAAGCTCAGGACCAGATGGCTTCACACGTGAATTCTATCAAACATTTAGGGAAGAGCTAACACCTACCCCACTCAAAACTCTTCCAAAATATAGCAGAGGGAGGAACACTCCCAAACTCATTCTACGAGGCCACCATCTCCCTGATAGCAAAACCAGACAAAGATGTCACAAAGAAAACTACAGGCCAATATCACTGATGACCATAGATGCAGATATCCTCAACACAATACTAGCAAACAGAATCCAACAGCACACTAAAAGGATGATACAGCATGATCAAGTGGGGTTTATCCCAGGAATGCAAGGATTCTTCAATATACGCAAGTCAATCAATGTGATACACCATATTAACAAATTGAAGGAGAAAAACCATATGATCATCTCAATAGATGCAGAAAAAGCTTTTGACAAAATTCAACACCTATTTATGATAAAAATCCTCCAGAAAGTAGGCATAGAGGGAACTTACCTCAACATAATAAAGGCCATATATGACAAACCCACACCCAACATTGTTCTCAATTGTGAAAAACAGACCATTTCCTCTAAGATCAGAGCAAGACAAGGTTGTACACTCTCACCACTATTATTCAACATAGTTTTGGAAGTTTGAGCCACAGCCGTCAGAGAAGAAAAAGAAAAGGAATCCATATTGGAAAGGAAGAAGTAAAGCTGTCACTGTTTGCAGATGACATGATACTATACATAGAGAATCCTAAAGATGCTACTAGAAAAGTACTAGAGCTAATCAACGAATTTGGTATAGTAGCAGGATACAAAATTAATGCACAGAAATCTCTTGCATTCCTATACACTAATGATGAAAAATCTGAAAGAGAAATTAAGGAAACACTCCCATTTACCATTGCAACAAAAAGAATAAAATACCTAGGAATAAACCTACCTAAGGAGACAGAAGACCTGTACTCAGAAAGCTATAAGACACTGATGAAAGAAATTAAAGATGATACAAACAGATGGAGAGATATACCATGTTCTTGGATTGGAAGACTCAACATTGTGAAAATGACTATACTACCCAAAGCAATCTACATATTCAGTGCAATCCCTATCAAACTACCAATGGCATTTTTCACAGAACTAGAACAAAAAATTTCACAATTTGTATGGAAACACAAAAGACCCGAATAGCGAAAGCAATCTTGAGAAAGAAAAACAGAGCTGGAGGAATCAGGCTCCTGCGCTTCAGACTATACTACAAAGCTACAGTAATCAAGACAGTTTGGTACTGGCACAAAAACAGAAATATAGATCAATGGAACAGGATAGAAAGCCCAGAGATAAACCCATGCACATATGGTCACCTTATTTTTGATAAAGGAGGCAAGAATATACAATGGAGAAGAGACAGCCTCTTCAATAAGTGGTGCTGGGAAAACTGGACAGCTACAAGTTAAAGAATGAAATTAAAACACTCCCTAACACCATACACAAAAATAAACTCAAAATGGATTAAAAACCTAAATGTAAGGCCAGACACTGTAAAACTCTTAGAGGAAAACATAGGCAGAACACTCTATGACATAAATCACAACAAGATCCTTTTTGACCCACCTCTGAGAGAAATGGAAATAAAAAAAATAAACAAATGGGACCTAATAAAATTTAAAAGCTCTTGCACAGCAAAGGAAACCATAATGAAGTCAAAAAGACAATCCTCAGAATATGAGAAAATATTTGCTAATGAAGCAACTGACAAAGGATTAACCTGCAAAGTTTACAAGCAGCTCATGCAGCTCAGTATCAAAAAAACAAACAACCCAATCCAAAAATGGGCAGAAGACCTAAATAAACATTTCTCCAAAGAAGATATACAGATTGCCAACAAACCCATGAAAGGATGCTCAACATCACTAATCATTAGAGAAATGCAATTCAAAACTACAATGAGGTATCACCTCACACCAGTCAGAATGCCCATTATCAAAAAATCTACAAACACTAAATGCAGGAGAGGGTGTGGAGAAAAGGGAACCCTTTTACACTGTTGGCGGGAATGTAAATTGATACAGCCACTATGGAGAACAGTATGGAGGTTCCTTAAAAAACTACAAATAGAACTACCATATGACCCAACAATCCCACTACTGGGCATATAGCCTGAGAAAACCATAATTCAAAAAGAGTCATGCACCACAATGTTCATTGCAGCTCTATTTACAATAGCCAGGACATAGAAGCAACCTAAGTGTCCATCGACAGATGAATGGATAAAGAAGATGTGGCACATATTTACAATGGAATATTACTCAGCCATAAAAAGAAATGAAATTGAGTTATTTGTAGTGAGGTGGATGGACCTAGAGTCTGTCACACAGAGTGAAGTATGTCAGAAAGAGAAAAACAAATACTGTATGCTAACATATATATGGAATCTAAAAAAAAAAAAAAAAAAAAAAAAAAGTTCTGAAGAACCTAGGGGCAGGACAGGAAGAAAGACGCAGACGTAGAGAATGGACTTGAGGACATGGGGAGGGAGAAGTGTAAGCTGGGACGAAGTGGGAGAGTGGCATGGACATATATACACTACCAAATGTAAAATAGATAGCTAGCGGGAAGCAGCTGCATAGCACAGGGAGATCAGCTCTGTGCTTTGTGATCACCTAGAGGGGTGGAATAGAGAGGGTGGGACGGATACAAGGGAGGGGATATGGGGATATAGGTATACATATAGCTGATTCACCTTGTTATAAAGCAGAAAAGAATATACCATTGTAAAGCAATTATACTCCAAAAAAGATGTTTAAAAAAAAAACCCAAGATAAAAGAAAGTCCACTATTTACAGTAGTTGTCACATTTGTGGCTAATAATTGTTATTTAGGTTAACTCACTTGCATAAGAAATGTGTTGCCTCACTTAGAGAGTGCTGACTAGATTTTACAAGCCCTGTAGGTCTTTTCTGAAGCTTGGGTCAAGGGAGGGCTCACATCTAAGAGACTTTTTGAGTACTCCAGAGTGGAAAACATTTTTTTTTTCTTGAAGGATAGCAACCCCAAATTAACTCTCACCTAGCTACAGGAATGGAAAGGCCTTAGCAGGACCACTTATAAGGTGTTTGTGGGGCATATTGAGAAAGTATATGTTCTGTCAAAGCGTCGTGTTAGAATAGCGGTGATTTTTAACTTTGGCTGTGCGTTGGCATCACTTAGAGAGCTTTGGACAAATGGTTATATCTGGACCTTACCCCAGACCAATTAAATGAAGATCTCTGCCAGTAGTGTAGCCAAGGCATTATTGTTTAAAAAACAAACAAAAAAAACAAAACCCACAAACTCTTCATGTGATTTTAATGGACACCCAAGGTTGAGAACTACTCTCTTAGAATCTGCCAGTCATCATTTTCTGGTCCCTAAAGAAAAAATATTGGGGCCTATATGGAATAAAGGATGCCCCTCCCAATTCCTGCTCATTAGAGAATAGCTTTTCCTCTATTTCTTTTTCAGAGCAGTAGCAAAATTATCCAGAAGTCGCTTGTGTGTCTTATTGATTGCTGTATTCGATCTTTAAAAAATGTCATCCAGTTGAACTTTGCATAAATAAGTAATAAGGTTAGTTGCATTCAAACTAATCCTGTAAACATTCATTGACTAAGCATGGCAATGCATGTTTTGGAGGATGGGGGCCACTGATCTTGAAATAGGCTCTCAAAACATAGTGCAGATAGAGAGAGTTGAGAGTAAACTCTAAGATATAAATATTTTGATCTCCATAGATTTTCTTTAGTACCTTCAGTCTCTAGAGAGTTGAAGTGGAAGAACCATGACCTACACAGGTGAATTAGACAGAGGCTAACACATGGCACATAAAGGCTCAGAGTGGCTTTCAGCTATGATCTCAGATACTATGTACTACAAGTCCACTGGAATTTCCAAACCGTGGTGAACTGGATTTAGAAAATCAAATCATTCGTATACTATTTCTTCGTATACTATAAATATAAAAAATTATTTAGTTTAGGAGTTACAAACTGACACTGTCTTTCATTTGGCCAGCTTAATATTTTAAACCTTAAGCCAGTGGTATTCTTTGTGTGTCAGGGTACTATGAAACAAGATCAAAACAAGATTTGATGATATTCTTCAGACTCTTTTGGTCAAAGTAGTCTTATGGGAAACAGGTCTTCCTAACACATTTTTCTCTTAGCAGACATCTCACTCTACATCTCCTCTTCAAAACTAGCAGATGAATTTCTTAACACCCAGACAAACTGATCACTAATAGATATTTGAGGGTGTGAGGTAACAGAAAAAAAATGCATTGATCTCTGTCCCCAGTTCCTGGCACAGAGCTCCTGAAACCCTTGTAAATTCCTTAGTGGTAAGAGCCACTAGGGGCATCTTTTAGTCTAATGAAGTGACTCTGGGTGGGCTCCTGGATGGCTCTTGGATGATGGCTGGTCACCAGAAAGACTGAGGCATGATTAGAAGCTTGGATTTTCAGCCCTTCCTTCCTCCACCCCAACTTCTCTAGAGAGGGGAGAAGGGTCGGAAATAGTCATGGTCAATAATTGACCATGACTACATGAGGAAGTCTCCATAAAATCCCAATAGTAGGGGCTCAATGAGCTTCCAGTTCAGTGAAAACTTCCATGTAAGGGGAGGGTGATGGACCCCCACCTCCACAGAGACAGCAGCTCTTGCACCTGTAACCCTTCCAGACCTCGTCCTGTGTATCTCTTCATCTAGCTCTTCATCTGGATCCTTTATCATATCCTTTAATAACTGGTAAATTGTTTCCCTAAGTTCTATGAGCCACTCTAGCAACTTAGTCAAACCCAAGGAGAGGGTTGTGGGAACTTCTGATTTGTAGCCAAGTTGGACAAAAGTTGTGGGTAATCCGGGGACCTACTTCCTGTGATTGGCATCTGAAGTGGGGTGCAGCAGTCTTGTGGGACTGAGCCCTTAGCCTGTGGGATTTGAAACTATTTCCAGGTAGATAGTGTCAGAATTGAGTTAAACTGTAGGACACACAGCTAGTGTCATTGAGAATTGCTTAGTGAGGGAAAACCCCACACACATTTGATGACCAGAAGTGTCAGAAGTGTTCTGTGTAAGTAGTAAAGGATACACACAGGAGGACAACTGTAGGTTTTTTTGAGAGGGTATGTTTTACCATCTTATACACCCAAATAGTACTTGTCTCCTCATTTAGGTTATAAGTCCCAAGTAGAGAAGAACCACTTATACTTTCTTTTATACTTCCCACATTATATGCAGTACAGTATTAGACGTATCATGGTTGTTAAACACATCCAGGAGGATGCCAGGTGCTGTTGGAAGACATGTATAGGAGTGTGTGTCTGTGTGTTACCCATGTGCTTATGCACATGATATATACATGTATATAAAGGGAGGAATTGAGGGGAAGAACTGAAGGGCGTTCTTAGCATTTTATGTGTGATAATTTTCCTTGCCCTTGCCAATAGAGTATGTCAAGTGCAGAAACAGAACCAGTTTAAACAAATATCACAGATAAAAGAGTATGGATGTTCTCACTGCATCAGATGCCCTAACTTCATATACTGACTGCCAGATGGGAGGTGAGTGCCTCAAACTAACATCTGGTAATAAATATTAAAGAATGAAAACAAAAGTTAGTGAAGGCATTTTTTTTTCTTCTTGCTTTAGGCCTTGCTTCAAACTAATTTCACTGTCCTCTGTAGCTTCTTATGATGTAGAATTTTATTTTCTGGGGAATTGCAGACTCTCTCTAGAAGAGCATATTAAATGATTATTCTTATCACTGAAGGCTCCTCTTTGACAGGTATGCTCAGAGGCTAAAGAGAAACACTTTTCCCTGGAGGAAATGAGAAATAAGGAGAAATAGTTCAAGATATAATTCTAATGTGTTGCAGTCCAGATATGCTAGGAAAAGGTGATGAATAATTCAGGAGAAAATAAAGTACAAATTTAGAACCTTTTGTGAGCATACTAGCCATCTTAGAAAAAGAGATAAGTAGACTTGGAGAGGAATGGAGTTAGATCATTGGGTGTTCACTTAGAATTTGGTATTATTTTGTCTGAGTAGTTGGTCTGGTTCCGGTCTAGGCTGGGCATGGCTGAAGAGTGGAAACATGGACCAGATCTAGCATAGTGCAAAGCACATCTCTTCCCTTGTGCAATAATAGGGAGATCTATGATTTCTGTTTCTGTCTTTGTTACGGTGGTATTCACCTAGACAACTCTGGTATCCTTTGGTGAGATCATATCACCCATTCCCAGAGCTGTCTAAAACCTGACAGAAAAATACAGGGTTGAAAAGATAATGACCTCATGACCCCAATCTCAGAGTTTAATTCTTTTTGTTCAGGTAGTGCTTTGACATTCTGGTTTCTAATCAGAATGGTTGCTATTCTAAGCCTGTGAGACTGGCATGGTTCTTTTTGTCTTAGCACTGAAGTGGAAAACCAACCTACCTGAGAGACTCTACTAGTCATTAAACTCCTGCTATGTAGCTCTGTTCTAACTCATATATTGCCCCTCCCAGCCAGAATTGTCCCATCTCTACCTATAATATATTTCTTTTTTTCACCTTTCTCCTCAAATTCAGTGCCCTGTGAGAATCTCAGATTGCTTCCATTCTCTTGGGTTCTTCTCGATTCAGATGGTTTGGGACTTCCGCTCTTCCCATGTCATCATTAGGGCAGGTTGGAATCATTAGGAGGTTGGCTGGGAACTCAGTGATTCAGAAAGTTTAAGGCCTGGAGGCTTTCTGGCTGCCTTCTTGAATTCTAGCTTCTATTAACCAACTGAAAATTTGACTTCAGATGCCTTGCTTAAGATGGCTTCAGAAATCATTATCATTCAGATTCATATTTCAGCTATCATAACATGGCAACTTGGACAGAATTATTCTCCCAGAACACCACTGTCATGTAATCATGTACCAAAATTGTTTGCTATTAATGAAAATTTAAAGTGACTCATAGACATTCTGAAAGTCTTTCTAGTGACTCTTTCCTATATGGAATATATCCTTCTAAAGTTGGGACAGAAGGTTATACATGCAGGGATGAGCGAACAGGCTGTCATCCTATGCTAAATCACAGTGAGAGAAAATAAAATATTTTAAAGAGAATAAAAGGGAAAATTAAAATTTAAACCAGTAAAAATAAATGTGGTCTCCTTTGTGTCTTAGAGGAATATGTATCTTGTTGCTACAGGGAAACACCCTCTTGCTATTCTGATTTTAGAGAAGCCCTCCACTTTCTGCTGGGTTGTGCTCTGAAAGTTCACTTGTAACTTGAATTTTGATGTTTGGTGAATATAACAGTATTATAAACAACAGTGAGGTCCCCTGGCCTATCCACATGAGTTCATTGAATTCACAGAGTAGCCAAAATATTGCATATTTGTAACATATAAAAACCTTCATGCATTTTGAGAAGAGTAAATTTAATTAAAACCAAATTGGGAAATAGGTGTAGACTTTTTAGAAATTCTAAAAAAAAACTTAGAAGTGTATTCAGGGAGCATAGAGGTCAAAGAACTTTTCTTATTTTTATAGTTATCACATGACTTCCCTTTTCTTTGATTCAGGTATTTCTCCACTTCTACTTTTATTTTTATAAGATATGATTAAGACCATTTCTTATTTTTGTCTTGTTTTGGAAGAATGTGAGGGAAGAGAGGAGATAAAGAATTGGAAGAGAGATTTTCTGTGGTAACTTTAAGGTGTTGGGAGAAAAAAAAAAGATGATTTAAAGAATAAGACAGATATATAAGAAAAGGAATTTTTGAGATGGCCTTATCTAGATTGACAAGAGGAATGCAAAAAACTATCTTGGCTGTATTGGTTTTGCTTTGCATGGTTCTGATATGCATGAATTACAGTTACCATAGCTGGTGTTAAGTAAGACCAGTCCTGAAAATATGGTTCAAATTCCAGTTATCACATTAACTACCATATTAACTGTGAATAATTGCATGTGGAACAAACTTTGCTGGTAGCACAAATCACTAAGCAAATAAGAGATGCACATCATGATCAGTGGCCAATTATTCACCTCTTCCAGAGTCTTTGGTGATTGGTCCCTGCACATCTATTCTTTAGTTTGTGCACAGACAGCAAGGCATGTAGGTGTGTTGCATCCTTCATCTTTGTCTCCCAGTGATGAATCCACATGCCTTTTTACAAAAATGGATAATCCAAAGAGAGAATTGGACAATAAAGAAGAAAGTGCAGGAAAGAAAAAGAAAGTGATAGTGCTGGAAGAGAGGTTCAAATTGAACATAAATGGAGTTATAGATCAAAGAGCTGACCTTGGGAGTGTTGGCACTGCCACCATTTGAGAGGCCACTTGTGAAGCCAGAGAAACTGAGTGAAGGCCAACTTATTGACTTAAAGTGGTTGTGATAAAAAAGATGAAGATATCCTAGAGGAAGTGATACCAGTAAAAACTCTCAAATTAAAGAAACTCTCATAGATATTTCATAACATCGAAAGTGCAAAGGGTAAAATATTGGAAACTGATCCAAACTTTGAAAGATATATGACAATTTACCAAGATATAAAAAAGAAGCCCACTCTATTTTGTAGGTTACATCATGAGAAGAAGGGAAGCACTGTTCTAGGAACTCTTGATAATTTTCTTGCAAAAAATACAAGGCTTTGTCAATCCCAATCTCCCAGTTTATCCTCCCCCCTTTCCTCCTTGGTAACTGTAAGTTTGTTTTCTACATCTGTGATTCTATTTCTGTTTTGTAAATAGATTCATTTGTACCATTGTTTTTAGATTCCACATATAAGCAATATCATATATCTTTGTCTGACTTACTGACAAAGTACTTACTTACTTTGTCTAGCTTACTAATAAGCTACTGTATAGCACAGGGAACTCTACTCATACTATGTAATGACCTATATGGGAATAGAATCTAAAAAGAGTGGATATATGTATATGTATAATTGATTGAATTTGCTGTACAGCAGAAACTAACACGACATTGTAAATCAATAAATATACTCCAATAAAAATTAATTTAAAAAAATACAGTGCTTTAATTCTCAATGTCTCTAAGTTTTCTAAATTACACTGTACTAAATATATATTATTTTTACTACTTTTCATCACTTGATATATTTATAATTGAGAGTAATAAGGCTTTTAATATTTTTTTTAATCAGTCATCAGTTTTATACACATCACTGTATACATGTCAATCCCAATCACCCAATTCAGCACACCACCATCCCCGCCCCACCACAGTTTTCCCCCCTTGGTGTCCATATGTCCATTCTCTACATCTGTGTCTCAACTTCTGCCCTGCAAACCGGTTCATCTGTACCATTTTTCTAGGTTCCACATACATGCGTTAATATACGATATTTGTTTTTCTCTTTCTGACTTACTTCACTCTGTGTGACAGTCTCTAGATCCATCCACGTCTCAACAAATGACTCAATTTCGTTCCTTTTTATGGCTGAGTAATATTCCATTGTATATATGTACCACAACTTCTTTATCCATTCGTCTGTCGATGGGCATTTAGGTTGCTTCCATGACCTGGCTATTGTAAATAGTGCTGCAATGAACATTGGGGTGCATGTGTCTTTTTGAATTACGGTTTTCTCTGGGTATATGCCCAGTAGTGGGATTGCTGGGTCATATGGTAATTCTATTTTTAGTTTTTTAAGGAACCTCCATATTGTTCTCCATAGTGGCTGTATCAATTTACATTCCCACCAACAGTGCAAGAGGGTTCCGTTTTCTCCACACCCTCTCCAGCATTTGTTGTTTGTAGATTTTCTGATGATGCCCATTCTAACTGGTGTGAGGTGATACCTCATTGTAGTTTTGATTTGCATTTCTCTAATAATTAGTGATGTTGAGCATCTTTTCATGTGCTTCGTGGCCGTCTGTATGTCTTCTTTGGAGAAATGTCTATTTAGGTCTTCTGCCCATTTTTGGATTGGGTTGTTTGTTTCTTTAATATTGAGCTGAATGAGCTGTTTATATATTTGGAGATTAATCCTTTGTTGATTCGTTTGCAAATATTTTCTCCCATTCTGAGGGTTGTCTTTTCGTCTTGTTTATGGTTTCCTTTGCTGTGCAAAAGCTTTGAAGTTTCATTAGGTCCCATTTATTTATTTTTGTTTTTACTTCCATTACTCTAGGAGGTGGATCAAAAAAGATCTTGCTGTGATTTATGTCAAAGAGTGTTCTTCCTATGTTTTCCTCTAAGAGTTTTATATATAATATTTTGACAAAAACTTTTAAGGATTGAAGAACAATTACAATTTTCACTATTTAATATTAAAGATCACTCTGCACAGTATCAGCTTCACAATCACTTTTATGGTCCTGGACTACCATGCAAAGAGAGGACTGCCTGCATTCTCATTAGGAAAAAGAGACATTGAGTCAGATCTTTTACTATGCAGAAATGACATGGTCCTATTGGTCCAAGACAGTTTGATTGGTAATACTGAGTAATGTGGAACCCTTGCCCACAGGACATATGCAAATTAAAGTCTTGGAATTTGACTCTACCCTGAACCAACAGAAATAACATTCTACCTGAAACTAAGTTCTTAATGGCTTAGAATCACAGACACTTAGATTGGGGAAGATTATTTGGTGTCAGTTTACGGATGATGAAGCTGAGGCTCACACAGGTTTCAAGTGAAGTGACTCATTCCAGACCACATAGGTCGTTAGCGACAGAGTGTTAATAAGAACTGAGATCTCTTGACCTCTGGTCTACACCCTTGTTCACTGAAGGAGAAACAGAGTCCATTCTTTATGCGGCCACTGTGGAAGGTGTTAGAGAGGTGTCTCCCCTTCATGTAGCCATGTAGACGGCTCCTGTTGACATAAATAGTGGCTGGATTGAAAATGAAAACTCCCAGTGAATTCCTCTGTTTCCTTTTAATGCTTTAGTTTAGTTTTTTTTTTTTTTCTTTCTACCAGCCTATTAGAATGCCTCAGAGGAGCACCTGAAGTAAGACTAGATTTCCCTTGACATTGTTAAATCAAGATCTTTTTCAAGGTAATTTCTTAAAAGCTATTTAAGTTGTCCCACTAGATAAATACCTGCTGATGACTATTCTATTCACCCACTAATTCCTGAGCTTTTCTTTGCTTGATTGCCTATTTAGTTTGTGTAATTTAACATTTTGGTGTCATATTTATCTTAACTTTTCACTTTTGTTTCCTTCTCACCAGAGGCAAGCAGATAGACAAGGAAGAATGATTTGAGACTCTTTCTGCCTTGAAATTGTTGTCCTTTTTTTGTTTCTCTTTGGAAATTAAATAATTTGAAGTGAATAGAGGCGTGAATAAGGGTTGCTAATACAGATTGAGAGTTTGACTTTTGAAATTCAGTGCCAAATCACGTGTTGAAATTTCTCATGAATTCAATAATACAGTTCAACAAACACATATCATATTACCCTGTTTTGTTCTTTGCAGTGTACATCACTATCTGAAGTTGTTATTTATAATGGCTCTTTACTAGCCATTTTTTTCTTTACTTATATGTAAGCTCTGGGCTTGTCTATCTTGTTCGCATGATCCTAGATTGGTGCCTAGGACATAGTAAAGCATTCAAAAATATTTATTGAATAATTATGAGATAATAATATAAATAAATAATAATTAATAACAGATGAGTTAAATGCTAGGGGTTGTGACATGTATTGAGGGTACAGTGATGAATGAAACACAGTTCTTGAACTAAAAGAGCCCCAGTCTAGCCAGAATTGGGAGGCACGCATGAAAGGAAATATACTGCAATGCAGTAAACAAGAAAAACAGAATTGCATGTTAAAGGAACAAAGAAAGTACAGTGGCGAGAGGGCAGCTCAGATCAGGTGTGAACGTCATTTTAAAGGAGGGCCAGGGGCTCACTCAGCAGACAAGGGGGAGGAAAGGGGAAAGGAAATTCCCACGAAAGGAAACAAGCAAGGGCAAAGAAACAAAAAAGAACAAGATGTTTCTACAGAATTACCATTGCCTTGTGGTATTGCTGAACATAAATTGGGAAGTGGAAAATGGAAAATGGCAACAAATGCCACCAAAGCAAAAGCAGGGTCAGATCAGGAAAAAGCAAGTCACAACATCAGCTAATAATTTCCCAGTTTCTTCTCAAAAAGTGTTCAGCCAGTACACGGTTGTAATGAGGTAAAAGGCATGGATTTGCCTCAACAGTTTAGTTGGGGAGACCCGAGATGAAGCTAAAAAATATAAATAACAGTGCAAATTAGCATATTCAAAGTATCAAAGGGTCTTATCTTCACACTTTGCATACTCTGTTCTCTCTGTTTGACTGCTGGTATTTCCCTGCCTGGTCTATCTAGATAGGCTAAATAATCCATTTATTTACTCCAATACTGCCCTGTTCCTCTCTACTTACCATAGCACTCCTTATGCTCTGATGCCAGTAATATTCTCATGCATGCCCTGTTCAGGCCTGAGATGTCTTCCTGGAAGGGTCACTTAAGTGCCTCTGCTATATGGGTTCTTATAACATAATCCCTAAGGACCACATTGTCAGTATTGTATGAGGGCAATTGTTTTTTGGTTTTTGTTATTTTCAAATTCCCTAAAAAAAATAATGTGTTCTAGACATGTCTTCTTCCACCTATTAAACGTATGGTCAGTTCTTCTAGGTCATGGTTGCATTTCTGATAGATTTCACAATGTCAATGTATCACCAAACCCCCTCTCCCTGCTACTCTTTAGCCTCAGTTCTCTCGACTATTTCCTAGAAAGTACTTCCTTGCAGCGCCTCCACTGGGACATTTTCATGTGTGTGTGTTTATGTGTGTGTGTGTGTACATGTGTGGTTGACTTGGTGCTATCACTTGTACAACATTGTCAACCATTATGGGTCAAAATTGTGCTATACTGTATAAAGCAAATGGTAAAAAGAGAAGTCTCAGTGGAGTGAACAACACACTGCAAAATAAACTCACTGGGGAGAAGAAAGTAGAGTTCTCGTTGGCTGAGAGCAGAGACAGTGTGGTTTGCTAATGCTCATTGGTCTCTAATAGTGCAGTTTGTTCTGTTTCCCTAGTTCTCACTGGCTGAGAATATTCAGTTATACTTGTGTATGATAACACTACATATAAAAAATGGTTTGTGATAGTTTACTCAATATCCACTCTCTCTTTTTATTTTAGAAAAATAACTGAGCTAAATTCTGTTAGGCATTAAGCTGGATATCTCGTATATTAGTTTCCCGTGGCTGTTATAACAAATTTTTACAGAGTGGCTTAAAATAACACAGATTGATTATCTTAAAGTTCTAGAGGACAGAAGCCCAAGATAGGTCTCACACAACTAAAACTAAAATCAGGGCTGCATTCTTTGGAGGCTCTCAGGGAAACCATTTCCTTGACTTTTTCAGTTTCTAGATGCTGCTTTCATTCATTAGCTCATGGCCCCTTCTTCAAAGCCAGTATTGCCACATCTTCCAATCTCTCTCTGGCTCTCACCTCCTCTTCTGCCTCTGTCTTCCACTTTAAAGGGCATTTGTGATTGCATTGGGCCCATTTGCATCATCGAAGATAATCTCTTTAAGGTCAGCTTATTAGCAATCCTAACTCCATCTGCAACCTCATTTCCCTCTCGCCATGTAACATACACAGTCATAGGTTCTGGGGACTGAGATACGGACATCTTTAGTGGGGGGCATTTTTCTGTTTACTGCACCTGATTACTTAACTGTCTCTCCAATAGAAAGTGACTCTGAGAGCTATGGCTTCCCTGTTCAGTATCTCTCGCTTGCTTTCTCTTTCAGTAGATACCAAGAGGTCATCAGCAGGAATTTAGAGAAAGCCATCCCTCAGAATGTGTATTGTCCGGAGGAAGGCATCTTTGAGGGAACGAAGTTTCATTTGGGTCCTGAGTATGAACATTATTTTTATAGAAACAGAACAGGGGTGTGGACTATCTAAGGACGGAGTACAGAGGGAGAAGAGGTGCAGAAGAAGGAATGTGAACAGCCTGTTTATAGAACTATGAGCAGATTAAGGACAGAAATTTGTTTTCCTAGGTTCCAGGGCTCCCAGTAAAGCAGCAATGTTGTAGGATGTAAATGACATTTGTAATTACATTGCTATTTCTTCTTCATGGCTGATGGAGTTGCAATACTGTTGGGGTTATAGAAGATGCTAGGGACTGAAGCAAGCTCTGACTCAACAACTGAGCCTTATAAGTCCCTTATTTTACTGGGGTATGGTGGGTGGGGAAAAGCAAATTCAGGGAAGGTTTATCCTTAGCCAAGGACTCAACAAGAAGTCTAAACATTGGCATTTTTTAGTTAAAGTTCTCTCCTTTCCCCAAGTTTCCAGAACAGTCACCAGATTAACATTCATTTCCATAGCCAACAAATCTGTGATCAGTGGGGCACACGTGACACGAAGCCTGATGCAGGCCTGTGGCCCCGAGGTGGAGACTGCTGATCAGGTACCCCTGCATTTGCTGAAGGAAGAGACAGAGCCTTTCCGATAATAGTCTTTTGAGTAAGAACCCAGGGAATCAGTTGACATCTAATCACAGAAGACCCATTCCTGCTTCTGCTTCCTTTTTCTCACGTCTCAACTAGATTATTGCAATAGTTTTATGGCATCTTCCCCTGCCTTTGTGCTCATTCATTTCGTAGTAGCCAGAGCAATCTTTCAATACTTTATTTTTGGGCTTCCCTGGTGGCCCAGTGGTTGAGAATCCGCCTGCCAATGCAGGGGACATGGGTTCGAGCCGTGGTCTGGGAAGATCGAGCTGTGGTCTGGGAAGATCCCACATGCCGCGGAGCAACTAAGCCCCTGCGCCACAACTACTGAGCCCGTGAGCCACAACTACTGAAAAAAATTAAGTATTTATTTTTTTAAAAACTAAATTTATTTATTTATTTATGGCTGTGTTGGGTCTTTGTTGCTGCACGCGGGCTTCTCATTGCGGTGGCTTCTCTTGTTGTGGAGCACGAGCTCTAGGCGCATGGGCTGCAGTAGTTGTGGCTCGCGGGCTCTAGAGCGCAGGCTCAGTAGTTGTGGCGCATGGGCTTAGTTGCTCCGCGGCATGTGGGATCTGCCAGGACCAGGGATAGAACCCGTGTCCCCTGCGTTGGCAGGCGGATTCTTAACCACTGGGCCACCAAGGAAGTCCTTCTTTCAATATTTTAAATAGGATTATTTCACACCTCATCTTAATACCATTCAAGGGCTCCCCTCTATCCTTAGGATAAAGTATAAATTCTTTAGTAGTTCCTTCCATGAGTAACCACCTCCTTAGCCTCAACTCTTATTATTCCCACCATCCACCATCTACTTGCATATTCCACCAGCTGTTGAATACCACCATTCATTCAACAAATATCCATTGATCATCTGCTTTGTGCCTTTGCCTGGGCTCCTCGAGTTAAATAAACTCACCCAACAGATATCTATTCAGCATCATCTATGTGCCTTCTCTTATGCTCCCCAGTGCTATAGAATACTTATGTCCTTCCATTGCTCTGAGGAAGACCACTTTGGCCAGAGCCTTGGCTAGGGCCTGACTTAGCCAGAACATACTTTATCAGTGAACTGGGCATTTTCAGAGCATTATCTCTAGGACCAACCATGAAGGGGAGAAATAACATCAGAAAAGCAGATGGCTTGTGTAATTATGTCTGGATCAGCATAACTTCTGCTTTGATAATTCTGGCCATATTTCAGCTACTGAAGCCTGGTTCCAAGTTAGCCACATAATTCTGTATTAGATCTGTGGATCTGGCTTTTTTTTTTTTTTTTTTCCTACCTCAGATTTTGGATCCCTAAACATCTTTTTCTTTAATTTTCTCTTACGGGTCTGGTAGCTTCAACTTTTGGACACTCAAAACACAGACTATGTGATGTTATCCTAGTTTTTGAACAATAAGAGTAATTTCCCACACTGCTAAGGGCCATGTGGTCATCCCAAATCTCTCTACACCCTCCTCTGGAATGGAGCTTTATTTAGAGTACAGATTAGAATATGATTGCTCGCCTAAGAGTAATTTCCCTGTGACTTCAATGTGATATTCTGACACTGTCCTTTTTTAAATAGAAACATGAGACATACTGCTCATCTTGACCTATCTGAGCTCTATAAGTACCTATTATCCCATGCCCACACAAAGGGGCGTTCAGAAGCTCCATCAGTTTGAGCTGGGTAGGACATCTTAATTGGGTCAGCTACATTATTCTGATGGTTTATCTTGGTTTCCATCTTTTGAGATGGATTTCACTGCAATTTTTGTAATCTTCCTTTGTTTACTCATTAATCCAATGTCTCTAGACTTAGCAATCCCTCAGTAGTTGTGAGTTCCCCCAGCATCTTTCTAGATCATCTGGTAATTGGCATGTGTGAAGGAAAATGTTAAGTTTAGAAGGACTTTCTTTCCCATTAGTCAGGTGCTGACTGAGCTGGCAGGCTGGGTTCTTTCCATTGAGGACAGTCTTCCTTTAAGTGCAGTCGGGGTTCTGTCCATGGAGGATTTTTTTAGTATAAGTGAGGGTGGGCAATCCTCTCTCAAATGAAATAAAGGGAATCACTCGAGCTTCTCTGGGCAGGTTTCCTTGAGGGTGCCTGGCATGGGCAGGATTACACCTGTCCTCAGCTCGGAATAAGATCAGTTCCTCCGCATGTACTGAAGATATCTGTATTAGATGTCTAATTTTTTATCTGTACACAACTCCCTTCCTCTGGGTAATAACAAGTTTGATAGGAGTCACCTGCCACACAATTTAGATAAAGCAGATTAGGCATACTAAATTCAACATCCAGTGCAAACATTCTCTGTGCCGTCCAACAACATGTCATGACATTAAACACTACCTTCTGTCATTGACAGATGCTTGACTGGATGTTTCTCTCACTGGATAAGTTCCACCAATCACACTGCTTTACTGAACCTCAGCGCAGGGATCTAGATTTTCTTAAGTACATGCACTGGGATTGACTTGCTCCAGCTGGGGCAGAATGAAGCTTGCAGTTGCTAGAAGTCAGCTAGTGATGGCAGACAGTAACAATACTGCTCACTACACCATCACTCAAATGGTCAGATAGATTGATATAGTATATGTAGCTATGATTATGAAGATTGTTTTTGGTTATGGATAATTTAAAACACTTCCTAAAATTTTGAGGTAGATTTTTAGCCCAAGCCATTGCACTACAACTTTTATAAGTCTTCTTCCACGGGCAAAGAATGGTTGATGTTGTCTCCAAAATGCTATAGTCTGCTAAGGCAAAGGCTACTTTATTGCTGAATGCAGCTGAATTTTTTGTCTGTGGACTCCCCTATGGAGAATATTAGATAGCTTTTGCATAAATCTTCGTTTTTCTTAATGGAGGTTGAACATGGGCCTTAGGGATCCCTGACAAATGAGGCATCGTCTGTTTATACTCTTCTTCTGAATGGAACCCTTGGACTTGAGCTGTGTGGTTCTATAATGAGTTGCAGGTGCTGAGAGGGCTTGGCATAGCTCTCCTTAATTGCTTGTCACGTGGCGAACCTAATGAGGGGGGCATCGGTGCCAGGGAGATGCATTTCAAGCAGTAGCAGCTGGCAGTTTTCTCACCCACAAACTGAGGCCGTTCTTAGGCTAAGAAGTTGGGAGATAAAATTCTAATGATTCCTCTCTTTCCTTATAAATAGTTATAAGAATCTTAGGGTCTGCCTTAAGTTTGTGAAGAAAATAACGTGAATGATATATAAAATGAAAATAAGAACATAGACTGATGTAAGAGACTCCTAGCTTATCCCCATTGGCTGTGTGCCCTTCACCAAGCTGTTACACTTTCCTGAGTCTCAGTTTTTTCATTAATAGAATGGGGATGAAAAATATCTAACTTTATAAGGTTGTTAGAGTTAGTGATAGCCTGAATCCCACACCATGTATAGTGGAGGACAGTGGTTCTCAAAGTGTGGGTCCTGGACCAGCAGCATGAGTATCACTGGGAGCTTTTGCTAGACAAGCAATTTTTACTTCTCCCTCTTATCTCCCCAGACCTGTTGGAAAAAAAACTCTGTGGCCCTGCAGTCTGGTTTAACAAGCTCTCCAGGTAATTCTGATGCAGCTGAAGTTAGAGAATTCCTAGTGTAAACCTTCCAAAAATAATTGCGAAAATGAGGAAAAGGGAGCCAGGATTCAAAATGTTAACGTAAACACAAGAAGTCGGAAGTCAAAGTCTAATCTCTGAAAGGAGTGAGAAGAGTTAATGAGCAAGAAAAAAACAGGTAAAACATGTCCCAAATGGAGCAGTGAGATTCTAAGCACATAGTTGAGTGTCCTTGGTAGGACAGTCTCTTGAGACCCACCTGGGATTACTCGTCAACCCGTGAATACCATGTTCCCCTTGTTTACTCCTTAGCCAACACCTGAGTTACTTTCCTTTCATATCTAATTGCTCTCCAATCCAGCAAGCCTTCCAGAGTCTTTTTTTTTTCTCCTCCAAATAAATAATATTTTGATTGAAATTTGAAGTATTTGGAATTTAAACATAAACTTTTACAATGAATTAAGTTTATAAAGGCCCCATTTAAAATAATGCAAAATGTTTTATATTGATAGAATTATGACATAACTTATCTCTGAAGGAGAGCAAGTGCTGTGAAATAATGATAAGTTTTACATATAGCCCTGTTTTTATGTTTGCAATGAGGATTCTAAATATATCTGACCTATGTAAGAGAAATTGTAACATGAACAACTTTTAATATTAATAACGACACATAAGTTTTACATAGCTTTTTACAGATTCCCATGTGTCTTCATATTTATTCACCCACTCCGACCCCTAGCCACAGCAGATCAGAAAAGAGCGTGGGTTCAGCATTCGTCAGTGTTTTGCGGATATGGCTTTATACATGTGCAAAGTTGAGAGCACTGGCATTTGGGCCTCAGCTGAGACTGTGGGGTGTTAACGGTCATCGTAAGACCAGGGTCTGCAGCACTTGTGAGGAGGAGGAGGATGAACTGCCCAGGCTCAGTCTGAGTGTATTTCTTCCAGAGTCAGCTGGGGCGCCGTCCACAACCTCCTGGAAACGCTCCAACCATGTAATTATACTCTGCCTCTCAAAATCACGCTTCATCTTTCTAATTGAATGAGGCTGCATTTCATCACGCTCGTTTTAGATACTGTCTCCTCACATTTCAAGAGTTTAAATAACAGGCATCCATCACAACTCTGAGAAGACGTATATGAGGAAGAGCAGCTTTCTGGAATGAGGTCCCGCCTCTGGAGGCATCTCCCAGCCATCAGGCTGAGACACCCCTCCAGGGGTCTGTCTCACTGCTTCCCCTATGCTCACAAACGCAGTGACGAGCTTCTCCAACGTGTGCAATGTATGCAATCAGAACTTTGACCTGCAGGGCAGCACTAGCCCATGGGACCATGGCTTCCTGATTAGGAAAGTAGGAATTATTGGCCAGACTTCTTCAGCTTTATTTCAAAACCCTCATTTAGTTCTTCAGCTGCTTTAAGCAATACTTGTGAAAGAAGAAACTCTGTCATTTAGAAAAATGTTTAGTTGATGCTCATAATATTGCTTTTGGGTGTTATCCCGTCCCAGTTGCTATGGAAGGAAGATGCAAAGGAAGTTAGAGATTTAGTTCCTCTCATCACTCATTCAGTTAATAACTCTGAGTACCTACAAGGTACAAGACAATGTAGAATATGGAACTATGGATCCTCTCCTGAGTCTGTCTTTAAGGAGCATGGAGTATAATAATAGTAATAATAACGCTAGTCTGGTGGCAAGTCCTCCCTAGAACCACATCCTACAGCACGTACAATCAACGCAGAGGTCATGATAAAATCACATAAAATCAATGCAGAGGTCAAGAATCTCTAGTGGTATAGGGTCAGGGCAGAAGGCTCTAAAGGCGAAACTTAGGATAGAGGTGCTTCCACTGAACAGCGTGTATTACTGTTAGAATAGCTCCATTGTCTGTTTAAAAGACATTTCTAACTAAAATGCTGTAAAATAAATAAGAAAAATAAGTCCCAAATTTTAGACGCACATCAATTGTAACTGCAGGGCAGCTGCATACAGTGTGGGAATTGTCCATATACAGCTCCTGGGGGCCCCATTCATATCGATTGTTATGTGTCCTGCAATGTACAACCTGTACAAATGTATGTGGTAGCTCTTTGTGAATCCTTAATGCAAAAAAAATACAAACAGACTTTCTTTGAAAAGATGGTTTATACCTCTTAATGAAACTAGCCGCAATTTGGGATTTGTTTGCAGCTAAACCAGATTTTAGGCAATTTTTCCAAATATGATGTGACAAAATTTCTCTACTATCAATTTTTATGAAATGCCCTGGTCCTTACTTTTAGTTATAGTCAACCTCTCCATCTCTCCAGATAACCCAACTGGGAAAACTACTTCTGGGCTTTCCTCCAAGGGTCAATGCTCATGACCCTGAGCATTTTTTTTTTTCTTCGCCAAAAAACTTTTCTGTATTATATGACATTCCCTTGTCACATTTTTCCCTGCTTGAAAATCATAAAACTAGTTCATATGAGAGTACTGAAGATGTTAGTGTGCTTTATAAATACCCGAGATAATATACATGATTTGGACAAAGTGATCTTCTCCAAAAAGGACTTTAATTCTCCTATCCTCAGGTTGTGATTTTTTTTTTTTTTTCAAAAGCAATTTTCTGTCATAAGCTTTGTCTTCTGATCCTACATCCAAATTTGGAAGTTTCCATTCCTTACCCTTGGGGTCATTCTTCCCAGGAGCTCTCCTCAGTACACACTTCCAAGTTTAAGTGATCCCCCATCATAATCCTTTGGAACACAGCTTGAATAAAGGTGCCAGTTGGTAAAAGGAGACTCTTCTAGAACAGTTGGTGATCACTTTTGGAACTCCAAGTCCTGTGGAGTAGAAGGGAGAGAAGTAGAGGTGAAACTGAGGCACCCCAAGTCAAACGGGAGGGGTGTGACAAGTCGCACAAATACAGGTTGCTTAAAGCATTCTTATGAGAGTAAGATCTAGAATTTCTCTTATGATTCCAATTTATAAATGGAACTTTCCTATCAGACGTGTGTGCACACTCTCAATGCACATAAATACTTATTTCCCAAGGAGACACATTAGTTCTTTGTCTAAACCCCTAAAGAGGAAAATAAATCTTTTTAAAGTGCCTGTAGTTTGCAATGCCACCTCTTTTTAGTGGAGTTAGATTTTCACATTACTATGTAGAGAAATAGAATTCCTGTCCTACCTGGTTTCTAGAAAGTAGAGCCTCAGGAAAACGATTATAGAGGGAGTAGACCTATCATTTTATTAGAGAGTCTAATCCCATGGGATGGGCAAGAGCGATAAAGGAGTGAGACAGGGCAGGACAGTCAGCATTCTCTAGAATACCTTAGGGAGATAACAATGGTTAAATGCAACCAATTGCTTAATTCCATAGAAGAAACTGGATCTTAGGCTCATCCACTGGAGAGAAAAAAGAAAAAATGTATCTGCTGTTGCTGTATCCCACTTGTCAAAATTTACCTCACAGGGAGTTAATTTCCACGTACTTTTGGATTGTGCATGTGCGGAGACTAGATGGGGTTCTGTGATGACTTTAATATTTATTTATCTATTTATTTGGCTGCATCAGGTCTTTGTTGCGGTGCGTGGACTTCTCTCCAGTTGTGGCGTGTGGGTTTTCTCTTCTCTAGTTGTGGTGCAGATTCCAGAGTGCGTGGGCTCTGTAGTTGCGGCATGTGGGCTCTCTAGTTGAGGCCCACGAGCTCAATAGTTGTGGCACGAGGGCTTAGTTGCCCCGTGGCGTGTGAGATCTTAGTTCCCCGACCAGGGATTGAACCTGCGTCCCCTGCATTGAAAGGTGGATTCTTTACTGCTGGACCACCAGGGAAGTCCCTATGATGACTTTAATAGGCAAACTTGGGATGGGAGGCAAGAGGGGCAAGAGGCAGGGTACTGATGGTGGTGCTTATGTGAAGTAGTGGAGCACGGATGTCAGTGAAGTGAGGAGAATCTAAAGTGGTCCACAAGAGGTATCTGATACAGTCTCTGAATTTCCCCTGCTTCTAAAGATTGGTCTCCTTGCACTTGAGACCAATTAGGAATTAATTTATTACTATACCATGCATAACATATTTTTCCTTGCTCTCTCCCCTTCCTCCCAACCCTCCTTCCTTCTTTTTTTTTCTTTGTGTAAAAGAATACATGTCAGTATTTTTACACACTCACACACACACACACGAACAACCCAAATGGTACCAAATGCATTATATGAAAAGTATTCTCTAGCCAAGTTCTACTCCCAAAAGAACCTCTTCTAAAATATTTTTAGGGGCTTCCCTGGTGGCGCAGTGGTTAGGAATCCGCCTGCCAATGCAGGGGACACGGGTTCGTGCCCCGGTCCGGGAAGATCCCACATGCCGCGGAGCGGCTAGGCCCGTGAGCCACAACTACTGAGCCTGCGCGTCTGGAGCCTGTGCTCTGCAACGGGAGAGGCCGCGACAGTGAGAGGCCCGCGCACCGCGATGAAGAGTGGCCCCCGCTTGCCACAACTAGAGAAAGCCCTCGCACAGAAACGAAGACCCAACACAGCCATAAATAAATAAATAAATTAATTAATTAAAAAAAAAAAATTTTTTTAAATATTTTTAAAGAAAAAAGAATTTACCAAATTAAAAAACAAATAGCACATTGTCATTGTTTAAAATTCAAACAGCAATGAAAATGATAACAAAGAAAGTTAAAATATTACTTTGAATCCTGCCACAGAGAAATTACCATAATTAACAGGTGAATAGCTTTCTAGATAACACTCTAATATACAATATAATATGATATGATATGATGTAATATATATAATATAGAGGTGGAGATAGGTAAATATACAGTTGAATAAGTGATAAAGTTTATTAAACAGGATAAGGCTTATTATTTTTAATTAAATTATTACATTTAGTTTCTCTCAATTTTTACAGAAAAGAAATAGAAATCCAACTGATAGGATAGCACAAATAAATAGGATTTTATAAATACTCAGATAAGTATTTTTTAACCATAAGAAATATATTTATTTTAAATATTGTAAGATCTCTCTCTGTATATAAAAACAAGAGGATGTGAAACCCGGTAAGAATTTGCAGTGATTATATTTTTTAAAACTTTATGCTTAAATTTTATACTCTACCAATTAACTCTCTACTGTGAAAGATGACAAAATTAACACTCATATTTTTTCACCTTTTTTTGTCTTTCTTCCCGGTTTTCATTGTTATATTATTATTTTTACAACTTCAAGGTTTATAACAATCATAGTCTGTTCAGTAACCATGATTCTCACGCTTATGTAATCTTACCTCTATATTTGCTTCTAGGAGTTACATTTTCTGAGTTCTGGCATGCTTAGAAACATCTGCTGTCTTTATGCTTATGGACAAAGCAAGTTGGATAGGATATTCTTAAATCCCTTTTTTTCCCTCAGATCTCTGTAGACTCTGCTCCATGGTCTTCTGTATTGACAATTAAGCTAACTAAGGCTTCTTAAATCATCTTTAGATTGACTGGATTTGTTTGTGAAATGTCTTTTCTTTTGAAGAAGAGCTCTTGGACACCTTTACCTGATCTCTTTGGTATCTGAGAATGTTAAACTATTGGCTTTAAAGTTAAGGAACATCAGTGACTATTGTTCCCCCCAAATTCAGTGCCTTTATCCTCACTTGCAGAGTTGCTTCAATCTTCCTGTTGCAATAATTATATAACTTTGTTTATTGATTCCCAGATTCCCTGTGGTCATTACCTCCTTAATGACATTCTCATAATAATCCTGCATAGACCATGCTGTCATCCTCACTTCGTTAATCAAGAAGTTGATGTTAAGAGAGGTTAGTAATTCCCGGGGTCACAGACAAGTAGTGGAGCCCAGCTGTGTATACAGTTTGTTTCCAGTGTCTCCCCTCTTTATTCCCTGCTGTACCGCCACCTTCTCCTGGATGTGGATGGTCTGGAGATGAGCCAGGCATGAGGCAACGTGAGGCATGGTCAGCATGGTGGATGGAAAGGAAAGATGATTTGTCTTCTAAATTGTATTACCAGACATGTAAATAAAATAGTATTTCCAAGAATTCTCAAATCACAAGTAAATAATACTAGTGAAATTGGAGGATATTTCTTAGCCCTATGCCCTATGGAAGATTTCTTTTAAGGTTGACAGTTTCTTGGAATTCTCATGGCTGGCATAATGTACTTTGCTCTGTAAAGTTACCATAAAAAATGTCTTCTGTTTAGGAAAATTACAGGCATTACATCAGGATCCGTACTCTCATGTCAGCTCCATTATCTTGAGTCATATGTAAAAGCTGTAATATTCGATATCCATTGTTATGAACTCTCCTTTGGGATTGGTATTTAAAATATTCCTTAAACCTAATCAATTCATATGATTCTACACTCGACCAAACTCAGTCACCTTCAGTCACATGGTGAAGTGGTGATCATATATGAGCAGAGTTCAGAAAAGCTAGAACAGTGACCATATTTACATGTATAAAATCTGATAAGAAAGAATGGTTTGTATATCACAAATGAAATACACAGCCCTGGTAGAGTGGGGCCAGTTTCATCACGGATGGCCTCAGGGAAAAGTAGAGATATTAAATTACATGATGTGCAAAAACCAAAAGGATCTCTTTCTCACTCAATATATTTAGAAAGGGCTGCCTGGGTCTTCAGGATGAACTTGAGGGCGGCCTGACAGTGATGAATGCTTTTCTCTGCCCTCTGTGATCTACTAGGGCACTTACCCTCTCTATTACCCCTTATCACCTTATCAATGGGTGGCATTAATTCTTTAATAGATTAATTTCTTACTTATTAACATCTACTACTATATGTTAGCTCTGGAAGGGACCATAGTCCCCCTTGTTTGTATACTTCTTGGCACATAATAGGCATTCAATAAATATTTGTTAAGTATTGTATTTCCTGTAAGTCTTGTCTTCTGAACTAAAATATAAACTATCAGAGGACAGAGTTCAAAGTTTATACTCTGAATGGTCCATTGGACCCAATAATGCTGAGCAGAAAGCAGGATCTCAGTGATGATTTGTTATATTGAGTTGAATTAAATCATATGGAATATAAAAGGCTGCCTTCCTGCCTCCTGGCTCTGTGCTTCCATAGGATTTTGTACCTGCTTTTTTTATAGCCTCTAATCAACTCTATTTTAACTTTTTGTTCCTGTATCCAGCTGTCTCTCAACAATTTTGTATCTTCTGAGGGAAGTATTTATTTGTCTTTTTAAAAATTCAAGTGTAGTTGATTTACAGTATTGTGTTAGCTTGGATGTATAGCAAAATGATTTGGTTATAAATATATATATGTTCATATTTTCAGATTATTTTCCATTACAGGTTATTATAAATTATTGAATATAGTTCCCTGTGCTATATAGTAAATCCTTGTTGCTTATCTATTTTACGTATAGTAGTATGTATCTTTCAATCCCATATTCCTAATTTATTCCTCCCCCACTCCCTTTCCCCTTTGGTAACCATAAATTTGTTTTCTATGTCTGTGAATCTGTTTCTGTTTTTGTTTTCCCCATAAAATTACATTGAACATTTTTATTTCTGGAGCTTTCCATATGGAAAAGAAAATCCTAACATTATTACATAAGGCATATTTATACCTAAAACATGTGAGCCTACAAATTAACATAGTACTGTAAAACTTTCTAGGTCAGTTGATAGTTTGCTAATATCCCTATATGAAAGTTTCTTAAATGTTGCGTATTCCTACAAATTATGTATTGTATCACTCAATATTTCATTGACAAACAGAAATTGCATACTGATTAAATCAGCATTCTGGAGTTATAGTCTGTAGTAATGATATAATTTTAAAATACTTGAAGAACATTAATTTGTATTTCATTTCAAAAGGAAAGTGTGAAATTAATGAACACTTGGGCAATAGATACTGCATCCCTATCTCTAAAATTAACTGATTCAGAAGTAGTGTATTCTTTTTTTTTTTTTAACATCTTTATTGGAGTATAATTGCTTTACAATGGTGTGTTAGTTTCTGCTTTATAAAGTAGTGTATTCTTATGTGAACTAAGCATTAGGCTCATTTTGAAGATCTGTAACTGCTAGACATACTTCGGAAATAAATGCCAAAGAAAGTAAAATATAAGACTATTTTCTCTGGGAATAAATTTAAAAATATAATCTACCTATTAACCACCTTTGGTAGACCACTAGTTGCACTTACCTCAATTTTGTACTCTACTGTTTTCCATTTTTCCCAGGCCTATGACCATCTGAAATAAAAGCTATATTTTTCATCCTTCCTTGCAGTTAGGTAGGAGCATTGTGACTAAGTATTGGCTAATGAAATTTAAATGAGGGTTCAACCTTCTCTCTCACTGTCCTCCTTGCTGACCAGAATGTTGATATGAGGGACGGAGCTTGAACAGCAATCTTGGATCATAAGTTGGAAGCCAAGTGCTGAGGTTGGTAGAGCAACACAGAAACTTCGAGATACTTAACTCTGAAATTCTTTTAAGTGAGAGGGAAAACTTTTTTTCTTTTTTTAAAGCCACTGTTATTTGGGGTTTTAGTTTTATGCTGCTGTATTTAATCTTAACTGATACACATTTCAATTGTTGGCATATTACTCCTTTATTAGAAATTGTAAATGAGAAATTATTTCAACACCTGAAGACCAAGATACAACAGAAGACTCCATAGGCTCAAGATATTGAGACATCCTATAAAGAGTTTTCTGTAAAGTATATCTTTTCCATGGCATGGCAATATCATTCTTCTTGAAAAAGTTTACTGGACAGACATCATCTCTGCCCTCACCTATATAAACAATTCGTGTATAATTCACTCCTTGTTGTGACTTTACCTACAAATTCCACCAAAACTACACTTTTGCAAAGATTTTGGGGGCACCTAGTGCAAGAATGAGCATGATAATTTTCCACAGTGAGATGACCATCGGTATCAAAAACTGCTGGATTTGTAAAGACTTTATCAAACACGTCATGAAAATTGGTAGCTTCTAAAGCCCAACCTATGAAGACTGAATTTGCATCTGAAATAATGATGCAGTCAAATTTATCCTTGTTCTTTCTTATAAAGTTTAAAAGTTCCACCGTCCCTGGAGTGAAAGGCATTGATATCAGTGCCCTTTTCATTTCATCTTCTCTTACACCTTCATCTCCCAAATACTTAAACACTCTGCCCATAAATTCTGTCCAAAATCCTTTTTCATAAGAATCTTGTAGTTCAATAGGAAGCTTTTTCTCTGGAGCACATTGAACAATCCAGGTGTCACTATTATCATCTATGATTGTATTGTCAAAGTCAAAAACCAACGAAATTTTCATGGTTCCAGAAACAGATTTGGGTTACCCCAATTTAGTATTTACAAGACAACTAATCTTACTTCAACATGGAGCTTAGGTTAAACAGTCATAACAATCTTCAGTTTTAAACACTAGCCAGTTTCTAACCAACATTACTCTTACTCTATGTGCAGGGGGAAAAGTCTTCTAGTTCCAAGCAAAAGAATGGAGACTTCTTAACTCCAGCATTATTATGATGGATCATCTGATAGAAAACCTTCCCCCCGTGAGGAGGTCTGTGGGTCACACACGCCAAGCCCAGGCCTTGCTCTCCCACATACCTGCCAGGTCCAGCCCGAAACCAGGGGCAGGGACCTAATCGGGTGTCCTTCCCCGGGAGGCGCATGTTGGATGCTGATGGGAGCACCAGACCGGGCCCGGCCGGGTCCGGCCGGGTCCCCAGGGCTCATCACTGACCCAGGCCAGAGATCCACAGGCGTTCTGGCCTCAGCGCCGCTCCCGTGGGCTCTCCTGTTTCTGTTTTGTATATAGATTCATTTGTATTATTTTTTAGATTTCACATATAAGTGATATCATATAATATTTGTCTTTGATTTACTTTACTTAGTACAATAAGGTCCATCCATATTGCTGCAAATGTCAGCATTTCATTCTTTTTTACGGCTGAGTAATACTCCATTGTGTATATATATACATATATATGTATATATATACTATATCTTCTTAAACCAATCACCTGTTGGTGGGCACTTGGGTTGTTTCCATGTCTTGGGTATTGCAAAGTGCTGCTATGAACATTGTGGTATATGTATCTTTTAGAATTAGAGTTTTCATCTTTTCTGGATATATGCCCAGGAGTGGGATTGCTGGATCATACAGTAGCTCTATTTTTAGTTTCTTAAGGAACCTCCATACTGTTTTCCATAGTGACTGCTCCAATTTACATTCCCACCAACAGTGTAGGAGGGTTCTGTTTTGAGAGAAGTAGGGATATATGATTCTTTTTTGAATAATTTTGGATGCAGCGAATGATGAATAAAGAAAAGGAGCTAACATTCTATTAATTGGCTATTATGCCAGGCTTGTGGCTGTGCTATCTGCTTTACATATGTTAATTCAGTTAATCTTCCCAAATCCTTTGACATTAGTAATTTAATATTCATTTTATAGTTGGCAACACTAAAACTTGATTGTTTGTCCTAGATTATATATCTGGCAAGGGCCAGACCAGAAATGGAAATCTTATCTTTCCAACTCTAAAGCCCTTACCATTCTTACTGTGCTGACTCACTTTTGCATAATTTAATGAGCTAACTAATGGAAACAGCCAAGTGGAGCTCTTCTCTCTACCCCACAGTAAAGTCTGGATACTTAGGATGCTCTCACAAGGGAATCATTTTCATATCAAACCAATATGTTTAAGCAATACTGCTTACTCCTATCTATCAAGACTGCTTTATTCAAGTATATCCTTCCTAATGTTAGCAAAGTTAGGTAGAGTAGGATACCGCACCAGAGAAAATTTATGTTTTTAATCTCTTTTTCTATGAGATATATGCCAGAAAACTCAACTTAAAATCACTAAGTATAGCTCACCTTACTCCACCAGCCCTCAGCCCCAGAGATTAAGTGTAGACAACTTATAATAATTGGGCTGCCTCCTTTAGAAAGGTAAATCACCTTTGAGTAAAGAGGGTAACTTCCCTCACAAGGGTAGAGATAAGGCCTCCTGCAGTCCCTGATAACAACCCCTGTTGAGAGGGGTACTCAGTAGATCCATTGCCCAGGGAAAGGGGATGTCATAAGACTCCTGAGTTTTTGGAATTTAAAAGGAAGTTGTACCCCAAGGAGAGATGGAGGAGAGTCACTCTGGGTCTGTCAGGTGATGGATGCTTTAATATACCAGCCTTTAAACCGGATTAGAGCTACTCATGGACAAAAAGAGTTTTAAGAATATCAATTTCTAGATCCTTACTTTCCAGATGTGTATGGATTTTATTCCCTAAAATGTATCTGCCTGAGAATTTACCTACGCTCAAAATAGTGCTTCTTCCACTTTATAAAAGAAAGGCATATTCCTCACCCATCACCATCTCAAATCTTACAAAAGTCCACAGCCTCAAGGTGTTAAAAAAATCTCACATCTAAGGGGAAGGCTCCTTTAATAAGTAAGGCACCATAAACCCTCAGGGTTTATGTTTGTGATAAGGTTGATAGACTTGTTAGAAAGAAAGAATTTGGGGCTGTTTTGGGATTTCTGATTTCAGATATACGGTAGAGTGGGATGGTGGGACTAATTACAATATTCATTTAGTGATTTTCCCTTTTCTACCCTTCAACTATTGTCAAAGAATGCATTCCTCTTAAGGCAGAGTCCTGCAGGAGCAAAGAAAAGAGAATGTCGTTAAGAAGCAGTGCACGTGAAAACTGTCTTTTTTCCATGTTTTAGAAGTAGGCATTTCTTTTCAGTTCTTATCAACACACTTGTGATCTGTAATGTGCTGGAGAGAAAAGCACCTTCAATCAGCCAAAGAATTAGAGATAGTTTTAAACGATTTGGAATGTGTTCCAGAATTACAAAAATTTCATGTTATATTCAACAAGATCCACCAATTAATAAATTGAAAATATTAATTATATAATAAATAAATTGAAAATTAATTACATGAAAATATACTTATAATATTTGAAAACGTAAAACATAGTACCAAAAATATTATTTGAAAGATTTAATGAAATTAACATTTAATTTTCCAAAAATTTTCTAAAAATATTAGGTTATACAGGTGCCTATAAATGAAAGAATAAAAAGTATAAATAGTACGTATTGGTAAAATGAGGTAGGTAAGAAAACAACTTGAGTAGCAAATCCTTTTGAAAGTGCAGTGGTTTTTCATTGTTTCTTTTCAATAGCCAAGGAGTAGGATATTGAACTTTCCTTCTGTGAGGCAGCTGGATTAATTAGGGAAGAAAATGAATTTAGCTGTGTTTGCATCCTGTGTTAGGAGAGTGAGAGGTATTCTGTTACATAAATAGAGGGAGTTATCAGTTAATCCACTGGCTCTATGGAATAAGGGCTTTCTAAATATTCAGGAGTTTTGGTACCTGGTGAATACCTAATTAAGGCATTAAAGAAAAACAAACCTTTTCAATCTTTTACTCCACAAATACTTTGAATGTCGACCATGCAGAGTTTGTCCCAGACTCTGGTGGTATAGCACTGCACATTAGATACAGCCCCAGTCTACAGAGACCCCCATTCAGTGGGCAGAGTTCAGACAATGAACAGAAGAGTAAATAAATACGATTATTTAAGATTGTGGTATTCACTATGAGGTATCTAATACAAGGAATTATGGTGAGGATTGACTGGGTGAGGTTGGAGGGATGACTTCGACATGGGCAGTCAGAGAAGTTGAAAGCAGGGCTGGGCCCTCTGTGACATGAAGTAGCAGCTAACTGACAGCCTCTAGACGAAGGGAAAAGGAAGAAACTCTTGAGGTGGGGATGAGCTTTGCACACTTAGTCAGCCCTACATCTTAGATGATAAGAAGTACCTTCCATCTTAATGGTTTTTAACAATTGACACACGTCACAGACCCTGAGATTTCTGCATTCCATAACTTGTCTTCACTGCTCACACTGTAAGAAGTATTATTTCTAGAATCATTCATTATTATTTCTGACTTAGAAACAAAGTAGGACATATTGTTTTATGATTTCTATGTCTTTCCATCACCTACAATTTGGGGATCAATGTCCTATTTCTGGCCAAACTACTTTATTCCACTTCTATAGAGAGAATGGATAGTAAAACAAACCTTTGAACATTGATATTTTAACCGAGTAGGTTCTGGGAAGAAGAAGGATTTGAGAACCTAAAACAAAGATCAAAATATCTGGGTAGTTGATTCTTTCCCTTGAGAAAGACCTCTTAGAAATATTTTATATCTGCTGTATTACAGCTTCCCACATACTGGAGGAACTGATTGTTGTAAACTGTTGTGGCTCTACCGCAGGGCAAGCTGAGACCTTGTGATGGGCTGGTGGGGAGGAAGCAGCAGTAGCACATGGGCTGGGAGGAATTTTCAGTGCTTTGTGTTTGCCCCTTGCCCAGGCATGGTGGAGGGTAGTTAGCAATCCAAATCAGCGTTTAAGAGTCTGAGAAACCTCATGGTGGTTCTGGACTCATAGCATCTAGGCAGGTTGATCTGGTGGGTGGGGCATTGCAGCAGGAATTTTTAGTAGTGACAAGGATCAGCTGAGTTATTTCTTTTTTTTTGTTTTAAATGTATTTATATATTTATGGCTGCGGTGGGTTGCACGTGGGCTTTCTCTAGTTGCGGTGAGCGGGGGCTACTCTTTGTTGCGGTGCACCGGGCTTCTCATTGCGGTGGCTTCTCTTGGTGTGGAGCGCGGGCTTCAGTAGTTGTGGCTCGAGGGCTCTAGAGCACAGGCTCAATAGTTGTGGCGCACGGGCTTAGTTGCTCTGCGGCATGTGGGATCTTCCCGGACCAGGGATCGAACCCATGTCCCCTGCATTGGCAGGTGGATTCTTATCCACTGCGCCACCAGGGAATTCCCCAGCTGAGTTATTTCTAACATCACAGGAAGGTGATTTTGCAGATAGAAAGAACTATTTATTAAGCAAATTTTAATTTAATATTCAAATTATTAATGTTATAAAATTCAAAACCTAGATAAAAATCCTTTAAGTGTGCATATATTTCTTAACTTCTTTAAATATATAGCAACTTTTGAGTGGAACATTTCTTTTTCTTTGAGAATTCCAGTGGAAATCTTGAAGTGGAAAGCAATAGAGATGTGCTATAGTCATCTATGTGGGACTTACTAAAAAGAGAGCAAAAACTGGTCTGGGACTCTTGTCCTCAGTGTCCCTTTCCATCAGTTAAGGTAGGAAAATAAATTATGGAAAGATAGAATGGAGGAAATTCCTATGGGTAAAGAGGCTTTAGAATTTCCTTCTCTCTCTTATTTAACTGGTCCAAGTGAGGGGGGCTCAAAGAGTCTACTTGTAGAGGTCAAGAGTGTCTGCAAGGAGGGGACACGGGCGTCTTAATCCCTGGTTGGAAGTTTGCTGAACGCAGAGAATCCACTGTGTGGTTGGTGGTAAAAGAGCTCTCCGGAGAACCTGACATGTGCGGCTAGCAGCCTGGAGGAACTCTGCAGGATGGAGGTGAGCTGTATGATGACAGAGCAAGGAGAGCGCAGACATCGGAAAAGGCCCGTACTCCCACAGTCTAGCAAGGCAAGGATGCATATGATTGCCCATGCAGAATGAGTGTTTAGGAAACAGATATGGCTGAAGCCAAACTGAAAGATTATCTGCATGAAAAGTGCCTGTGGAGCACTGCAAGAATCCTGCCCTTGTGCTGAGGTTGAAAGTAATTCACGTCACCACTTGATATTTTGCAGATAGTCTCTTTATTGACTGAATTTTCCATCCCCCCCCCCATCCCAAATAACTATACAACTCTGTGGTCATCTTCTTGACAGGAATCAAAAGGGAGACCTGTAATATAGTTTCGGGTGCCCTGTAGTTTGATGCAGACTCTTAATCCAGCAGCTGATGGAGAGAGGCCAGCCCACACAGGGAGAGACTGAGAAGAGATAGGTCTTGGATCCTGTGAACCTCAGGGAAGGAGGCTGGGTTTCACAGGAATAGAAGAGTGAATGTGAGGCTCTGGTCTTCATAGTTATGGTCTTCAAGACTTTTTCCCCAGCCTGATTCCAATGTTCTGCTCTCAGAATATTCTTTTCTAATTGTAGATTTTTCAGGGGGATTGGGCTAGCAATGATTTTGCTAGTTGTTCCTTTATAGTAGATTTATGTTGCTTATCAAGAGCTATATCAACTATTTTTAGTGATAAAAAATGTGATTGCTGGACTATGTCAGTTTAGTGATAAAAAATATGATTGCTGGAATATGTCAGCATCTCTGTGGGTACAGCCTGCAAATAGACAAACATTGCTGGGTTCTGATTGGCTAGAAGTAGAGTGTGATTCAATTGTTTTGTATATCCTATCAGTGATGAAAATCCTAGGTCTGTAAGCTGAGGTGACCACTGTGACATAAAATAATTTTGCTTTATATTTTAATAGCACATAAACATTTTTTATTTAAAAAAATCTGATAATAGCCACTTCAACTGATTCTGCCCTAAAAAATCACTTCCTCTAGAACAGACTAAATATGTACACCTGTATATTTTATAGTTTATGGAAACCACAGCTACGTGAATAAATATGGATAGTTTCAAATGCAGTAGAGTACTTTGCATTCTTATGTTAAATTTGAAAGTGGGGAACAGGAGCTGCAAGCATTCATCAGAGCCTGTCATGATCCTATGCAAGAGTCCCTTAAAGTATACCTATTTTCAGGACATTAAGGGAGAAATCTGGGTGGTTAATAGGTTGGTGGAAATAAGATTGGCCAATAAGGGTACTTCTTGTTGTTAGGTACCAAGAGGAACTTTACAAAACCAGACCAGTTCTACACTCTGCACACTGATTGGTCCAGACCTTGTTATATATTGCCAAGTATAGCTTGGGATTGGGACAGAGTCTGGACCCAGATGGCTTATGTGATGAAATTCCTCTGTGCTGGCAGACAACAAGGATTGAGAAAAGAGAGGAAATATTTAACATAAAAAAGAATTGTAGCAAGCAGCAAGCATATAGAATTAGTGAGCAAGCAAGTGACAAAGAAGATAGAATTATAAAAGCAAATAGAATTGTAAGACTCTAGCTTGACATCATTGTTCACTTTATCAGTATGAGAGGATTGGTGCCTTTTTCCAGGATAAAGGAGGGAAGTGAGAAGTTCCTCAACAGGGGACAATAGCTCAGTTTTTGTAGACTTAAAAAATTTTTAAGTTTTTCATGAAGAAATATTTATGGCATGGAATCTCTGTTTTGTTTAAGGTTTTGTGATTTTCTTACACGTAAAGCCATTGTATTGATCTGGAATGTATTCAGCTGCAAAATACAGTAGAGCTAGTTAGCTCCAGATGAAAAATCTAAAGGCATATTTGCCAAGCATAATGAGTAGTTTGGTATTAAGAGTGCAGGGTAGGAGGGTTTAATAATGACCTTGGGGACCTAGGCTTCTCTCATGTCTCTACTCCACCACACTTAGTTTGTTGGCATTTATGCCTATGCATGGTGCTTCATGGGCATTGGAAGCTGCCATGTCTCCAGGCTTCATGACTGCAGTCCAGACTGAAGAACAGGCCTTTATAATTGTCAGGCAAAGGAGAAGGGTATTGAAAGTGCAAGTTGCATTAGCCAATCTTTAATGTTGACTCATAGCCATTCTAAGGATAACTATTACATAAGCAATTATTAGATAACACAATATGTTATAAATTATTAATATTTCTCATCTCCCAAATATAGTAATATGAGAGCTGGTGGTTTTAGATCTTACTTGCTTTTAGCCTAATTTATCTTAGATTCAGCCCAGTTTTTCCTATAGCAATTAAATTCTATTGTGCATGCCAACTCCAGTCAGTTGGATGGGCTGCCAAGACTGCCATGTAAAAATGGATTCTGAGGTTGCCCTGAGCCCTGGCAGGAAAGTAGGCCTTGATATTTGCCATGAGGGAAAATGTTTGCCCATGGGCTAAGTGTCTGTTCTTCCTTTTCTGTAAAAGCTCTTATATTATAGAAAGGAAGGCCAAGTACACAGTCAATGAAACATGTTACTTTAAGATTAAGAAATTTAACTAGTCTTTGGGATATTATCATAAATTGTATATTCTGACTAAGTAATGTGCAAATGAGTGAAACCTGCCATGTTACTTATGTCGAAGTTTACACCATTATTCTCATAACTGGTTATCAGGTGAAACAAAGCTTTATGCCCAGAACAGCAGCTTTCAGTTTCTTTACCCAAAGATAGTTCTGCTCAAGTTTATTTGTTCATCTGAATGAACGTTCATATTCCCTTGTATTAATCTACTTGGGCTACCATAACAAAATATCATAGACTGCATGGTTTAAACAACAGAAATTAATTTTCTCATAGTCCTGGAGGCTGGAAAGTCTAGGATCAGGATGCTGGCAGGGTTTCACTCTGAGGCCTCGTCTCTTGTCTTGCAGGCAACATCCATCTTGCTGTGTGCCCGTGCAGAGACAGAGTGAGAGCAAAATTTCTTGTGTCTCTTCTTATAAGGACACTAATCCTACGGTATCAGAGATCCACCCTTATGACCTCATTTAACCTTAATTGCCTCCTTAAAGGCCCTATCTTTAAATAGTCGCATTAGGGATTAGGGCTTCAACATATGAATTTTAAGGGCTACAGTTCAGTCCATAACATCCCTGTAAGATATAATTACAGGGAAGTTATAATCCTGAAACAGAAACTGTATTTTTTTATTCTAGGTTTAATAAAATATTTTTGTATTAAACTGTATCATAAGTCCTGGTATCCTCTATCCAGCGAATGTTCGAGGTCTTTAGAAAGATTTGTGAAGAAGCATAAAAAGCAACCCAGATACACTTTTCATTAGAGTCCTGTTTTTGGCCAGAATTATTCCTGAGAGGTCACCAAGAATGATAAATATCAGCAGTCCAAAGTTTAAGTTATTTTCTTCCACATAAACTTTAGTCAATTTTATGATTTTTAACTCTTGTTTTAATTAGACATCAGAGAATATTGAAAAATTCCCTCTAATGAGCTTTTTTTTTTTCTTTCATGGGAGATGACTCAAGTAATAGGGCTTGCCAACTGTATATCTGCTCTTGATCAAGGAGATAATTCTGAGCTATTTAATATAATAATTAAAACTGAGGATAGGGCTTCCCTGGTGGCGCAGTGGTTGAGAATCTGCCTGCTAATGCAGGGGACACGGGTTCGAGCCCTGGTCTGGGAAGATCCCACATGCCACGGAGCAGCTGGGCCCGTGAGCCACAATTGCTGAGCCTGCGCGTCTGGAGCCTGTGCCCCGCGACGGGAGGGGCCGCGATAGAGAAAGGCCCGCGCACCGCGATGAAGAGCGGTCCCCGCACCGCGATGAAGAGTGGCCCCCGCTTGCCGCAACTGGAGAAAGCCCTCGCACGAACCGAAGACCCAACACAGCCAAAAATAAATAAATAAATAAATAAATAAATAAATAAGAAAATCCTTAAAAAAAAAAAAAAAAAAACTGAGGATATAAGCAAGGCACATTGATAAACTGATCATTGTGATTTAATAGAAAAAATATGGAACTAGAAATTTAGGAGAAAAAAAAGTTTAACTTCTGATCGTCTCTAGTCTCCTGGGATAAATCCTAAGAAAGGAATGCCCAGTACAAAACTGGCAAGATCCTTGGATTGGAAGGCAGAAGATCTGAGTTTGAATATATCACCACTTCACTTTTCTGAGTCTCAATATCTTTATGAAATAGGACAACCGATTTCTGTCTAAAAGTATGAGTATATGAGTATGTATATATTTAGAACTGGGTCAGCCATATTATTGGTATGAAATAAATTTGTATGAGATGTTAAGTCCTGTATGGGCAGATACGTGTTGAACTAATAATAGTGGCTCCAACACACTTTTGATTTTTTATTAAATACACACTAAAGAGTGTTTGCTGAATGAATGAGAGCATGTGTCATAGACAAGTGACTTACCACCTTGTTGTTTTTTCCTCCAATATTCAGAGTTTGCCCTAAGTCATCTTTCAGCTCTTTTTGTTTATAATAATTTGATTCACAACTCTTATGAGTCGTCTGAGGGATCAGCAGTGAAAAATGCTGATTTTTAAGATGATTAGGCAAGGCAAGGTTTGTGCCAATGGATAAGCCACTAACACTCCAAGAACATGGGCAACAATTTTCTCTTTTTGGATTTCTTCTGTCAAAATTACAGAATTAGGGCTTCCCTGGTGGCGCAGTGGTTGAGAATCTGCCTGCCAATGCAGGGGACACGGGTTCGAGCCCTGGTCTGGGAAGATCCCACATGCCGTGGAGCAGCTGGGCCCGTGAGCCACAACTACTGAGCCTGCGCGTCTGGAGCCTGTGCTCCGCAACAAGAGAGGCCGCGATAGTGAGAGGCCCGCGCACCGCGATGAAGAGTGGCCCCCGCTTGCTGCAACTAGAGAAAGCCCTCGCACAGAAACGAAGACCCAACACAATCAAAAATAAATTAATTAATTAAAAATATATATATATTAAAAAGAAATTACAGAATTAGCGCATATTTGTTGAAAGTGTGAACAAAGCCAGTCCTGTATAAAAATTTTAAGGATAAAAGAAAGTCTTTCTTTCCCCCCCTTTTACCCTCCTTCATATCCTGTTTTCTAGAACAAAAGTTTGATGCATATTTTTTCATCTCTCTCTCTCTCTCTCTCTCATTGTTTCTCTCTTATATTCAGATGAAGGGATAGATGGATAGAATATTTTTTAATGAACTATACCAGTCAATAGGTGTATTTATAATTTATAAAGAGAGTAACAGAGAGAAAGTCCCCAAAGGATGACTCTTCAATGTACAACTTGTTATACTATGAAACCAAAGGGTGTTTGGGACTGGGCCTGGTGAATCAGTGTTTGCCCAGAATGGCTCATCCTGGCACCCTATAATTATATCTCATAGATGACAACATTATCTACATCCATCCTGAGCTGGCTTGATGATAATCAGTCCAGTTGACGTTGCTTCCTCCTTTTTAAACCTAAATCTGACATTAAATAATAAAATAGTTCAATAAAATTGTTCAGTAAGATGGGTTGGATACTCCCTGGATTCGGCATTGGGCATAGTTAACTAAACAGAGCTGAGATCTGGAAATGTAGACTTTAATCAATGAAAAAAATCCAGCATGTTTCATTATTTTAACACATTTTGCTTTTTTGTAGAGGTCAGTTTCCTGCTTTTGAAACTCTAGTTGCAGTTTGCTTAAATCTTGTCACTTTTACAAGTTTATGTCCCAACATTATCAGAAGCTGGGGATGGCTAAGGTTTTAGAGTTTTTTAATATGAAATTTTGTGCCTCCTCCTTCTCTTTCTCTTTGCTTTTTGTCATGGGGCCTTAGAACTTTGCTCCTGGTGATTGAGATTAGAAATGGAGACCTGGGACATGGCTATACGTCCTGCACATTCCTCAAAGCTTCACTTCTAAACATCTTTAATCGTCATTTCTATATACCTGAATCATGTTCAGGTATATAGAACATGTTCATGTTCATAAAATTTTGGGATTTGAAATCCTCCACAATATATTTTTAAATTTTTATTTATTTATTTATGGCTGTGTAGGGTCTTCATTGCTGTGTGCGGGCTTTCTCTAGTTGCAGCGATGGGGGGCTACTCTTCGTTGCAATGCGCAGGCTTCTCACTGCGGTGGCTTCTCTTGTTGCGGAGCACGGGCTCTAGGCATGTGGGCTTCAGTAGTTGTGGCGCATGGGCTTAGTTGATCTGTGGCATGTGGGATCTTCCCGGACCGGGGCTCAAACCCGTGTCCCCTACGTTGGCAGGCGGATTCTTAACCACTGCGCCACCAGGGAAACCCCACAATATTGTCTGCATCTGGATGTGGCACAAAATTCCCTAAGTTCTGATTTTATTTCTAAACTCATCACTGTGGATCCACATTGCTTATTTCTATCAAAATTTTTGCCGGTTTCTCTAGAAAGCTGAAACAGGGTAATTCTTTGCAGGGGTAGACAAAGGGTAAATGGAGACTGGTTCATGACATACTCACCCAGGTTATCCTGTGCAGAAGTCTGCAACCTCAACGGGGCTTGTGCGTCCAGTTCCCGTAACATCAGTTCATTCCAAGGACCTTCCTTGGTCCAAGGATTGTATGATATAAAAGCACTTCAGCTTCTGTAAAAAAGAAAGTCGATGAGTGATATACTCTTACGAAGCTCTGTTTTGGCAAAGGAGTAGCAAAAAAGGAAAAGGAAGAACCAAATTGATCCACATAGATAGTGACAATCTGTATCCAGTTTTGGAAAAGACAGGAGTGACATTCAGCCAGTATGTACCATAATGAGATTTCCAATATTGAAATACTTCCCTGCCTGAAGGACATTTCCCTATGGCTTTGCCTCTGGTAATTACATCTGTCTGGACAGGAAGAGGTCCTAGGGCAAAGACAGCACCTGGCTGGTGCTTGACAAAGGGAAGAGACATTAAATCCGTTGTTAAGATATTTGACTATTTTCTTCTTGAAAGGGGAAAAACATTCCAGCACCTAAGCTGAGAGGATTGGGACAAGAGGATGTAAAGAAAGAGTAAGAGAAAATCCCAAAGACTGAGAGAAGGGGCAGGACAAATTGCTACTGTGAGTACATATATCAGGGTTGCAGAGGCTTCTCTGTGTTGGGAGCAGTGTGGAAATTAAGCTTTGTGCATTAAAATGCTCTGGAACATGCAGCCCAGGCTCCTTCTGCAGTATCTGTCCTTGTTAGATAAGTTGCAAGCATTGACCACAACCAAATCTGTTCTAAAATTTTGTTCTCCAACAACAATACTCGTTGGGTAGCTACCACATTTCTCAACCAGCGCTTAATAATTGGTAGCAGACTGTCAAGTTAAACACACCATTATCTGCTGCCTCAAAAAACAAAAAAGGCAGGTGAGACAAACCGCAGGATACCTGCCAAGATGACCGGTGCAGCGCCTCAACCAGGTGGGCTGGCATTCAAGCAAAACCACTTATGGGAGACTCAGAGCTTTTCACTCCGTGGTCTTGCTGCTGTCTTCTTCCTGCAACTTACCTGTTTTTTCTGGGTCACTTCTCAGTATCAAGGGTCCCTGCACTACATTCACCTGTGCATTCATTCAACCAACATATACTGATCTTCTATCAGATGTCAGCTACTAGACAGTGGTGAGGGATGGGTGATGCTGGGAAGTTCACTCTCATTTGCTGTTTACTGGTGAAAATGCCTGAATGATGGAGAGGGTTTTGGTGCCAAGCCAAGCTGGGTTTGAATACTTTCTCCAGTGTTTAGCAGCTCTGATATTTACTAATCCTCAGGCACATTAACCTCTCCGAGTCTCAATTTCTTCATTTGTAAAATGAGGGCAATTGTACTTGGCCCATCTTGTATGGTTACTATAAGAATAACGTGACATGTATAAAGGGCTGGGAGAGAGACTGATTCATAACTGTGACACCATAGAATTTTATTTCATTTCCTGCTGTCTTCTAATCAATACAAGAGTCCACATCTGGATATTAAATGGCATGTAGGATAGATTCATCGACTTTATAAAGTTATTCGTTTTGCCCAGAGAGTTCAAAGACTTGAAGTAATCTTTGTAACTCCTGTAAGATCTCAATTACTGTGCCATTTGAACACATTTCTATGGAGTTGGAGGTGGCTGGCAAACATGGAAGTGAAGCAAAGAAGAGTCAATAGCCTGGGTATTTTGCCAGAGAGAGACAGAGCAAGAGAGAGAGTGTCTTCTAGACTTTGCCTTTCTTCCTTGGTGTTATTTAATCATTGTAGCTTACTGGAGTTCTCCAGTAGGCATTTATTATTGATATTAGGGCCGTTCTTTTTACTTTGCCATTCCTAGTGACACAGAACAGCTGGAAATCTGATCATAATATGCCGTTTCAAGTTCACTTAATGTTCCCTATCTCCTAGGACCCATAAATAAAGAATCAGCGTGTTTGGAGGTTTACTTCAGAGCCTCGTCTGTCTTCTGTGTCTTTAAGTATATAAAAGCTGAACTGCAGAGTCTGCGTTATTCTGCAGACTTTGGCCGGCAAGCCAAAGATAGTGAAGAGATTCTCCTTGAATCTAAGACCTCTCTTAGCTCTGGCTGGGTAGGGATAGAGATATTATAATCACTGTGTTGTTGACCCTTAAGTGCCACATCTTCCCATGGATGAAGACAAAGCTTGTAGATGGTACCAATAGCAACTGTGCACAGTCTTATTCCTTTGTGTGTGTGTGTGTGTGTGTGTAAAAAAATCCTGGGTTTGAGAAGGCCCTACCATATCAGAACCATATTTTTAAAGAGAATTTTACATTTACTAGGGTTTGAGTCCCTATAAGCCAAGAGTCAGAGCCACGTCCCATTTGATTCCCTTGCCATTTTCTAGCACATTTAACATAATACTTCAGAAGGAGCTTTCAAAAACAATAAACATTAGTCTATAATGGGCATTACATTGTTACTGACATTTCAGCCATATCCTGAGGAAAATGCTTTATTACCCAATGTTACTGGAGTTGCTAGCACAGCTACTTGTTCCATTCTTTCCAGTGTTTTCCTCGTTTGGATATCCCATTGATTTGACACTCTTTCTTAGCTCTTTGCTAGTTGACTGCCCCAGTCTTTATGCTCCTTCTAAAGAACATTCTAGAATTTATCCAGTAAAATGTCTCTTTTCCTCTTTAGCATAAACACCACTTTTACCTTCCCTTTCTGAAATTAAAGTAGGTGGAAATTTCTGCAAAGTTTTTTTTTTTTTTTTTTTTCTATAGAGTTCCTCCTCTGGGGTTCTAGTGTGCTTTCACCATCCTACACTAACATCAGCTGGTGGCGGGAGTGGAGGGGGGCTTTTATTTTTTTATTTTATTTTATTTTATTTTTTTGGTGTGTTAGTTTCTGCTTTATAACAAAGTGAATCAATTATACATATACATATGTTCCCATATCTCTTCCCTCTTGCATCTCCCTCCCTCCCACCCTCCCTATCCCACCCCTCTAGGTGGTCACAAAGCACCGAGCTAATCTCCCTGTGCTATGCGGCTGCTTCCCACTAGCTATCTATTTTACATTTGGTAGTGTATATATGTCCATGCCACTCTCTCACTTTGTCACAGCTTACCCTTCCCCCTCCCCATATCCTCAAGTCCATTCTCTAGTAGGTCTGTGTCTTTATTCCCGTCTTGCCCCTAGGTTCTTCATGACCTTTTTTTTTTTTTTTCCTTAGATTCTATATATATGTGTTAGCATACTGTAAAATCAGAATGTAGATTAATATCATAAAAGAGGCAAAGATAAAATGTGAGGAGGAAGAGGTCAGCTTTATTTGGGCAAATCAGGAAGAAAAATAGAGGAAAGAGAGCATTTTAGACAACCAAGGAAGGATGTGTAATGATTGGGAATGGAAGGGAGGGAATACCATTAGCATTTCCCCAATCTTTTTGCCGAAGTTCAAAAGTAGTCCTTTTAGCTTTGATTTTAGGATCCTCCTGGAATGGTGAAACGGCTAGGATGAAAGAGGAGATATTTTGAATTTGCGTCCTTTAATAGCACACCCCAAAGATTACAAACATTTCACTCGTTTTAAGGCTTCTGCTTGGATTTATTCTGGAAGGCTTGTCTTCTAGGCAATGATTTTGTTGAGATAGAACAAAATTTCCAAGTGAGCACTTTGTTCTCTTATAGAATAGTCGAAATGCTGAAGTTACAGACCACAACTGCTATGGCATCTCTTTCTTGCTGCAAACATGGAAGTTAGTCCCCCGAGTTGGACGCTACCTGCTGTTGAAGATATCTGTTTACTGTCTGTTTACAGTGTGAAAGAAAGGGGACCGTGTCCTGGAAATCAAAGATTCCACACTCTTTTTATGGGAGGTGTGGGGCATGCAGTGGGTTCCAGGTCTGAATGCCTGCCAAAGCTCTCTACATAATAATAATGATTGCTTTATTGTGCTCATCGATTATCTGTCTTGAATGTGAACTCCTTGCAGGTCCTACATGTTGGGACTGACCTCAGAACAGGAAGGATTGAGAAGAGGAGGAGTGGGTGAGCAGGGGTCTATAGTCAACCTTCCAGAGAGTCAGATCCTGGCACTTTAGAATAGCGTAGTGTGGCTTGGGGGACTGTTGTCACTAGTAGCTGAACTGGGTGAAGTAGTCTGTTCCTGGGTGTCCGGGGATCTATAATACAGTGGATTTTACATATGTATTTCTGTCTTCACAATGATTTGTGACTTTGGTCATAGAGAGAATTTATTGAAGGCATTTGTCAGCAATTGAGAAGCAGAAATTGTTATGCGTACATGAGGAGTTACCTCCAGTGTGTATTTCTGTCTATTCTATGTATTCATGGAAACATTTGTATATAGAACTGGACATTTCTATAGCATGTTTGGGGGTCCTGTTTGCTGAATTATTTCAACTAGAGAACTAGGGGTGAGGAGAGCTCCAAAAATCTCTCATGAGGGAATCGTGGCTATATCTCTTTTTGTGTTCTATAAATTTAGGGTTTGGATCATATTTTCAGCTGGCAGTTTTGCAAAGAGAGTTATTCTACAAAACATAAATGTCACCATTAAAAATGAAAGCAAAAGACTGAATGACATTAGAGATAATGTTGTGGTATTAGCAGAGATAATGTTGTGTCTTTTCATTTGTGTGGAACTCTACTTTGGGTAAGAAATAGTTTCTGAGATGTTCATGCTTGTTTCTGGTTGATGAAGGGAGGTGTGTGAAGACTGTCAGGAATATTGGTCAATCTGATATTTGTATCATGTGCTTGGAAGCAGGTAATCTTTAGGTTAGGAACAAATTACAGTTGTGAAAGAAAGTCAAGGTCAGCCAAATGTCCAGCCTGAGGAGTTTGTGGTGCTTGTCAAGAGAGGAAATGGGAAGTAAAGAGTGAAAAACCTTAGGAAACCAACTCCAGCAAAAGGAATGCCTAGAGATTGTCATATGTGTGAAGTAAGTCAGACACAGAAAGACAAATAGCATATGATATTGCTTATATGAGGAGTCTAATAAAAAGGGTACAAATGAACTTATTTAAAAAATGGATGTAGAGTCATGGATGTAGAAAACAAACTTATGGTTACCAGGGAGTAAGGGGGGAGGGATAAAATGGGAGATTGGGATTGACATATACACACTACTGTATATAAAATCAATAACTAATAAGAACCTGCTGTATAGCACAGGGAACTCTACTCAATACTCTGTAATTGTCTATATGGGAAAAGCATGTAAGAAAAAAATAGAGTGGATATATATATATATATATATATATATATATATATATATGTATAACTGATTCACTTTGTTGTACACCTGAAACTAACACAGCATTGTAAATCAACTATACTCCAATAAAATTTTTTTTAAAAAAGGAGATGCAGTGAGACACAATTGACAGCTGTTAATGGCTGTTGGGCTGATTCTTATTTGATATGGGAATGGGGAGCCAGATTGAGAGCTTGACTGGCATAGACTAGACAATAATCTCACTTACTTATCAGTTCTAATCTCTACTCACATCTATCTGGCTTTAGGCAATACCTCATGAGTGAGAATAATAAAATGCTTCACTATTTAAATTGGAAGATAAATTGAAAATGTAAGACAAGTGTTTCTCGGATGAGATTGACATACATCCATGACTTTCTAAATTACCACCTTCATAATTCCTTCAACATATTGTTTAGTTGAAATATTATGTGACATGATTCTAGAGAGGTAGGTTGTAGACCGTGAGTCATGTGGTAATTGTCTATCTAAAATAAAAGTGAATTTAGATATTTATGTTACTTTTCTCCATAAATTTGCATTTTATTGCTACTTGAGAGTTCATAGTACTATTGCTTGGCTCTTTCAAGCAGTACTTGAAATGATTCCTATTGAGAGAGTAAAAATTGTGAGTTTCACATTTTGTTGTATTAGTGAAGTTACAATGCTTAGAAGGATAAAATAATCTGTGTTTTATTGGTATACCACAGTGGATGAGTATGCATTCTGGATGTAGTCAGACCTGCCTCCTCTGCCAGTGACCAAGGTCCCTGGTCTTTGTAGAGCGCCAACACAGAGAAAATCACTACACTTAGCTCACATTCAACTTTGGTATTTTCCTAGAAACAAAGATTATTATAGGTCGGTGTCCTATTCCTGAAGAACCCAAGAAAAACATACTGTGAAAGCCCTGTTGATAACGAGATGCACAGGATAAGGAAGTTCTGTCGTATATCTACATACATCTATTCCAAGTGAACTTGTCATAGGCTGTAGAGCCTTAAATATGAGCATGCTGGTATCTTGAGGCTGGCTGGGTATATGGTTCCACAGTATGGAATAAAGAGCAGTGAACAGGGTTGTGGTTTGTCGTTAGGGTTGTTCACTTCTATTCTGATTCCACTCCTCTTTGGGTACATAGTGGAAGTTACTTCCTTATTACCTAAACTTGGGTGTGACCATGCACTGGCTTTGGCCACTGTAATGCAAGAAGAGGTGATATGTGCCATTCATTACTAGGCAGATGTCTTTAAGTGATAGCATGATTTGTCATGTGTTTTTTTTTCTGCCATGTTGATTTTTAAGCTCATACGAAGAAGGACTCTCCATCAACCTGAGTTCTCTTATATGGGAAGAGCCTCCCTGCCAATCTTCTCTTGATATACAGCATCATGAGAAATAAACCTTCATTTTTTTAAGCCCCTGAGATTTTGAGGTTATTTATTATTGCAGCATAACCTGGCCTATCTTGACTGATTCACCTAGTTTCTAGGAAAGATCAATTCTTAAAGACAGTGAAGGCCAGAATGAGGCCACTGACATCAACCTGAGTGAATTCAGGGAACAATCTGAAGATGAGCAGATATAAGAAGCAGATTCCATTTATGGAGAAAGAAGAAGCAGGCAGAAATTAGGTGAGGGCCTTAAGTTCCAAGTCAATGAAGCTGACAATTTGAAATTACATTCCAGTTCTAGCAAGCAATGCAAATGACTCTGTGGACAGGTCAAGCAGAAGTCTGAGGCATACACAGTGAGTGTTAAGATGGTTACAATGGAGGCGGTTTCCTTTACGGTTACTTAGGAACTTGGATTTTCTATAGTGGAATCCAAATATCAAGGAAACAGTCTAACATACTTTCAGATATCATTCTCATTGACTAAGGCTTGGGGCTTGCCTAAGCTTTCAGTTGGTAGATCATCATTGTGACCAGCTGGTTAGGGGTAGAGCAGACAGGGCCTGAAACAAAGAGAGAGAAAGTAGTGGAGTCTATCTGATAATGTGATAATGTTTTTTCTAAAAAAGATATTTTCATTAAGTCAATTCTAGATTTCTATTTCCCAGATCAAACAATAGCTGTTCAAGGAACATCATGGGTTATATTTTCTAAAATTAGTAGCCATCTTCCTTATTATTTTTGTGAAGAGGGTGGAAGGGACTCACTTCTAATTTTCCACAAACTGTGGAACCTGAAAATAACATTTTTATATGATTATTGTTAGTGTTGGTTAAATCTGAAATTGGTCCTTTGGATTAAATTTCCTAAAATTTCTAGTTCACGATGATTCACTATACAGTGTTTTCTAAGTAAATCTAAACATTAGAAAAAAAATCCTACTACACGAAAAACTCTGATGAAAATTTACAGCTGTTTCACACTGAATATATTTAACCAAAGATGTCCCAATTAGAATAATTGTATATGAATTTATCCTCATTAAACAGTACTTATAATTTTCTAGCCTTTGGCTAACTTTTTGAAAATCTCTATCTTCTCTGGTTGTAATTCCAATTGAACATATTAAGATAGCAAATTTCACAGAATTATGAAAAATCTATATATTTGAAATAGAAGTTCAAAAATTACTATGGTTTTCATTTTTAAAAAATTCTTGAAAAGATAATGTAAGTGAAAGGGAAAACTGTACCCAAAATGAGACTTAGGTCATATATTTTGTTCTGAACAATTTTTTTTCTTTGGACTTAATGTTTGATATAATGATAGGCTGTGAGACATGGAAAGGGAGTATATGATGTATACTATCCTTTTCTTTTCATGTGTGTCTTCTCCTTTTATTTGTAAAATTCAACATTGGGAGAGGATTTTAGGTGGATTCTGGCCACTTACCTATAGATGGTAATGCCGATGTATTTTTTGCATCCAAGTGGGGATGGAAGACAGTTTTGAAAACTTGTGGGAAAAGAGTGAAGTCTCATGTGACTTAGTGGTTGCAGTTTAGCTGCCCATGCCTTCTTTGTGGTAGACATGTACATGTTGACTTTCTCATTGTGCTTGATTAAGAGTCCTTGGAGTATTAATGGTTCCTCCCATAGTGTGTAGTTCTCTGATGTGGATGAAGAACTCTGGCTAAACTTATACCCTGCCCCTCTGGATACCTCCATCACCACGACTCCCATTCTCCCTGAACTACCTAGATAATTTGGTTTGGAGTTTCCTCAGATATCTAGTTACCAAGTGTTATCTAAGAAAGAGGAGCTCAGTCAACCCTACTTCTGTGGGATATTCATTTCTTCAGAGATTAGCAGACTGCTAACTTCATGTTTAAAGGTTCATGGGTTTGTTCACTGGGTCATATACTTTGTATTGTTTTTTTACTTCATTAATGTCTTCCCTTCTTTTTATTATTTTCTCCCCTATACTGTATTTGAGCTTATTTTACCATTCTTTCATAACTCTTTGAGATCAACATTTAGCTTATTAATTGTTAATTTTGTGCCTTTTCGCATTTCTAATATACACAGTTCCTTCTAAATATTGATTTGGCTGCATCCCACAAGTCTGATATATTTAAAGATTATTTTCAAATTCAAAATGTTAAAAAATTTTAATATAAATTCTTCTTTAACTTATGGATTATTTGAAGTATCCTGCCCAATAAAAATATAACGTGAGCCACAAAGGCAGCCACACTCGTGATTTAAAATGTTAAACTTTGAATCACAAGATTTCTTAGTCCTTTGGTTGTGCTCACTGTGATGCCTTGATACTGGTACCCCAGATTCTTGGATGTGGCCTTGGCCTGTTTCTTATTAGCTCCATCGTTTTGCCCATGATTTTGTTAATTCCTCTAACACTCCTGCCATTAACCTTTTTGGATTCAGAGTGTCTGATCTTGATACTGTCAAATCCTTACCTCCACTGTGCTGCCAGAACTATCACCCTCTGAAACTCAGGCATCCTTAAGCATTTGGAGACTCCTGTACAGAATATTTAGATCCCTTTTCTATTTCAGAGCAAGAAATATATTTTTAATCATGTATAAAATAAATTATGTCACAAAACTTATTAGTTTATTCCTTCTCATGCTAGAGTTTATCTGTAATGTTCTTGGCCTACTGATAAAGCTTCCTGAAAGCTTCATGCAGTTTAATTTTATAAACTTGGCATTTCACCAGCAGGATATATTTCTGATGAGTAAAAAGTGTGGGTCTTCAAAACTACATGAGACATAAACACTCAGCCTAAGCCACATCTAATATTTTATAATACGTATTGGAAAATAATTTCCTCCATTAAGTCAAGCCTGCTTGATCTCTCATTTCCAACTAGGATAAGTTCATCTTAGTGCTAATGTGACAATCGGGACTGGTGACTCTACAGAAAATTTTTTTCACAACTATTTATGATTTATTTGCCTACAGTGTTCTTTGGAACAGAGAGGCAACTATTTGGGAAGTTGGACAGGCATGAGCTAACTACCAGTCTGTCCCCCAAGATAAAAACAAATATGGCATCAAGGAAATAGATGGTTAAACATAAAAAAGAAAGGAAAAAAGAAACCATTTTTTTTTTACTTTGGCACAACTTCCAATAACTATTGTATTTGAAAACTTCTTAATATATCATAGGCTTTCTCCCAGCTTACAGAAGATTCAGTGTCTTGGCTGACTGTTACTGCAGAATTTCTGAAATATTGATAGAGAAGGGCAGTCCTTTACTATACAGATATAGAAACATGCAATCTTAAATTAGGCAACAGGTCCTTTCCAGCATTTACTGGTATTTTGATTGCAAGCACTACCCTAGAAGAAATAAAATTTAGTGTCAGAATGAGAATGAATTATGGTAAAAAAAAAAATCAGGAGAAAGAGAGAGGGATACAGAGACAGAGAGAGAGAAAGATTTATTTTGCACTGAAAAAAGGTATAAACTGGTTAGAATGAGGGGAGTTGAGAATGTCCCTTTAAACTGTGGTACTGCAATCGATCTCTGTATGTTTTCTGGTATTCATCCCTTTGAAGGGAGAATGAGAGCCAAGATCATTGGCTGTACTGTGAAGCTGTCACATCTCAGTACTGAAAAGGTACAGTGCAAGTGAATTGAAACAGTCTTTAGTTTTCTATGCCGTATCGCCAAGAGCTTTGAGAATGATGAACCAAGTGAATGCTTTTTTTTAGGGCTGAGATACAGATCCCTCCAGTCTGACAGCGTTTCAGCCTCCGGAGTGAGAAAGCAGCAGCGGCAGCAGCAAAAGCAGCAGCAGCAGCCCAGCTGAAGTCCAAGAAAGGAGACCTGATCTCTAGTGCATCCTGAACTCCACCTGGGAACGTGCACTGTCCAGGGTCCTGAAACATGAACCAAACTGCCAGCGTGTCCCATCACATCAAGTGTCAGCCCTCGAAAACAATCAAGGTAGGACCCAGGTTTTCTCTCTTCTCTCTGCTTCTGTGCATGTATGTTCATTAATTTACCTAACACATGGGCATCGGTATGGCAGGGCACTGACAGTGGCGATACCTCGTTGGTTTGAGTTTGAATTGAAGGTGGATCTGAGTAAAGTGTTTGGTCCTGTTTGTATGTGTCCATAGACAGGAGAGAGTAGTTTGCACTAAACGATGGTTTTACCTTGATGACTTCGGCTTTTTTTGACTGAGAATCTATCAGCGGTATATTTCAGAAACAAAGTTTAGTGAGCTTCTAGAAGAGTTTCTGATCTATGTCAGTTTTTTTGATGGAACTGGGAACAATTTGCAGACTGCTGGAAACAGATAATGTTAAGTTGAATACAGATTTTATTACAGTGTTTCATTGTCATATGGATTTGGGACTTCTCATTCTTTCCAAAGAAAAGTGCATCCTTCATTTTGAGCGTTGAACTGGTGGTTATATTGAAGTGATTTTTATAATGAGTATAAAAGACTTGGAGGGAGTATAAAAACATGTGTTCTTATGTATGCCATCATACAAGTCAAAAACAGTGAGGTGATTGGAGACACTCTTTAATACAGGTGCTTGTTTTAAACTTGAGGCTTTTCTGACATGGTTAAATGAAAAGGACCAAGCTCAGAATTGTACTGTCCTGCTTTAGTATTAAGTAATGTTTATGTCATTCTCCTTGTTCTTATTGGGGATGTTCTTACTCACAAGGAGACTTATAAATAACCAGGTTTCTATTGAAGGATTTACTCTAGCTTGCCATTTATCTGTATTGGATTACTATCTGTGTGAGTACCTTGCATCTGGGGAAAATAATGGGTTCCTCTGGAACTCTTTTATAGAAAAAACTGATAACCTGATGGATCAACTTTTGTCACTATGATCTCTAATTTCCATACAATTGAATACCTTTTATTGCGGTTCCAAAATTTGAGAAGACTGATTTTATTATTACGTTATTTGGGGGTTATATTTCAGGCCTTTGAAAATACTGCATAGACTGCAATTACAAAAGGAATATAATTTTCAGCAGTAAGTCTGTTTCTTGTGAACTTACCTACCCTCTGTCAGAGTCCTCCAGTGATAAATAGACCACAAAATGAACACTTTATTTCATTGATATGCAATTATTTTTAAAAGCATTGAGGTCTCCAGGATATATCAAATGATGCATAATTAAACCCCCATCATAATAAACATACAGAGTTAACTGAAATGATGAAGAACCTAAATTATTAGGATAACTTACACCATCTCTAACTGCAAAAGCATAATATCAATATTTTTCAGCATTGGGTTTTCTGTACTGTGTCCAAGTTTAGAAATAAAATATTGGGTTTTAGGATTTAAATTTTTCTCTGCATGTCAGATTCCCACATATGTCAATTATATAAGAATACTGTCACTGACAAATGCCAAAACAGTACATATATATGATACTCTGTATTGTGATACATAAACTCTAGTGGGAAATACGTGCTGTGGTCTAAAGTGGGGTAGAGTTACAATCTGGCGATCTACCTTTGAGTATGTTTAGAAAACCATAAAATGGCTTGTGGTTTTCTGTTTAAGTGTTTGAGGTCATAGGAATCAAGTGTTTTGTTTGTCCTTTTGTGTATTGAGTAAGGACAAATGAATGCTACTTTCTGGGACTTAAGAATCACTTCCCTATTGGTGTTCTAGCATTGACTTCCTTTGGACAAACTGTGGAGGCAGAAAAAAAAAATGTTTCTAGTGTCAGGTTTTACATCATCTTGCTGATCTTGCAGATGCTGGCTTTTCGTTCTAACTGCAGCCATTGAACTGAAATGAAAGGCATCATAAAATTGGACAACCCACCACTTAGCAGTGTATTATTTTAATGGCTTAATGAAGGAATCTTGAATCGAAGCTCTGGATGGCTTGGTTATTGCACAAGTTAAGTTCTTTTGTGCTCACCCCCCCCCCTTGATATTGCTCTGGGAGCAAAAGATGTGTGATGTTCATAAAGTATATATAGTTGCAAGCATTGAACTATTAAGGGAGTAATTACTTGAGTATTTTCCAATTTGCAGTGGTAAATGAGTGGAAAAGCTCTCTTACTTCAAATTATATGCTCAATTATGAAACATTTATGGCTTTCGGAATTTATACTAAAAATGGCTATCTATATTTAGGTAATGCATTAGTCTATGAGCAAAATGCAGTAACAACTTAAGGAAAGACCGTAAGAGGAGAGGTCTTTGGAAAGTTATGAGATATTGGAGCTCAAAAGACTCTTTGAACTTTTAGAATCTGTCTTGTTTTGTTTTAAGTGTGGTTTTTCAGAGTTAATTTTTTCTTGCTTTTAGAGGTACTATCTGAAAATTTTAAATAAAACTCCCTTATGGAATCTGGTTGGCCTGCAGATAATGATAAATGACCCACTTTGGGGTTCTAGAAATATCCAGATACTTTAAGAACTTGTAAATTGTTCTATTTTGAAATTCTAAAACCTCTGGGGACTTTTCCTCCATAGTTCAGTGTCATAGACCTCTAGGCAGTTGTTTCCCATTGTCAGTATAGTAAATGCTGGCTGCCCCTTCTCTTATAGTTTAACCACTGCTAAAAAGAATGCAATGGGAATGAACAAAAATGAACTGTATTGGCTAAAAATAGCTTTAAAGGCCAAAATGTGTAGGCGGACAAAGAACAGGTGTGTGTGTGTGTGTGTGTGTGTGTGTGTGTGTGTGTTTCCCCACTTGACGTTTAAAACATAATGATATCTGCAATGGGTCAAATTTAGCAATTATTGCCAGTGAAGGCTATTTGTGGTTATGGTGGTAACAGAGTTGGAGAAAGAGAGATTAGGAGGAGTCATAATGTGATAAAATGGTTAACATTATTCAGGTGGCTTGACATTTGTTTTTTGTCATTCTGGCCATTCTCCAACTCAACCAGTCTGTGACACATTTTTCCTGATGTGCTTGAGCAGGTGTTTTCTTATAGTCAAAACTGATAAGTGAGAAGAGAGCAGAGGAAGTCAAATAAAGGTGCCAGGCATGTTTTCAGATTACTTTGGATGGATTGTTGAATGCAATGCATTCATAAAGCCCTCTCCCATTTTAGAACTTGTAAAGCGATGAAGCTTTTCCTGAAATGATTGCAGATCTTACCGTCAATGTAGCAGCACTCTAAAAAAGGATCTTTCATTCTGAGATCTGTAATGGGAAGTTTTAAGGACTATCTGGGACTGTTAAATACAGATCTAATCTTGGCTTATTATAAACCTGATTTCTGAAGAATTGTCCCCACCTTGGACAACAAACTTGTTTTTTTCCTCCCCTATCTTGCCTTCTCTTGGCTACACTGAATGCAAACCAAATCTTCCCATCAGATCTCTGGAGTTGGTTTGCCTTTTTTTCCAGTGGAATTGAAAATTTAGAACTTTGCCTAAAAAATATGAGAGAATTTTAAAATTTCTTTCATATTTTAATATAAATCGAGCATTCTAGATTTATATTAAAATATGTCTAAGAGTAGTAGAGGAAATCCTCCATCCTTCTTTTGAAGTTAGAAGTTGAGCATAAATTATCTAGGGTTGGTGATTTCCTGGATCAGGAATCATATATATTTTATTATGGTAACTTCCAAATATAGTAAACAATATTACTTTATTTTTCCCATCTAGTGATCTTTTCATATCAGTCTCTCTCCTTCCCTTTCCCCTTTTCAAGACTTGCGTGGTTTATTCTACTCCCACCTTCACACCCAGGTTCCCAGTCCTATGTAGAAAAGGATCCCAAGGTCTAAAAGTCTTAGTTTCATTCTGTTCCTGCTGGAGTAGCTGAACGCTTTTACAAAATATATTTGAACGAGTCTTTAGGATTTTCATTGTCTTTGGAGTAGAACATCTATGAACAGGCAAACTCTTTTCATCATAATTTTGACTGATTTTTATACTGTAATATTAAAATGTTATTATGCTAGTAAAACCTTTTTACTCTACCACCTCTAACCCACAGCCCCGTTCAAAATTATGGTGTAAGAAACAGGGAATAAAACAAAATAAAGTAAAAGAGAATGAAAATTCTATAACAAATAATTTTTGTTAAACCTGTGGGCTTGAGGGTGTGTGGTGGTTAGAAAATGATTTCTGTCTTTACAAATCGGTATTTTGCAGTGTGACACTGTGATGAGTTGGCATGGTAAGACTGACTTGGAATTGTACCAACTGGCATCTCAGTGGTTGTTAATTCCACACCCCTAGCCTAAAGGATGGGCACCACATCTGTATTTCACATGGTACTTGAGCTGGTGTTGCAATTTAGTCTTAAAGAGTATTCCATCATTATATAACCAAATTACACCCACAAAAATTTAAAAATACAAAGGCATATAAGAAAAAAACCCTCCTCTTTATGTCATCACAGTATGCAAAATGTAACCCCCCCAATTTTACTATTATATGAAATTCTAAGTGCAAAGATTATAATAGACTTCTGAATTGTATCTTTCTCTCTTAGAGATCCATCTTGGTCCTAATCCTAAGGACTTGAGTCATAAGGAAAAAAAAGAAAGAAACTTTATTAAATTATGATCTCAACACGGACTCAGACACACTAAAGAAAAAGTCATCATCTGTATTCAGTGACTGCTGCAGTTCTACTTGGCAAGGAACATACTTTTTTTTTTCAGCATTAGGAGACTGGGTCATACTCTTAAGTGGTGATGTTTGGGGAAGCCAGAAGAGAAGACTTACAAAAAATTAGAATGAAGGATATTGTGTGTGAGAATTTTTTTCCTGTCTCTCAGAAATGGTCTATCTACCTCTTTTTAATTATTCTGGCACAGCTTCCCATATGCTTAGGCAAAAATAACAGCCTGTGATAAACATGAATAGGACCACAAGTTAGAAATTCTGCTGATGACCAATTTATAGTCATTTACAATCTGCATTTACTGCCAAGTATTTAAACTTTAAAAGATTATAGGGCAATTTTATTTTAAATAACTATCAATTAAACTGTTTTATAAGGAAGTAGTAAAGGTTTATATTTTCTTTTTAGTAAAGAGCGACAATGTTATAATGATTGGCCAGTTTTTGTATTTTGTTGGCTTTTTTCTTAATAAAATAGAAAAAAACAGTTTCTCTTTTAATTTGATATTTATAGCATTTAAATAACAACTTTTACTTCAAAGAAGTATTGTCATATAATATTTTATTGAGGTAAATTTGAAAGATTTTAGAAAATACTTAATACTTCATTTTCTAGAAACTCATGTTTTGGTCAGGTAGTAAAGGCATTCTTGATGATAAATTTGTGATGACAAACCACTCTTTGTCACTGAAAAGCTATGGCTCTACAAATGTAGCACAGAATAAATAAGCTCAAGTAATGCTTCTTAAAGCATCATCCCTGAGCCAACAACACCAGCATCCCCCGTGGACTTGGTAGAAATGCAAATTCCTGGGCTCTACCCAGACCTAATCAATTGAAAACCCTGCGGGTAGGGCCCAGCAATCTGTGTTTTAACAAGCCCTCTGGGTGATTGAATATGTATTAAAATGTCAGAAACACTGAGCTAAAAGAATACAAAATAAGGCACACTTGTGCTATGATCAACCTGTAAGATTTTTTTTTTAGTATTAATAATTTTTAATATATGTCCCATGCATATTATAATACTAAATACTAATAAATACTGAATAATTGCATGCATTTTTCGTAACAAAAAGTTTTCCACCACTACAATTTAATTACAAAAGAGACACTTGGTAAAATGCCACGTATTTTCTTAATGATTCAAAACAAAACACAACAGAAAAAAAACTACTCCTGGTAGAATAGGAATGGGAGGCCTTAGCATGATAAGCATGATGAACATGGATCTGAAAACCAGTCAGCTTATATTTGGAATCACCATGGAGGGGTCTGTGCTGGAGCTTGCGGAAGAGCAAAGACAGTGAGTGGGTCTCCTCACTGAACAACTTGTAGAATGCTTTTTCCTACTGAAATCCTAACATTTGGTGGTTTGGCTACAGAGATATTACAAGTTGAGTGGACTTTTTGGAGGCTGCCCTGCTGACAGTCATATATAATAGTTCTTTTAAGATTTGACTGGGTATCATAGATGGAGTCTGAAGAACTTCAGAATGATACTTAGGGTCATTAAATAACATGAATTCTATGAGAGCTGAGATCTCATCAGATTCATCTCTTCTATCACTCACAGGGCTTATTTGATACAAAGCCCTGAATACAGTAGACATCAAATATATATTTGTTGATTATCAAATGACTGCAAAAGTCTATCAGCTCTAAGATGAACTAAGTCAATTTTTAAAATCTTGTTTAATAGGTAAGCAGGTTGGAAGCCTTGCTCTCTCTTTTAAATTCATAGCAAGTTTCTCAAAAATGTGTATTTACATTTTGTTTGGCTTTTGATGGTTCTGTTCTCTGATTTTGGTTTGAGGCCATCTGGTAATCAACACTTTTTGGTAACTAGGGAGATCCATAGTCCCACTAAGCCGAAAGTGTGCTGGGTGAGTGTCTTCCTTCTTGCCAGCTTCCTCTGAAACTTGGCAAAACTACAGTAGGCAGGAGTATCACTATGGCCTTTTCCCTTCTCTTCATGAATACTCTTTAGCCCTTGGATATAGGCCACGTTGGTAGGATATAATTGGCAGCAGTATACCAAAATTAATCATCATCTTCAACCCTGACCTCCCATTGACAGAACTAGCATGGTGTTCCAGTAGCAGAACTAGATTTAAGCTGGGTGATAAGCTTTGAAATAAAGAAAGTTTACCTTCTGAACAGGCTTATTTCTTGGAAATTCTTCAGAATTTTGTTTGGTTTTTACAGTTACCATTGGGAAGAAAGATCAAATGCACACAGCCTACCCTACCACCTGTGAATGGAGTGTAAGGCAGATTGGTTGCGTTTTCCTTTGGCGGGCCATCCTGAACTTGAATTCTCACTTCCCCAGTACCACCATGAATCATGTGATCTTAGCTAAGAAAAATTAACCCTGTCAAGGCTTTTCTTCCCACTAACAGAAGGGCAATAAACTTAAATTACCTCCCCCCCAAAAATGCTATGTAAGTACTTTGTATTATAATTTGTTCTAGTAGCAATTTTTAACGGATATGACATTTTCATAGAGAGGTGTATAGTGAGAATCAATTTTTATGACACAAAAGCTGAGAATTTTATTTGCAATTATTATTAACTATAATGATGATAAAACTCATTTTGAAGGCACCAGGGAGCTGAAAAGTATCTTCTAATACTGTAGTAACATCTACAAGATTTCATCATGAACCTGTACCAGAAAAGTAGGGAGAGAAGAAGACTGAGTTTAAATGCCATCTAAAGGACTGATTAATTCAATAAAAAATGCAGTTACTCATCCTGGTGCTGTGCGACAAAAAATGGAAGATACCTAGGGTAGCTGCATGGATTGTACATTGAATTGAGGAGATATTTTATCATGATATGGATACAGCCTTCCTACCACCTCTGTGCTCACTGTTTCCTTTGTCTCATCTACCCTTCCACACAGTGGTCCTTTTAACAGACCCATATTCTTAGCTGAAATCTCATACAGAATTTTCTCAGTGAAGGTTCTCAGACTCCCCTAGGCAAGCTGTCATAGTCTCAACTAATCATCTGTGTTCTCACATAATCTTCTCTGTACCTGCTTCATAACAATTCATCTTCTGAGTTATAATTATTTGTTTCCATATAAGTCTCTCCACTAGCTTTTATAGGAATCTTAAAGGGTCTCTATCTTTTATTTTTTGTACTTCCAGTGTCTAGCCCAATATCTGGTGCCTAGCAGGTGCTCAATTAAGATTCTTTGAATGAAAGAACAGTCAAAGAAGGTTATAAACTCATTCGTCTTCCCAAGAGATGCAGTCTGACTTCTGGGTTCAGAAACATGCTAGTCCTCCTTGACCCACACAGAACTAAGTGTTTTACTTTAAAATATGTAAACAACATTTGGAGAGATGACAAAGGGGCCTCACGGCTTGTGACAACATATATGCTAGTCCTCTTGGGGATCTGTGGTTTCTGTAAGTCAAAGATAGGTTTCATATTATGAGTGTCTTTCTACATTAGGGTCAAGGAAAGTCTGTATCCAAACAGAGACAATCTCTGTGCCTGTTTTGGGGCTCGTGTTAGTATAGCAGACACTAGTTGCTGCTGATTTTAATGGATGGGTAATGTAGGGGAGTTACTGACTCTGGCACTTTAGTGAGGCTTTTTCTCATCAGAAACCTTAATTTCCAAGACCAATCACTGCTGCTGGATTGAAAAACACCACTTCTCACAACTTTGGGTTCCAGGATTTGGCCTAAAGAAAAATGGACTCCACTTTATTTTAATGGAAAGTAAATAGCATGAAAGTACTTATTGTACTTAATAGATGGGCCCTTTACTTTAGTATTTTTTTTTTGAGACAGTGAAAGAATTAGGGCAGAGAGACTATGCAAGACAGATATTCTTTTTTTTTTTTTTTTTAATTTTATTTATTTATTTTTATATTTATTTTTGGCTGTGGTAGGTCTAAGTTTCTGTGCCAGGACTTTCTCTAGTTGCGGCAAGTGGGGGCCACTCTTCATCGCGGTGCGCGGGCCTCTCACTATCGCGGCCTCTCTTGTTGCAGAGCACAGGCTCCAGACGCGCAGGCTCAGCAATTGTGGCTCATGGGCCTACTTGCTCCACCGCATGTGGGATCTTCCCAGACGAGGGCTCGAACCCGTGTCGCCTGCACTGGCAGGCAGATTCTCAACCACTGCGCCACCAGGGAAGCCCAAGACAGATATTCTTAATCAAGGAAGGGCAGCTATGGTAAACTTTTTCCTTTATGTATGTTCTCTGAGGGAAATAAAATCAAGTGAAAGGACGGACTCAAGAAATGTTGATTTGTGATCGGTGAGCACAGTAGGTGTGATGTGATGGATAGAGACCTGGACTCACTCTTTCATTGTTTCAGTCATTCAACATCTAGTGAAAGGGGATTTAAATGTGAATAGGGTGATAATACTTGTTATTTAGAAGTACAGCCTAGGATACAAATTAATACAATTATAATATAAAATGATAAGTGCTAGATGAGGCCAATGCAAGATTTTGGGGGAGCATTCACAAAGTTCAAACCAGAATTCTACATAGGAGTTAGATTGATAGAGAGAAGAAAATATTCCAGGCACAAAGAAAACATGTGTAAAAGATGAAGAAGCAAGGCAATGCAACTCTGATGAAAGCATTATTTAGTTGAAACTGACGATATTATAAGGTGCAAATAATTAGGAGTGAAACATGAGGTTGCAAATACATATGGGAGGGCTGAAAGTACTATTTTTCAGAATGTGACTGTATTCTGAGGGCAAAGCTTAAGGGCAAAGAGTACGAAGACAAGATCACGAGGTTTAAATGCAGGATCCAATTCTGTGACCTTGGGAAACATTCCTGAGGTCTTTAGGTAGAAAGTGAAGATGGTGACACGTTCCTGGTCCATCTTTCAGGATAATCCAACTATAAGATATTATTAGCCAGACAGGTGTTACTGAAGGTAAATCTTAGTAAGAACAAAAGATTTGTTCATTAGCTTGATTTAGTACCATGCACGTTTATGAACTCTAATAATAGCTGGTCTTTAAAAGCTTTAATTTACTGGTAGCTTTTTCATTAAAAAGGCTTTTTTGACTAATGACAATCATTGGGCTATACCAAAACATTTTGTCTTTACTATTTGAATATTATATACAGATAACCGTTTTCCTGGTGTACTGGTTGCTAACTGTCTTTGCAACACTGCCCAATGACACATGAATGACCTCTCTTAGTGACATTAGATTTTAGTATAACGAATTCCTGGAAATTTCAGAGGTAGAGGTGTGAAAGTTCTTTTCTTGCTAGTCTCCTAATTACATGAAGCCATGTGTTGTCTTTAATACAGATACCTTAGGTTTCTTGAAGGATTAGTTCCAAAGGTCTCTCTCAAAGGCTCACACTTTTTCAGAGAAGACAGGGAACATTAAAGTACATTTGATGTGCTACAATTTCACAGCCATTAAATTTGAGATGTTTCTTACAGATGCTGTACTCCGGATTCTCACTTTGCAGACAAAAAATCTGAGGTTTAAAAAGGGAAGTTAGGTGAGGTGAGAGTTGTTCCTTTCATCCTTTTAAACAGGAACACACACACACACACACACACACACACACACACACACACACACACACAACCATCCTGCATGATTGTCTCATGATTAACACTTGGTATGGCTATGGTCCTTTGAGGTCTGGGATAAGTTAAAGAATATGTAGATTTTATTAATCAAGGTGCTTTTAGCTGCAAGTATCAGAAAATAACAAAATTCTATATGACTTGGTTAGAAGAATCAGAAAAGAATAGTAATTTCACAAAATGAAAAGTCCCTTGGTAGAGCACTTCAAGAGTCAGTTAATTTGGTGCCCAAATAGCTCGTCCAGGACCCAGGCTCTTTGCACCATCACACTTTGTCTTTCTCAGACTAGCTGCTTCAGTTCCATAATTGGCGTGCAGACCTGACAACTGACCATGTGCAGTGGACAAAGAGAAGTTTCTTCCTTTGAGTTTCTTTTTAGGAAAAAGTCCTACACGTATTTCCGCTCAACTTTTCTTGCCTAGAATTGTCTTATGCCAATTCCTTACCCATTGTGCTTGACGATGCATATGGTTAAGTTGAGGAAGTAGAGGAGGTAATACCCCAAATAAACATGGGTTCTGTTAGAAACAGGGAGGTTAGATGGTTTTCAAGGAGGAAAAAATATGCACCACAGAGATCAGCAAGAATGATTTTAGAATTTGATGGACATGTAATGTACACCATACTGTGAAAGACAGGTAATGCCATGGTCTAAGAACTGTTTCAACAAAGATGTAACAAACTGAAACACAACATTGACTCTGTCTCATGGCAGAGATACCTTCCATCACTTTGGAGCAAAAGGGTAGGAAGAGAGGGTCCCAAGATTGTCTCATTCAGGTAGCCTTGTCTCCTTTGATATTAAATGACTCAGTAGCCAATCACTTTGCATTGTGTTTTCTTTTTGTTTTTCTATTACAGAAATTTAATTCTTAGTTTACTTCCAAAAACAATTTTAGTACCATATAATTTCACAGGTAAATTCTAATAATCAATACAGAAATAAGTTATTTCTTCAAAAATTTTTTGCTGAATTTTGGAGAGGGCCCTTCTCTACTCATTTCATCTGATCATTATTGTACTATTATTATAATACAATTGTTTTTTGGACATTTTCTCAACATTTAAAAAATTCTCTTTGAATTTCTTTTTAAAATAGAAAGCAGTCTAAATCTTTTTTTCAACTTTGAAATATTCTTCGTTTTTTTAAATTAATTTTTATTGGAGTATAGTTGATTTACAATGTTGTGTTAGTTTCTGCTGTACAGCAAAGTGAATCAGTTATACATATATATATATATCCACTCTTTTTTAGATTGTGTTTTCATTTTTCACACATCATTGGGCTCTTTTTGAGGAAGATGAGGGGAAATGGTGATATTCTTTATCATGTAATTAGGGTTGCTCAAGGCCTATTACAGTGACCTCTTCTTTGGTACCTCTAAGGACTTGGAGCCCTTATGCCTCCAAAGTTGAGAGGTAACATAATAACTATGGTTAGATGTACAGTTGAAACTGTGGTAGCTGGAGATAGCATATCCCATGTAAAGACACACCAGAACAAAGTCCACTCCCATTCCCCACGAAATATCTTGGAGAGGTGTTTATGATGGGACACTACAACTACGTGGGATCACACCAAAAATAATTTTTAAGGGGGCTCAGTATCTCTGGTTTGTAACTCTGGCTGTGTGATGTTGGTAAATACTGCGGATTTAATTACCAGATGCTGAACACCAACAGACTTATGTCTGGCACCCAGACTTCTCCCTTGATCTCTATCCTCAGATGTTGCTCTTTCATAGAGATGTCTAACAGGCACTATAAACTTATCACAGTAAAATCAGAACTTTCGATACTTGCTGACTACCCTTCTTTCACCTAACACCATTACATCATTCCACCATCTTCTTTTCAGAGACTCAAACCAAAAACCTAAAGATTATTTTTTCCTCTCTTCTCTTCAGTCCACCATCCAATCCATCCAAAGTCCTGCCCATTCCACCTCCTAAATTTATCTCCAGTCTAGCCTCTTCTCTTCACCTCCACCAACGATCCCCCAAACTCCACGCACACGCACATTTCATCTGAGTTATGGCAACAACTTCAAAGGACTCCTGACTTCCAACAGGCCTACCGCAATTCATTCTCCACTCCCCAGCTGAGTGATGGTTTTAAAATATGACTCTAATCATTTTGCACACCTGGTTTAGATCTTAGCATTGCTTTTAGAAAACAACCCCAGGTCCTTAACCTTACCCTGATGACCCTGCATTGATCTGGCCCCTCTTCTTCCCTATGACCATATTGTGTCCCATTCTCTCACCCCAACTTCACCCCATGACTCTTCTCCAGCAAAACTGGCCTCCTTTCTGAGCCTAAAACATTGCGAGCTCTTTGCCGTACCATGGTCTCTGTGCTTGTTTTCATTGTATAAGAACTCTTTTTCCTGCAACTTTCCGTAGCACCTTTCTGGTTTCAACTCAGGCCACTTCTGACGGACTCTGCCCATCTAGGTTGTGGTCACCCCTATGTTGGTGCCGCAGAAACTCATAAGCAAAAGTGGCGATTTTCTTCTGTTATTCCCATAGCGCCCATAATGCTGCTCCCAAAGTCTCCAGCCCACAGGGGAGCGAGGCACTCTTCCTTCTCTGAAAGGAGGAGTGCCTTCCTTCCTTCTCTTAATCTTTGTTATATTCCCTATCAGAACCCTTGTAAAAAGGGTTTTACTTCATAAAAGAACCTTTCTAGATTCTGGTTTCCAATTCTTTCCTAATCACTATGTTAGTTCAACAAATATTTAGTGACTATATAATAAATACCATGTTGCACAGATGAGGATACCATAAAGCATAAGACACAGGACCAGTCTTTAAGAAGAGTACAGTCTGGCTTCTCTTCTCCTCTCCCTTTTCCTGGGATGAAGGAGGAGGACGCGGGAAACTAAGTCCTTGATGAAAGTACAGCGTGAATGTTCTCTGGGAGATCAGAGAAGGTGCACCGTTCTCCAGTTTGAAGGAGTAAAATTTGAACTGATTCTTGATGGGCAAGCAATAGTAATCTTGGTGAAGAATATGGGAGGAAGGGACATTCCAGATAGTGGAATGTGTGAAGGCACCCAGGTAAGGGAGAACCTGACCCCGACCACCATAATTATGGTCATCATTGTGTCATCATTACCATTTTGAGATACACACAGCTCTAGGTGCTTTTATGGGATATTTCTAATTCCCACAGTGACTAAGCAAGGAAAGGGTTATTGTTCTTATTTCATAAATAAGAACTTTAATTTGTCCAAAGTTTCTCAGACCATAAGAAGTGGAGCTCATATTTGAACCCTGATAAGTTTGTTACAAAACTCGAGCTGACAGCTCGGGTCTCCTGGCTTCTATTTTAGTGTCCTCTCTGCTCTCTCATGCTCCCACAAGCTCTACGAAGCCGGTTGTTGTTATCCAGGGTCCTCTGCTGTTTTAAGCCTCTAAATCAAAGTTTACTGTTTTTCCCACAGGAATGCCCTCTGTCCCTCCTTTTCGCCTGTCTGGTAGATAATGCCATTTTGGACTCACTTCACCAGCAGTTCCTCTCCTCTCTGAAGCTTTGCCTCTGCCTCACTCTCTCCTTCCCAGTCCCAGGAAGACTGCTCGCTTTGTGCTTTACTGGACCTGCGGCACACCATTGCCTTTCTATATATTTATCTTCTTATCCTCTCCCTTCACCCTCTTCCTTATCCTATCCACCCTTGCCCTCACAACCCAGCTAGAGCTGAAATGTGGGGTCCTCGAGGCAAAGGTGGTATCTCATTTGTTATTATGACTGTAGCGTTTAGTACCATTCCTGACATGAAGTGAAAACTCAGAAAGGGCTTGCTGAATGAATGAGTGAGTAAGCAAAGGCTGTCTAACATGGAGAATGATATGTTACTGCTCCAGAATATTCTTTATAATATTAATGTTTCCCTTCATTTGTTATATAGTCACAAGGCTCTCATTCTGGGTGAAATGTAAGTATGAGAAAAGAAGCCAATTATGTTTGTGCTTTTTTCAAAGAATTTTCTTCCCCCATTGTGTGTGTGTGTTTGCATGTGTGTGTGCATGTGTGTGTGAGAGACACACACAGACAATATGAGAGTTGAGTTTTTAAAATGTAAATACAGGGCTTCCCTGGTGGCGCAGTGGTTGAGAATCTGCCTGCTAATGCAGGGGACACGGGTTCGAGCCCTGGTCTGGGAAGATCCCACATGCCACGGAGCAGCTGGGCCCGTGAGCCACAATTGCTGAGCCTGCGCGTCTGGAGCCTGTGCCCCGCGACGGGAGGGGCCGCGATAGAGAAAGGCCCGCGCACCGCGATGAAGAGCGGTCCCCGCACCGCGATGAAGAGTGGCCCCCGCTTGCCGCAACTGGAGAAAGCCCTCGCACGAACCGAAGACCCAACACAGCCAAAAAAAAAAATAAATAAATAAATAAATAAATAAGAAAATCCTTTAAAAAAATAAAAAATAAAAAAAAAATAAAATGTAAATACAGTTGAAATTGGCTTATTGCTAAGTTCTTTCATTGGTGTTTAGATGAAAAGATTTTAAAGTCATTTCAGATGTGGAGAAATTATTTTTTTAAGAATGGGAATTTTCCATAAGAAGAAAATATTTTCTGAGCACCTACTCTGTGCTAGAACCTCTCTTACCAGCAAATTCATTTATTTTTTACCTCTTTGCTGCTAAGGAAGTAGTGGGGACGTGTATTTTAATTAGCTGATCTTAGTCAAGCCCTCTGCATTCAGCGTATCTTTTAACATTACAGGGAAGACATGAGCCTTATTCTACCAAAAAATATTAAGGACTTAAGGATCTGAGAGAGGAAAATGTAGAATTGGGCCTTCTCCCCAGTTCTGCCTTGACTTCCTAGTTCAAGCTCTTTCTGTTATACCACATGGTAATATTGCTTATAGAAAACATATAATTTAAGGGATCTTTATTCTAAAACATACAAGCACTTGATTTTCCAGGCAGTCATTGCATGCTGGCAGATTTGTCTTTGCAAAGTCTCACATTTTCACAGTCACCACCATATTTATGTCCTTTTCATGTATCACTAATGGATGGGGCCAATTTGGAAATAGGAGAACTGGGAACCCAGGATTCAATGCAGGAGAAACAATACAGAGTCCAGAAAGTGTGTCTGATGGGAACACCAAATAGGACATAACACCATCAACTAATTTCAGAGGATAGCTTAGGGCCTGGGAGAGACTGGACATTCAGGAACAAGAGCAGGGTGAACAGTGATTTTTAGGTCCATTTGGACTAACAACCCAAGCCGAGGAGTCAGTAGCAATCTGGGCCTAACTAGAGCCAGAGTAAGAATATTAACAGCAGCAACCATGACAGTGTTCTAAATATTTGCAAAACATTTTTTAGATAGCTTCTTACTGACTGTCAACTACAATGCTGTGAAACACATATACATATTATTGGTAGGATATGTCAAAATGAAGAAGGAAACATGTGGCATTGGAATAAGGAAAATAGCAGTATGTAATGAAGTATGAATATACTACACAGCTTTGTAAATTGCAACAGATTTTGGAAAGGCAGCTGCTAAGGAGTGTAATTGCAATTGTTAGACAAATATTTGGAGCATTTAAAGTACTTGGCTAAATTTTTCCTCATCAGCAAAATAGGCAAAGGAGGCAACTTGTGTTCTGGAGACCACTGGAGTGTGATAGGCTAAGGGCACATTATGAAGCTAGGACCAAGCTAGGCAAAAACAGCAACAAATATATCGCACTGCACATGCTCTGTTCCTGGCACTATGGTTATAGAGCCCAAGTTCTGCTGCTGATGGTACAAGGTCCATCAGCAATGAGAAAAGCCAAGCAAGCCAAGGGTGGATATAGAAAACAGCTGGTAGAAGTAGAACTGTCCATGTCCTATTCAGCTCCATCTTGGGGGGAAGATTTGAGAAAGAATTTGAAACGAGTTTGTGGAATAGACCTAGGAGGGTAGTCTTGGGTAAATACATAAACGCTGAATGTTCAGATGATATCAGAGACTGTGTATCAGTTCTGGCTTCCACTGAGACTCTGTCAGTCAGTACAAATAAATTTAAGGTTTCTTTGTCCACTTGGTTTCACTCGATCTCAGTTCCTCTAACTCCAAATTTCTCAACCTTGGCACCATTGACACGTTGGATCAGATCATTCTTTGCTGTGAGGGCTGAACTGTGCACTGCAAGATGTTTAACAGCAACCCTGGCCTCTACCTGTCAGTAGCACCCTCCCCAGTTATGACTGAAAGCTCTCCAGATATTGCGCAATGTTCTCTGGGAAGCAAAATTGCTCCTGGTTGAGAGCCACTGGCCTAACTGCTAGCCATTGCTACAGGTGAGAGAGGACTTTGAGAGTAGATGAGGCTCATTCTGGTCTCATGGATTTTTTTGAATTGAGAGTCACTGTGACAGCCTATCCCTGGGCCGTTCTGACATGGAGGATGGTTGAGCCACCCAAAGGGCAATCAGAATATTGAATAATTATCATCTGAGCTTTATAGATAAAGGGATTCAGTCAGAGAGCTAGAGATCTGTCCCCACATCACATGGAGGAACTGATCACTTGAACCCCAGTCATAACACTCTATGCCCCATCTCTTTTCTCTATAACAAGTGGCTTTTATCCCAGGCTTTGCAGATTCCCCAGACCTTAGGTACTGAGGGAAAGGGGAAATAGATAGGACTTTGGGTTCTCCTGCATTTCCGTCCATCCCTAGTTTTACCTTGGCCACACCAGCATTGCTATCACCATCCTATGTTGATAATGGTTTTATACTTCTACTAAAGTAATAACAGGTAAAATCCTCTGCATTATCCTTTACACAGAGAGAAGCTCAACAATATTTCTTACTGTTTTCAAGAGTAAGGCAAGCTGAGGCTGCAGGGGTATTAAGTTTGCTAACCTGCAAGGTAGAAATTTTATAGGCACTGGGACCCAAAAAGGCCATTTCATTATCCATTCTTGGTCTCTTTCCAGAAAAAGTCATCCTGCCTCCATATTTCACTTTTCTAGGCTATCCTGGATTATTGTGCCAGAGTTATCTTCTGGCAGAGACTTGAGAAATTTTACCCCATTCTTGAGAATCTAAATTCTCATCCTGCTAACATCTTGCTTGGCAATCTTCAAATTCTATATTAATCCAGGAATTTCTAACTCTCCCCTTTTTCATAAAATAGGGATCAGCTCCGGGCAAGAGAAACACAACTTGACAACTCACATCTCCCGTATCTGCCTGTCATGATATCTGAAAGTCTACATTTAGAGATCAAGTTTGTTAAATGAAGAGATTGACTTCTGCAGTTATCATTTTTCTTAAAAGCAGATGAACTCGAAAATTTTGACATATGTATATTTTGTCAGCCAAAGACAAACCATCTATTTCGGGAGGCAATATTGCATACTTGTGAATTGTGTGCTTTGGAATGTGTGCTTTGGAATTAAACTGCCTCAGTTCATATTCCAGGTTGCCACTTTTAGCAATATTATCTCAGACAAGTCTTCTAAATTTTTATGAACCTACTTTTCTCCTCTGTAAGGTGGGGTGATAATGCTCTCTATATTGGAGTTATTGGAATTAAATGAGATAATATATGTAGAGCATTTAAAAAACTACTCAATAATTTCCAGTTCCATTGTTATTACTACTTTATTCCCAGGGGACCATCCTGCATGCATATTATAAATTAAAGAAATCATTGATAAGAACAATATTGGAGGTTATCTCGGCAATTTTACAATTTTCTCTGAGTTATCAGAAAACAAAGGTTATAATGAATAGATCAATAAAAATATAACTACAGCAAGGAAAAATGATATTAAATGAATTATAATATATTAAATCATCCCAATAAAAACCAAATTCTTACTGTAATAAGCCAGTAGAGTCCCTGTAGTAGACATTTTAAAATGTGATATACTTTTCTCCCTATTATAAATTCGGTCTTAAGTGGATTGGTAGGCATCTAGTGAAGTTTCCACTGTCTTGTTTGACTATTTCCAGAGGACCAAGGATTCCTGAAAGGGTGAATTTTGCCTTATATGTTAAAGAGAACTTTAAAAAAGAAGTGTGAAGGTCACTAGACGTTATATCAGGTATTTGATATTTTAGATACAAAAAAGTCTTAGAAAAACTAGATAATTAACATATTTACCTAAATAAGTGTCGTCTGACTAACCATTTTATCATATTCTTAATCCGGATCTTGAAAGAGAAGAATAGTGTAGTCAAATTGCTATTACCTTTACTAATTGAGTAAATTCTAGAAATGTTAAGAAAAGTATAGCACAGGAGCTAAATCAATGTTTGCAGAATGAATGTTGAAAACTTTTGGTTCTTAATGGTTGCCCTTCCCTACACCATGCATGTTCTTACTGTTGCTATGACCTTTTCTGTTAGCCAACTGGACACTGTCATACAACATGTTAAATGTACCACTGGGTGATGTAACCAGTGATCTGGGCATTATGCTAAGGCAGGTTTTGCTCTAGGGACCTAAATTAAGATTTAGATGCACCTATTATAACTGCATAGTTAAAAAGAAAATAACTGCTGGGATAATTCAAAATTTAAACAGGATAACACAGAGTGTACATTTACACTACTTATGTAAGAGACTTTTTCAAGCTCTCCATATTATGGAAAATGTGGATCCTCTTAGCATTACTCTTACCTGTTCACTAAAGACCAACTCTCTTTTAGGTCCTTCTTGCCCTAATGTCAGTTTTGTAGCTTAGTTTGTGTTACTCTCTGTGTATGAAACTAACAAAACTGCGTATTTTTCAATAGACATCAGTCTTTTCATTAATTCAGAATGCCTATTCCTTTAATTAATCCAAATGAGAGATTATGTTTCTCCCCAAACAAAATGTATCCTTACATCAATTAAATGAGAGTTTTTGATGAAATACTCGCTAACAGAGAGTAAGTAATTGAGATATAATTGTTTGTAGATGAAAAATAAGTACCACTTTCATGGAAAATGTGAGTTTAATGCTGATGATTTCCATGATTATGATGTGTTTTATGTGGCTTTTTATACCACTGTTTTGGAAGCATTCAGAATACCAGTTGAGGCAAAAGCATCTTAATGTTTGTTTTAGTGTTTGGCAACAAATACAGTCTATTAAATATGTAATAGTTAATATTAAAAGCTCATGCCAGATTGTAACTAACATAAAGAGTTTATTCAATCTCTTTAAACACATCAATTTAAAGCTACATCTGAATGAGTTTTCATTTAGCATTTGGGTTTCTTAGGATTTTCAGCAGGTGAGCTCTGGGCAAGTTAGGGGGTGTGTGTTCTCCCCTGATTGACACATCCTGCAAAGCAAGGACTCTTAATGTACACGCCTCAATCCTTCTTTTAAGGATCGGCTGGTGGCAAGCATCTTCAGTGCCCATGGGGTTTGCTGAGTGAGCAGAGCACAAAAAGCTCTCCTTTTGAGCCATTTATGTAGGAGGGAGAAGATGGTGAGAAGTGTCAGGCTTACAAATCTCTCCTTGTCCCATTGATTCACCAGGAGAGAACACTTTACTTTATCATCGTTTACTTAGCATTTGATTCCTTGCTTCCCTTCACTAGCTCCCCTCTCCCTTATGCTCCCTCACTCCCATTAATAATCAGGTTCCTTTAAATCAGGTCGTACAATTCTTTTTCATGGTGCATTACATGCTTGAAGAAAGAAAATCTAGAATGCTTTAGGAAAGACACAGTGATGTCCTGCTGGTGCAGGGGGCCTGTGCATGGGGAGACAAACGCTGGTTTTTCATTTTGGTCAGATCTACACTTGGGCAAGTTAAAGATTATGAGATGCAGTTTCCTCATCTCTAAGTTAGAGAATAAGAAACTACATCAGGAAGTACCTGGTATATATTGAATATGATAGAATATGGCTTCAACCTTTAGATATAAGAAGACTGGAAAGGGGGAGAGAAACAAGAGGAAGGAAAGACAGAGGGAGATGAGAGCCGTGTGGAGGCTGGAGAGGAGATCGTGAGACCTGGACCGGGTAAGACACAGAGGTCCTCCTCATGAATGGAAAGGGAGAAGCACTGTGATATTCATCCAAATTCATCACTTGAGAAATAACCGGAACAGACTGTGCTCATGTCAGGAAGAGGCTGGAGCAGGATGATCAAAGCAAACACATGTGGAGCTTTATTAAAACAGAATGTTATCCTACACTACAAGGCAATTTTCCTCTTTTTAAAATTCATTTTCATTATACAGTAGTTTTATATTTGCAGACAAGTTGCAGAGATAGTACGGAGAGTCTCCATATACCCCAATCCAGTTTCCCTTCTTGTTAACATTTGACATCACTGTGATACGTTTGTCACAACTAAGGAACCAACGTCCGTATGTTACTGTTAACTAAACTCTGTACTTTATTCTATTTCATTAGTTTTTCCCTAATGTCCTTTTTTCTGTCCCAGGACCTCATTCATCGTACCGCGTAACATTTAGTCATATGTCTTCTCTTCTGGTCTGTGACAATTTTTCAAGCTTTCCTTGTTTTTGATGACTTTGGCAGTTTTGAGGAGTTCATTATTTTGTAGAATGTTCCTCAAGTTGGATATGTCTGATGTTTTTCCCTTAGTTACAATGGGGTTAATTGGTTTTGGGGGTGATGTGCTATTCAGTTCTGGCAACCTAGGGCATGTGCTATCGACATGACTTCTTATTGATGATGTTTGATGACCTGGCTTCAGATTTCTTCATTGTGAAAATGCACTCTCCTCTTCCCCCCTCCCCTCCCCTGCTCTTGGCCACAAGTTACACGCAGCCTCCACTTAAGAGATAGGTAGTTACACTCCATCTCCTTGAGGGGGAGGTATCTACATCAATTACTTGAAGTTCTTTTATTCAGAGATGTGTCTCTCTTTCCCTGTTTACTTATTATTCAATCATTTATTTTTATCCATATGAACTCATGGACATTTATTTTATATTTGGATTATAATACAACACTACGTTATTTTATTGCTCAAATTGCTTTAGTTTTGGCCATTGGGAGCCCAGGTTAGCTCCCGTGTCCCTTTGACATGCCCTCATCACTTTTTACTTCTTGATCATTTCCTTACTGTCTGACACTGCAAGATGCTTCAGGCTGATCTTGTATATCCCATGCTCTAACCCTAGAATGAGCCAATTCTCCAGGGACCCCTGGTTCCTTTTATTTGAGAATAGTAGTAGAAACCAAGATCTGGGTGCTGGTGTGCTCATTATGACTGAGGTGTTGTTGCTTCTAGGCCCTCTCAGCAGACAGAGCTAGAAAATATATGTGGTATGCTAACCCATGCATGTATGCATATCTATAATTATTTCTATGTCTATTTATCCATATCTATATTAAGTATTTAAATGTGAGTTCATACAGCTATTTCCATCTCTAATACTGTACCATGTGGATAATTCTAGAACCCTTTGCTTCTCTGTAACTTTTCACTCCAACAGTGAGAAATCTGACTTCCACCACTCGTCATTCATTTACCTACTTTTTTCCTCCCAGGTTTACATGTACAGTGGTTTCAGAATTGTTAACTTGCATCCCTTTGGAGAAACAGCTTTACCAATGAGGGTACAGTGCTATACGTGATTGTTTTTTTCTCTAATCTTATACTTTCCAGTCATTTCCAAAGTTACTTACGTTGATGCCTTTTTAACCCACACTCTTCAGTGAGGTTACATCGTACTTTTATAACACAGTTGATTCTTTTGTCAAAGTATACATTCCATCCTGGGATCCCCTAACCTACTAGTAATTTTTTAAAATTTGCATACATTAAGATTAACTCTTTGTTCTGTAAAGTTCTGTCAGTTTACAGAACAAATCCATAGATTAGAGCCCGTGAGCAAATGGCTCACCTTATTGAGAAGAAGATTTTCTTACTTCCAGCAAATGGCTGCTCTTGGTCTTCCTAATATCTAGGTGACAGTTCTTGAACAGGTCAGGGGAGTATCTTAAAAAACAAAATATCTTCAAGCTCTCCTTTCTCCATCACTCATTTCCAAGCTATCACCAAGCCCTGTCAATTCGACTACATAAAGATCTTCTCAATCAGCCTGTTCTATGATTGGATAGGAAGAATTAATATTAAGATGATAATTCACCCAAAATTAATCTATAAATTTAATGTAATCTTAATAAAAATCCCAATATGAATTCTTATGGACCTGACAAACCTACCCTAAAATTTATTTGGAGGAGGTTGTATTTGAGATTAGCCAAGAAACATATCAAAGCATTCTATAAAACCACAATAATTAAAGGAATGTAATACTGACTGTATGTATTTTGTCAACAGAAAATAATAGTATACTCATACATATATGGTTCATTCATTCATATTTATATGTGTATATATTATGTATATATGAGTATGTTTATGTCTGTTCATAGATATGTTTATACACACATTTATAAATATATAAAAATATGTATATGTTATATATACACACACATATAAATATACACATAGTTCTCCAAATTGTCAGGGAGAGGATGGACCATACTGAAAGGTCTGTATTGCATGATAGTTACGAGCACTGGTCCTGGAGACAGACTGCTGGGTTTGAGTCTTGACTCTGTCATTTCCCAGCTGTGTGACCTTGGGCTTTAACTTCCTGAGCTATCACCCAAGTTTCCTTCTGTGGAAAAAAAATCTAGTACCTATATCAAAAGGTAGTTTTGAAGGTTAAATAAATTAACGTAGGTAACAAGCTTAGAATAGGCCTTTTCCCTAAGCACCAGTAGATGTGAACCATTATTATTTTTATTATACAAAACATAGATTTTTAAAACAGTTGTCTACCCATTTTGAAAAATAACACTGTAGTCCCTACTTTGGAGTCCTACACTGATAGGTGTCCATTAAATTGTTGATTTCTTGAGGTAGCAAATAGTCTATCAAAAAGTTTAAAATAAATAGACAATTTTAAAATTTATCATGAAAATAGTAGTGAAAGACTCTTTAGGGGGATATCTTTTTTAACACATTATCCAAAACAAGGATTGCAAACTCATTGGCATAGGGGGCCAGCAAGTGAATCATTGAAGTCACCTGGATGGAGAATATGGTGAAATGGAGGCCTCACAGACTATATTAAAAAGACAACTGCTATTCACCTCCGTCTGATTACTGCCATGCAGAAATATGAGTGCACGTTTTTCAAGAGAATCTGAAAACCTGGATTCCCATGCAAAATTTTCTGTTTCTAAATGTTGACAACTAATTCAGTTTTTAAAATATGGTGAGGGACAAAGTATATCTGCCATTCACAGCTGGTTCGTATTGTTTGTTTGCCATCGAGACTTAGAATCTTTAGGCTACGCTAACCTGTCTTTCCGCCAACTTGAATATCCCCATTATACCTTTTACAGTGCCACCAAGATACTACAGCTTAATACTTGTTTTTTGTTGAATCAATTTGATTTTCCTCCTGAGTCTTTCTGATTCTAGTCAATTGTTTGAATCATTAATAAACCTCCATTTGTAGCCATTTATTTTAAATGTAGGGTGCTATTAGGGATTCTATATACTCTCTAATTATAACAATCAGATTGTTACTACATTCCATCAGGTGGTTTTTCTCATGACATAGATGAGAAAACTACTAGAAGGCTCAGTTACTTTTCTAAGGTCAAAGCCTTGTGGCCAGGATAGACTTGATACCGTATTGTCTAGGTCTGCCCTTTTGAGTGAGTTAGAGTTCAAAGTAAGTAATGAAACGTTCAGCTCTTCCTCAGTGAAATTGTTCAGGAACCAGCTAACAGGTTGCCAACCACATCTTGTCCATCTGAAAAGACTTTTTCTAGGATCATTCTATTGGATGACCTTGTCAAGATTATGGCTTAGAATGCAGAAAATATAGGTTAAAAGAAGTCTGCCACTTACAAATGTATAGCTTTCCAAATGTTCATTTGTAAATCAGTTGTTTGGAACTCAGAATTCATTTCCTTGCAGAAAGAGTTACAACTGGCAGTTATGTTTCCCCTGAGGCTTGTCCACAAAAGACTATTTAGCCTTAATGTATCTGAAATAGTGTACATTTGCCATGAAAATGTGTAGAAAACAGAACTCTTGTAATTCGAGTAATTAAATAAAAAAGAAAACAGTAATATTCAATGAGAACTTTAAAATATATTCTGAATACTGATGCAATGGAAAAGGGGATTTATTCAGAGGAAAATATAGAACTTGGAAAATAATTTTGTTAGGATTTCAGGAGGAGTCATTTCTGGACACTATGGAAGCACTTGAAAAATTAATGGAATTAAGTACTTGAAATATTCGATTTCACTTCATGACTTCTAGATTTTTGAATGCTAATCTTCCCATGATTAAGTGCTGTTTCTAGTGTCCAATTCAGTTGACACAAAAGACATGAAAGAGAATAGAAAAGGAGAAGATAAATGGAGGTATACTTTTCAATAATGCAGAAGTTGAGAGAGACAGCAAGAGAAAGAAACTTAAAAACCATGTCTGTGTTCCCATGATAGAGGTGGGGATAGCTTACAGGCAGTGGAAAGAGAGACTCCTTTGATTCCTCATGAGAGATGAAAAAGTTTACTGATGGCAGGGACCTTTTCTCTGAGAAATTCCTGAAGCTGTTATTGTTTGATTTTATCATCTCAAGGTATCTTGGTCATAAGCCATGACAAATGTAGGACTGGTACAGCGTTGAAATCAAGAGTGCAAAACACTGTTCAAATGCACTAAATATTCAGAATCCTGAATATTGATTAAACAAGGGAGGACTTCAACCTCAAATAGAAATCAACACGGTATTTTTGTGCTTAGATTTTATCTTCTGACTTGTTTAATTTTTAGCTAGGAGTGTGAAAGATAGAGGCTTTCTGTATTTTTCAGATGGCCAAATGGTTGAATGGGAAGTGAACAGTCTGCTGACATTTCCAGAGTGTGTTTGGAAACAGTCACATGAACAACAACGCAAATAACAATGCAAGTTACATTCACAAAGCAGAGGTCCTTTCTGCCAAACATAGCTTTACCTAAAAGGATATAAAAGAAAGAGGAGTCATCATGGTCATAGGACAAAAACAAACCAGGGTGAAGAAACTGAAAACTAACAAGGCCAAACAAACAGGCGCCAGGAAGTGATGTGGGCAAGCATGTATCATTTCCGTTTGTCCTTCTTACAAGCCCATAAGATGGGGTTCCTCCCCTGACCCTCTCTTCAGTACATGTGCCTGGGTTAATTGGCCAGTCAGAATAAACTGCCCCAACCACTCTGAACTAACAACAGCACAGAAACATCAAAAGCATTGTCCTGTTGCAGCAGTGCAGGAAGAAGGTCATTAACCATACTCTGTTCCAGGGAATTTTTAACCCAACTTTAAATTCTTCGCCTTCTCTTTCTCCTCCTCCCCTCCTCCTTCTTCTTGTATTTTTTAAAAATGACTTGAATTTGAGATTCTGGTGTTCATTGGGCTTTCTTATTACAATTTTTAATAATGATAAAAGAATCAATAGTCTGTTGCCTCTGAGAGTTTCCATATATACCAGTGAAAGATTGTGTTCTTTTTGGCAAGTGAAATTGACATCCATTTAAATTCATTTCTCATTTAAAGTTGCAGTTTCAAATCACCTTTAAATGAGTGGGAATTTGAAGATAGTTAAAAACATAGTTTGATTTATTCCCAAAGGTTTTTGAAACAACATGCATTATCACATAAATAGAGGTTCAAAGTAAATCGTTCTTTTAAGGTTTATGTAGACTATGTAATGACCAGTCTGCCCATAGTTAAACACAAAAGGGCATTTTGATAACCAAGCAGTATTAGGTCAGCACTTATAGTGCAATTATTATTCTACCAACTGTGGGTCTGGAATTTAAAGTAATAGCCAGAATGATGTCCCCCATACTGTCTCTGTTCTAGCTCAGGAGATTGTACAGCCTATTTTTCAAATTCTAGAGCTTAAGATGTTAGAAAAATGCTTTCAACTATTTTTTTTAGACTTTTTATTCTTAAGCTCACTTTTTAAAATTTAGCAATAATACTACATTAATAAATCCAGTCATTCCATGTTTTATGGAAAAATAACTTGAAAACATAGTGGAATGATGACTGTGTGCTATTTTTTAAATGTTTTCAACACATTTTTAAGACACAGTAATAAAATGAAAGAAAAAAAGAAAACAACATAGTTTGGAAGAGACATGCTCTTGCTTAAGTGATTATTTTAAAAATGCTTAAGATAAAGTTGGAAATAAAGTATTTTTTTAAGTTCTGTTTATTCTTCAAATTAAAAAAATACATATATATATATTTACTTTTGTATTTGGTAATTAAATTCAACCAAATTAAAAACTGGCAAGATTAGAGTTCTAGCAATAATAGAATATGGAAAATATGGAAATTTGTCTTAGATAGTCACAGTGTGGTTGAGATATCTAATTATCTTGGTCTAAAGAATTATAAGTTGATAAAGTGGTAGAATTTCTAGAATTGAAGGAATTGCCTCTTTAATCCATCCTTAGTGATTTACACTGATCATTATTACAGGTTTGCAAACTAATCATCTTTCTGTAAGGTGGCTTATGTTATTAAAAGAGAAGTCGGTCTCATATCTCTTGTACTATTTTAGGTGCACATGGATAAGTGTAGTATGTACAAAACAGACAGATCTAGGGAAGAGCAACTGACTTGAGGCATATTATCAATCACCCACCAGCCTGCACTGCCTTTGGTTGATTTTCCTCTGGCATTTCATGTACTGTAAATAGCCGGTATAGACTTATGAGGCAACTAAAAAAAGTCTTAAAAATACAAGCTCATCTATCTCTATCGTATGGAATTCTTACATAAAGCTACTGGGAACTGAGAAATGCTAATTCTTCACTAGTTTCATGGCTGTAGAGATATTCCTTTCGGGGGTGAGAGATGAGAAGAACTATGCTGAAAATATCTACAGTCCCATCATCACTATGATTCTTTATTGATTTGCTATCCATTTGGTTCACCCATTCACTGTGTGTTCTAGAAACTTGGCAAAAGCTGCCTATGTTAATATGTGTATTATTCTTTTTCCTGAGCTCTTTAAATAAGGGAAATGTGTTCTATTTCTTACACTTTTCTTCTCCTACATTGACAGAAGCTAGGATCTCTTACTTAAAAGAGGAGTATAAAATGTTTCATACAATTTTCACTTATATACACTGCCTTATTTGCTAATTGCTGTACACTTGCAAGTTTTATCTCACCATAGATTTTTTTTTAAACATCTTTATTGGAGTATAATTGTTTTACAATGGTGTGTTAGTTTCTGCTGTATAACAAAGTGAATCAGTTACACATATACATATGTCCCCATATCTCTTCCCTCTTGTGTCTCCCTCCCTCCCACCCTCCCTATCCCATCCCTCTAGGTGGTCACAGAGCACCGAGCTAATCTCCCTGTGCTATGCAGCTGCTTCCCACTAGCTAACTATTTTACATTTGGTAGTGTATATATGTCCATGCCACTCTCTCACTTCATCCCAGCTTACCCTTCCCCCTCCCCGTATCCTCAAGTCCATTCTCTAGTAGAGCTGTGTCTTTATTCCCGTATTGCCCCTAGGTTCTTCATGACCATTTTTTTTCTTTTTTAGGTTCCATATATATGTGTTATTCTAGATATATATATCTGGTACTTATATCTGGTACTTGTTATTCTCTTTCTGACTTACTTCACTCTGTATGACAGACTCTAGATCCATCCACCTCACTACAAATAACTCAATTTTGTTTCTTTTTATGGCTGAGTAATATTCCATTGTATATATGTGCCACATCTTCTTTATCCATTCATCCGATGATGGACACTTAGGTTGCTTCCACGTCCTGGCTATTGTAAATAGAGCTGCAATGAACACTGTGGTACATGACTCTTTTTGAATTATGGTTTTCTCAGGGTATATGCCCAGTAGTGGGATTGCTGGGTAGTATGGTAGCTCTATTTTTAGTTTTTTAAGGAACCTCCATACTGTTCTCCATAGTGGCTGTATCAATTTACATTCCCACCAACAGTGCAAGAGGGTTCCCTTTTCTCCACACCCTCTCCAGCATTTATTGTTTGTAGATTTTTTGATGATGGCCATTCTGACCGGTGTGAGGTGACATCTCATTGTAGTTTTGATTTGCATTTCTCTAATGATTAATGATGTTGAGCATCCCTTCATGTGTTTGTTGGCAATCTGTATATCTTCTTTGGAGAAATGTCTATTTAGGTCTTCTGCCCATTTTTGGATTGGGTTGTTTTTTTTTTTGATACTGAGCTGCATGAGCTGCTTATAAATTATGGAGATTAATCCTTTGTCAGTTGCTTCATTTGCAAATATTTTCTCCCATTCTGAGGGTTGTCTTTTGGTCTTGTTTATGGTTGCCTTTGCTGTGCAAAAGCTTTTAAGTTTCATTAGGTCCCATTTGTTTACTTTTGTTTTTATTTCCATTTCTCTAGGAGGTGGGTCCAAAAGGATCTTGCTGTAATTTATGTCATAGAGTGTTCTGCCTATGTTTTCCTCTAAGAGTTTGATAGTGTCTGGCCTTACATTTAGGTCTTTAATCCATTTTGAGTTTATTTTTGTGTATGGTGTTAGGGGGTGTTCTAATTTCATTTTTTTACATGTAGCTGTCCAGTTTTTCCAGCACCACTTATTGAAGAGGCTGCCTTTTCTCCACTGTATATTCTTGCTTCCTTTATCAAAGGTAAGGTGACCACATGTGCATGGGTTTGTCTCTGGGCTTTCTGTCCTGTTCCATTGATCTTGAACAGATATTTCTGTTTTTGTGCCACTACCATACTGTCTTTATTACTGTAGCTTTGTAGTATAGTCCGAAGTCAGGGATCCTGATTGCACCAACTCCATTTTTCTTTCTCAAGATTGCTTTGGCTATTCGGGATCTTTTGTGTTTCCATACAAATTGTGAAGTTTTTTGTTCTAGTTCTGTGAAAAATGCCAGTGGTAGTTTGATAGGGATTGCATTGAATCTGTAGATTGCTTTGGGTAGTATAGTCATTTTTACAATGTTGATTCTTCCAATCCAAGAATATGGTATATCTCTCCATCTATTTGTATCATCTTTAATTTCTTTCATCCGTGTCTTATAATTTTCTGCATACAGGTCTTTTGTCTCCTTAGGTAGGTTTACTCCTAGATATTTTATTATTTTTGTTGCAGTGGTAAACGGGAGTGTTTCCTTAATTTCACTTTCAGATTTTTCATCATTAGTGTATAGGAATGCAAGAGATTTCTGTGCATTAATTTTGTATCCTGCTACTTTACCAAATTCAATGATTAGCTCTAGTAGTTTTCTGGTAGCATCTTTAGGATTCTCCATGTGTAGTATCATGTCATCTGCAAACAGTGACAGCTTACTTCTTCTTTTCCGATTTGGATTCCTTTTATTTCTTTTCCTTCTCTGATTGCTGTGGCTAATACTTCCAAAATATGCTGAATAATAGTGGTGAGTGTGGGCAACCTTGTCTTGTTCCTGATCTTAGTGGAAATGGTTTCAATTTTTCACCATTGAGGCCGATGTTGGCTGTGGGTTTTTTTTTTTTTTTAATGATGTTGATGTTAGTATGTATGTATGTATTTATTTATTTGTTTATTTATTTATGGCTGTGTTGGGTCTTCGTTTCTGTGCGAGGGCTTTCTCTAGTTGCGGCAAGTGGGGGCCACTCTTCATCGCGGTGCGCGGGCCTCTCACTATCGCGGCCTCTATTGCTGTGGAGCACAGGCTCCAGACGCGCAGGCTCAGCAGTTGTGGCTCACGGGCCCAGCTGCTCCGCGGCACGTGGGATCCTCCCAGACCAGGGCTCGAACCCGTGTCCCCTGCATTGGCAGGCAGACTCTCAACCACTGCACCACCAGGGAAGCCCCTGTGGGTTTGTTTATATGGCCTTTATTATGTTGAGGTAAGTTCCCTCTGTGCCTACTTTCTGGAGGGTTTGTATGATAAATGGGTGTTGAATTTTGTCAAAAGCTTTCTGTGCATCTATTGAGATGATCATATGGTTTTTCTCCTTCAATTTGTTAATATGGTGTATCACATTGATTGATTTGCATATATTGAAGAATCCTTGCGTTCCTGGGATAAACCCCACTTGATCATGGTGTATGAGCCTTCTAATGTGCTGTTGGATTCTGTTTGGTAGTATTTTGCTGAGGATTTTTGCATCTATGTTCATCAGTGATATTGGCCTGTAGTTTTCTTTCTTTGTGACATCTTTGTCTGGTTTTGGTATCAGGGTGATGGTGGCCTCGTAGAATGAGTTTGGGAGTGTTCCTCCCTCTGCAATATTTTGGAAGAGTTTGAGAAGGATAGGTGTTAGCTCTTCTCTAAATGTTTGATAGAATTCGCCTGTGAAGCCATCTGGTCCTGGGCTTTTGTTTGTTGGAAGATTTTTAATCACAGTTTCAATATCAGTGCTTGTGATTGGTCTGGTTATATTTTCTATTTCTTCCTTGTTCAGTCTCGGAAGGTTGTGCATTTCTAAGAATTTGTCCATTTCTTCCAGGTTGTCCATTTTATTGGCATATAGTTGCTTGTAGTAATCTCTCATGATCCTTTTTATTTCTGCAGTGTCAGTTGTTATTTCTCCTTTTTCATTTCTAATTCTATTGATTTGAGTCTTCTCCCTTTTTTTCTTGTTGAGTCTGGCTAATGGTTTATCAATTTTGTTTATCTTCTCAAAGATCCAACTTTTAGTTTTATTGATCTTTGCTAACGTTTCCTTCATTTCTTTTTCATTTATTTCTGATCTGATCTTTATGATTTCTTTCCTTCTGCTAACTTTGGGGTTTTTTTTGTTCTTCTTTCTCTAATTGCTTTAGGTATAAGGTTAGGTTGTTTATTTGAGATGTTTCTTGTTTCTTAAGGTAGGATTGTATTGGTATAAACTTCCCTCTTAGAACTGCTTTTGCTGCATCCCATATGTTTTAGGTCATTGTGTTTTCATTGTCATTTGTTTCTAGGTATTTTTTGATTTCCTCTTTGATTTCTTCAGTGATCTCTTGGTTATTAAGTAGTGCATTGTTTAGCCTCCACGTGTTTGTATTTTTTACAGATATTTTCCTGTGCTTGATATCTAGTCTGATAGCATTGTGGTTGGAAAAGATACTTGATACGATTTCAGTTTTCTTAAATTTACCAAGGCTTGATTTGTGACCCAAGATATGATCTATCCTGGAGAGTGTTCCATGAGCACTTGAGAAGAAAGTGTATTCTGTTGTTTTTGGATGGAATGTCCTATAAATATCAATTAAGTCCATCTTGTTTAATGTATCATTTAAAGCTTGTGTTTCCTCATTTATTTTCATTTTGGATGATCTGTCCATTGGTGAAAGTGGGGTGTTAAAGTCCCCTACTATGACTGTGTTACTGTCAGTTTCCCCTTTTATAGCTGTTAGCATTTGCCTTATGTATTGAGGTGCTCCTATGTTGGGTGCATAAATATTTACAATTGTTATATCTTCTTCTTGGATTGATCCCTTGATCATTATGTAGTGTCCTTCTTTGTCTGTTGTAATAGTCTTTGTTTCAAAGTCTACTTTGTCTGATATGAGCATTGCTACTCCAGCTTTCTTTTGATTTCTACTTGCATGGAATATCTTTTTCCATCCCCTCACTTTCAGTCTGTATGTGTCCGTAGGTCTGAGGTTGGTCTCTTGTATACAGCATATATATAGGTCTTGTTTTTGTATCCATTCAGCCAGTCTGTGTCTTTTGGTTGGAGCTTTTAATCCATTTACATTTAAGGTAATTATCGATATGTATGTTCCTATTATCATTTCTTAATTGTTTTGGGTTTGTTATTGTAGGTCTTTTCCTTCTCTTGTGTTTCCTGCCTAGCGAAGTTCCTTTAGCATTTGATATAAAGCTGGTTTGATGGTGCTGAATTCTCTTAGCTGTTGCTTGTCTGTAAAGGTTTTAATTTCTCCATCGAATCTGAATGAGATCCTTGCTGGGTAGAGTAACCTTCGTTGTAGGTTTTTCTCCTTAATCACTTTAAATATGTCCTGCCACTCCCTTCTGGCTTGCAGAATTTCTGCTGAAAGATCAGCTGTTAACCTTATGGGGATTCCCTTGTATGTTATTTGTTGTTTTCCCTTGCTGCTTTTTTTTTTTTTAAAGAAATTCACGTTCTTTTATTTATTTATTTATGACTGTGTTGAGTCTTCGTTTCTGTACGAGGGCTTTCTCTAGTTGCGGCAAGTGGGGACCACTCTTCATCGCGGTGCGCGGGCCTCTCACCATCGCGGCCTCTCTTGTTGCGGAGCACAGGCTCCAGACGCGCAGACTCAGTAATTGTGGCTCACGGGCCCAGTTGCTCCGTGGCATGTGGGATCTTCCCAGACCAGGGCTCAAACCCGTGTCCCCTGCATTGGCAGGCAGATTCTCAACCACTGCACCACCAGGGAAGCCCTCCCTTGCTGCTTTTAATATTTTTTCTTTGTATTTAATTTTTGATAGTTTAATATGTGTCTTGACATGTTTCTCCTTGGATTTATCCTGTGTGGGACTCTCTGTGCTTCCTGGACTTGAGATTAACCATTTCCTTTCCCATATTAGGGAAGTTTTCAACTAATCTCTTCAAATATTTTCTCAGTCCCTTGCTTTTTCTCTTCTTCTTCTGGGACCCCTATAATTCTAATGTTGGTGCGTTTAATGTTGTCTCAGAGGTCTCTGAGATTGTCCTCAATTCTTTTCATTCTTTTTTCTTTATTCTTCTCTGCAGTAGTTTTTTCCACTATTTTATCTTCCAGGCCACTTATCCATTCTTCTGCCTCAGTTATTCTGCTATTGATTCTTTCTAGAGAATTTTTAATTTCATTTATTGTGTTGCTCATCACTGTTTTTTGCTCTTTAGTTTTTCTAGGTCCTTGTTAAACGTTTCTTGTATTTTCTCTGTTCTATTGCCAAGATTTTGGATCATGTTTACTATCATTATTCTGAATTCTTTTTCAGGTAGACTGCCTATTTCCTCTTCATTTGTTAGGTCTGGTGGGTTTTTGCCTTGCTCCTTCATCTGCTGTGTGTTTCTCTGTCTTCTCATTTTGCTGAACTTACTGTGCTTGGGGTCTCCTTTTCATAGGCTGCAGGTTCATAGTTCCCATTGTTTTTGGTGTCTGTCCGCAGCGGCTAAGGTTGGTTCAGTGGGTTGTGTAGGCTTCCTGGTGGAGGGGACTAGTGCCTGTGTTCTGGTGGATGAGGCTGGATCTTGTCTTTCTGGTGGGCAGATCCACGTTTGGTGGTGTGTTTTGGGGTGTCTGTGGCCTTATTACGATTTTAGGCAGGCTCTCTGCTAATGGATGGGGTTGTGTTCCTGTCTTGCTAGTTGTTTGTCACAGGGTGTCCTGCACTGTAGCTTGCTGGTCACTGAATGGAGCTGGGTCTTGGTGTTGAGATGGAAATCTCTGGGAGATTTTCACCATTTGATATTACGTGGCACTGGGGCGTCTCTCGTGGACCAGTGTCCTGAACTTGGCTCTCCCACCTCAGAGGCACAGCCCTGATGCCTGGCTGAAGCACCAAGAGTCTGTCATCCACACGGCTCAGAATAAAGGGAGAGAAAAAAGAAAGAAAGAAAGAAGAAGATAAAGTTATTAAAATAAAAAATAAAAAATAATTATTAAAACAAATTTTTTTAAAGTAATAAAAAATTAGAAAAAATAAAAAAGAAAGAAAGAAAGAAGAGAGCAACAAACCAAAAAACAAATCTACCAATGGTAACAAGTGCTGAAAACTATACTAAAAAAACAAAAAAATACCAAAAAAAAAACAAACAAAAAACCAGAAAGAACCCTAGGACAAATGGTAAAAGCAAAGCTATATAGACAAAATCACACACAGAAGCATACACATACCCACTCACAAGAAGAGAAAAAAGGGAAAAAATATATATATCGTTGCTCCCAAAGTCCACCTCCTCAATTTGGGATGATTTGTTGTCTATTCAGGTATTCCACAGATGCAGGTACATCAAGTTGACTGTGGAGATTTAATCCGCTGCTCCTGAGGCTGCTGGGAGAGATTTCCCTTTCTCTTCTTTGTTCACACAGCTCCTGGGGTTCAGCTTTGGATTTGGACCCGCCTCTGCATGTAGGTCACCTGAGGGCGTCTGTTCTTCGCTCAGACAGGACGGGGTTAAAGGAGCAGCTGCTTCTGGGGCTCTGGCTCACTCAGGCCAGGGGGAGGGAGGGGTACGGATGCGGGGTGAGCCTGCGGCATCAGAGGCGTCATGACGTTGCACCAGCCCGAGGCGCCGTGCGTTCTCCCGGGGAAGTTGTCCCCGGATCACGGGACCCTGGCAGTGGCGGGCTGCACCGGCTCCCGGGAGGGGCGGTGTGGATGTGACCTGTGCTCGCACACAGGCTTCTTGGTGGCAGCAGCAGCCTTAGCGTCTCATGCCCACCTCTGGGGCCCGTGCTGATCGCCGTGGCTCGCGCCCATCTCTGGAGCTCCTTTAAGCGGCGCTCTGAATCCCCTCTCCTCACGCACCAGGAAACAAAGAGGCAAGAAAAAGTCTCTTGCCGCTTAGGCAGTTCCAGACCTTTTCCCAGACTCCCTCCCGGCTAGCTGTGGCGCACTAGCCCCTTCAGGCTGTGTTCACGCCGCCAACCCCAGTCCTCTCCCTGCGATCCGACTGAAGCCCGAGCCTCAGCTCCCAGCCCTGCCCGCACCGGCGGGTTAGCAGACAAGCCTCTCGGGCTGGTGAGTGCTGGTCGGCACCGATCCTCTGTGCAGGAATCTCTCCGCTTTGCCCTCCGCACCCCTGTGGCTGCGCTCTCCTCCGTGGCTCCGAAGCTTCTCCCCTCCACTACCTGCAGTCTCCGCCCACGAAGGGGCTCCTAGTGTGTGGACACCTTTCCTCCTTCACAGCTCCCTCCCACTGGGGCAGGTCCTGTCCCTATTCTTTTGTCTCTGTTATTTTTTTTCTTTTGCCCTACCCAGGTACGTGGGGAGTTTCTTGCCTTTTGGGAGGTCTGAGGTCTTCTGCCAGCATTCATTAGGTGTTCTGTAGGAGTTGTTCCACATGTAGCTGTATTTCTGATGTATTTGTGGGGAGGAAGGTGAAATCCGCATCTTACTCTTCCGCCATCTTGAAGCTCCCTCACCATAGATTTTAAGCCCTTCGTTGGTTGGGGTTTTGTTTTACAGTAATAGTATGACAGTTTGGGTGTCTCATTGCTGTAGGGACATTGTGTTCCTGCACATTGTAGGAACTGAGTAGCTTCTCAATAAATAGTTGGCAACTAGTCAAATGTGGAGGGGGTTAAGAGAGAAGAAGGAGAAGGGCAATAGCTTCTGGATTAACTTGCACCCTCTGAGATCTATACCATTATTTCACAGCCTAATTATATGTTCTTTTCAGCACATAGCACATCATTAAGACTTGATAAATAATGCTTCCTTAATACTATTATTTAACAGAAAGAAAAATATGATGCTGGCAATAAAAGCTATTCTTTTGTTATCTCCTTCCCTCCTGGTTAGTGAGCAAATGCTGTAAAGTCAAAATGGTAAGTAGTTTAAATTTGAGAGATTTGGATCATTTTCCTGGCTAAGTCAAGAGACTATTTCTTTCCTCTAGGCAGTCTAAAAGGTGTTAAAGGATTAGACCAGAGGAAATTCCAGCACTGCTGTGCTGTAAGAAGGATAATCAAGTAGAGCTAGGGACAAAATTGAACCACCCACCTCCTCAGAGTTTCTACCTAACTCCATACCTACAACCTTTCATTATTTTAATTTCGAGAACCAATAGAAGTAAACAGGGATGGAGAGAGATTTTCTTGAGGATAAACAGTATGATCGTTTTAAATTTGGTGGTTGATGCATGTGATATGGATGGATATAAACAAAAGAATAGCGTCTCAGGACTAAAATAGAATATGCCAAAAAGGATAAGAATAAAATGATACAGTTAAAACCTGTATCATTTTATTCTTATCCTTTTGCAGATAAGAATTAGAAAGTTCTTACCCATTTCAGTACCTTGTGTATCTCTTTGTCTGTTTAAATGATTCCACACACAACCTATTTATTGCCAGGCCCGTGAGAGGAGATGGCGCATTTTAAGGCCAGGAAGGGTGAGGAATTGGAAGTTCAGGCAGGTAAGTAGAGCACTGGAGATCAGACGATTAGTGGAGATCAGACCTATCAGGAAGACAGGGATCCTGTTAGGCAGACATCACAAAGGGCATTTGCTACTGTAGATCAGGATGGGTAGGAGCTGAAACTTGTCAGAGCCTTATCAATTAGAATTGTGGAAAGAAACAAAGCCAGATACTTGTAAAAGCAGTGAAGTCAGATTTCGTTCAGTCATAACTACCGTTATAGAGGAGAGGTCTCAGTGTCACCTGAGTTCAACTCCACTGAAACAAGAGGTAGGACTTTGAAATGCTGGGTGTGTTAGACAGAAGGCAGTGGAGGGTGTTAAGGAGGAGTTTGATCTTTATGACTAGGCCATCTGGGTTTGCTAATGGGCACTTATCTGGAGGAGAAACAAATTTCCCATATCTTTATGACAGCAGATAGGGGTGCAAGTTGGGGTGTTGAGGTATGGATAAGATAATTGGTGTGAGAAACGCTGAAATGTAGTTAAAATATGTAGAGCTGTTTATAGCAGTGAAAAATCATGAACAGCCCCAGATATTGAACATTAGAAGACTTGTTAGGTACCATATGGTAAATCTATTCAATAGATACAATACAGTCTTAAATTGATGGTAGCTCTATTATTTTTTGAAATGGAAAGGTGTTATGATACATTGTTCAAAAAAAAAGGAGTTTTAAAATTAACACTGACGTTTAGTTGTTAAAATATATATTATGCACACACAGACACATGAATATATATATACACACATTCAAATGAATACTCATACATATATTCATTTGCCTAGGCAAAAGTTTGAGGATGATTTGTGATTTTGTGTGAATTTCACTATTTTATAATTATTTTCTACTAAAAACCTATGCTAATGGCATAGCAACCAAAATAAAAAGAATGAGGAACATAAAATCACAATTCCCTTTTCTCACCCACTATGGCAACAAAACCTTGGGCAACCACACTGGCCTCTCTACTGGTTCAGGGCCAGATCAACACTTTATCCAATCGTGATACCTGGAGAAATTAACAGTGCCTGAAACTGGAAGCATGGGAACAAGATTTTGTTGGCACTTGCCCACCACAGAGCCTTCCTCCGGGAACCAAGTAAACAAAGGGCTCTAGCCAACACTGGAAGAACTCTTAACCGGGTTCAATCCTCAAAAGAGAGGGATAATCAATTTTACTTCAAGTGAAAAAAAGAGAAAGAGAGAGAGGGATAATCAGTCCTGGCCTCTGACTTGGAGTGAGAATGGGTCCTCCAAAAGGAGGAAGGTCACCCTAAGATAAGGGAAAAACTAAAGGCAAATACTGTGTTTTGCTTTGGGATACAACTTTGGTGTTGGTGGAAGAAAAACAGTCCTACTGCCCAAGTATTGAATAGCTTTCCCCTCCACGTATAAGGCATTGCCTAGGCATCCAACAGCGGGAGCAGTAACTCAGAAACTCTCTGAGAGTCTTGGTAGGGGTTGTACTCCAGAAGGGCTGCAGACCCTGAGGGAAGGGTCATCTACACTCTGACTCTTGAAGGTGAGCGGAAAGAGTGGTCACTTGGAGGACCTGGAGGACTTGCCATGCACAGTGCGGGGGACTTCTGGTTTTGTGTGTGTGTGTGTTTTTTTAACTGCTTTGGCCCGAAGGTGCCTGGTCAGCTTGAAAAGTCTCAGTTCCATGGAGGGAGAAAGGAGTCTGCAGAGCATTCAAGAGGAGCATCCCCAGGGACACAGATGGAGGCAGAGTCCAGGATAATGGGGGTGGTGTTTGCATTCAAGCCTCTCCGTGTCCTGGATTCTTGGTCTTTGCAGTCGTTGCTTTGCTCTAAAGAAACAAGGCTTAAATAAATAAGGTCAGCCACACAGCATGCCTACTTATTTTTCTTTTCTTTCTATTACACTGGCAGGTTTTGGAGGAATATTTCACCATTGCATCCTTCAGGCCTGGCACAAAGGTGTTTAATAAATAGTTACTGAATGAATTAATGAGGACAGTACATGATATTTACTGATATCTTACATGTATAAATCAGGCCTCATATTATTTGTTCATGGCAGCACTATTTATACCCTGTTGTTATTGTCATTCGTATTCAAAAGTAACAAGCTTTATTTTCTTGCAAACTTACTCTTCAGTCCTGGAATTTTCATTGATTCAGCCTGGTTCTAGCCCTCTGTCTCTCTGTCTCCCAAGTCCTGTGTATCAGAATCACCTGGGAAGATTGTTAAAATTGCAGAATCCAGGGCACCATCATAATCTGTGGATCTAGGATCTGAGCATCTGCATTTTTAATGCCTCTGCAGGTGATTCTCATGGACCCTAAAGTTTGAGAAACACTGCTTATCTGTTTAATGATATGCAAATCACAGTTGTGTATGTTATCAGTCTGAAAATATAAGGTATCATCTAGTATCTTTTTTAAAACAAATTTTCTCTCCTGAAAATTGTAAAATAAAATAGAGAAGTGGAGGATAAGGGTGACAGGGGAGGTGGATCAATAGGAACTCTGTTTCTTGTGAGGGTAACTTGATAGTGACTATATATTGGAGTGTACTGATTTTGTTCAAAGAAATTTTCCTGTTCTTCAGAGTGTTCGGTGAATTTTTTTTACAGGCTTCTTGCAGTGTGCTGTTTCATAAACCTTCAGAGGCATTTAGAAGGGCCAGGGGTCTTTCTGCACATAGGAAACCTTAAGAACTTTGAATCGGTTGGGTGGAAGTAGTTTTCAGTGAATTGTTTGTTCCTCTGATATAAGATGTAGTACCACTAACCACTGGAATCTAATATTCCTGCTTATTGTTTTGAAGCTAGGATATTCTTAGATTCTTGATATACTTTACTAATCAAGGCTTTCATTTTTCTAATTATGTATTTAATAAATCTCTATTCATTTATCAGTCTTAAGTACAGAACACTAAAGAAAGGATATCTGCAATCACAGTTGCTATCAGGCTAAATTATTTTTAATTAACTGGGCATTGTTATAAAGAATACTCTATGATAGCACTATTTTCAAGTACAAAGCAGGCATGAGAGTGCACATCGAATGAAAGTAGTTGGCAGAACTACCTTTTGATCCATTTCTTTGCTAAAAATATGAATGGCTCAATGGCTCAAACTTCTCAAATGGATTATACATTGGTTGAGGCTGTTCAACCATAAGGCCTAAAAGGAAGTAAAAATAGACAGTGGTTCTGTTTTGAAAACAATGAAATTTATATCTTTCTAGTGAAACACACTATAAAAAGCTGTTTTCATCTTTGAGTTCACACGAGCTTTGAGTCATGTGACTGTGGTCCCTGGATACTCAAACAGAAAGCAGAGAGGGTGTGTGAGAGGGAAACTCCTCCATGGGCTTGGGATGGGGTGGTGGATATTGCTTTTTTTAAAATCAAAGTATAGCAAACATACAGAAATGGCTAGGTAAGTACACAGCTCAATGAACTGTTCAGAAATGCCCACATCTGTAAAACTAGGACCAGAACAGGACCAGCACCCAGAAAGCTACTCTGTATGCCTTTTTTTTTTCTTTTTTATGAATTTGCTTTTTTGTGTTTTTTTTTAAAATATACATATTTATTGGAGGGTAACCATTATCTTGACTTCTAACATCATAGATTAGTTTTCCCTTTTTTAGTTCTTTTGATAAATGGAGTCAGATAAACAATCACTTTTGTGACTAGCTTCTTTGCTCAAGATAATATTTGTGAGACCAATGTATATTTCTGTGTATAGTTGTGACTTGTTTATTTCCATTGCTCTGTAGTGTTACATTTTATGAAATACCACAATGTATGGGTCCTTTCTATGGGTGATGAACAATTGAATAGCATCTAAACTTGGACAACTAAAAATAATACTACTATTCAACTCATTTTATGAGGCCAGTATTGCCCTGATACTAAAACCAGACAAAGATAGTACAAAAAAGAAAGCTACAGATCAGTATCCCTCATGAACTTAGATTTAAAATCTACAACAAAATATTAGCAAATTGAATAAAAATATATAAGAAGAATTATATAGTGTGAACAAGTGAAGTTTATTCCAGGTAAGAAAGCCTAGTTCAACATTTGAAAATCAATTAATATAATCCATGATATCAACAGGCTAGAGAAGAAATCATATTATTATATAAAGTGACCCAGGAAAACAATTTGACAAAATCTAACACCCATATATTGCAAATAATTTCCACAAGTTAAGAATAGAAGGTAATTACCTCAGTGTGATAAAGAGCATCTACAAAAACCCTACAACTAACATCTTACTTAAGGATGAAAAACTCAATGGTTTCCCCATCAGATTGGTAATACAGAAAGAATATTCATTCTCACCATGCTTATTCAGTGTAGTACTGGAACTTCTAGCCATTGCTATAAGGCAAAAACTAAAACAAATGAAAAAAGAAGGAAGGAAGGAAGGATGGAAGGAACGGAGGGAGGAAAGGAGGAAGGAAAGAGAAAGCATACAGATTGGAAAGAAAATAAAATTGTCCTTATTTGCAAATAACATGATCGCTTACATAGAAAATCTGAAGGGATCTACCAAAAAACATAAAGAACTAATAAGTGAGGTTAACAAACTCATGGGATGCAGGATCCTGACACTCAAAAATCAGTTTCTATATATTAATAATGAATAAGTGGAAATTGTTATTAAAAACACCATACCATTTACTAACACTCCAAAGAAAATTAAATATATAGGTGTACACTAAGCAAAACATATACAGAATCTGCATGCTGACAATTACAAAATACTGTTGAAAGAAATAAAAGTAAATCTAAATAAATGGAGATACATACGGTTTTCTTGGATTAAAGGGCTCAAAATAATAAAGATGTCAATTCTTCCCAAACTGATCTATAGGTTTAATGCAATTCCTATTTAAAATCTTGGCAAGTTTTTTTTACACATACATACACTTATTCATTTGCAGCAACGTGTATGGACCTAGAGATTGTCATACTGAGTGATGTAAGTCAAAGACAAATGTCATATGATATTGCTTATATGTGGAATCTAAAAAATAGGCTACAAATGAACTTATCTACAGAACAGAAATAGAGTTACAGATGTAGAAGATAAACTTATGGTTACCCGGGGTAAGAGGGAGGGAGGGATGAATTGGAAGATTGGGATTGACACATACACACTACTGTATCAAAATAGATAACTAACACGGACCTACTGTATATAGCACAGGGAACTCTACTCAATACTCTGTAATGGCCTATTTGGGAAAAGAATCTAAAAAAGAGTGGATATATGTATATGTATAACTGATTCACTTTGCTGTACACCTGAAACTATCACAACATTGTAAATCAACTATACCCCAATAAAAATTTTTAAAAAATATTCTAAAATACATATGGAAAGGCAGAAGCCCTGGAATAGCTAAAATAATCTTGAAATAGAAGAATGTAAGGAGTCACTCCATCTGATGTTAAGGCTTACTATATAGCTACAAAAATCAAGGCAGTGTGGTATTGGCAGAGAGATAGATACATAGATCAATAAGATAGAATAGAAAACATAGAAAAGGAACTGCACAAATATGTCAAACTGGTTTTCAACAAAGGTGCAGAAGGAACTCGGTGAAGGAAAGATATCCTTTTCAACAAATGTTGCTCCAGCAATTGGACAATTTATAGGCAAGAAAAAAATGAAGCCCTCCCTAAACCTCCCACCGTTTATAAAAATTAACTCAAAATGGATCATGAACTTAAATATAAAACATAAAGCTTTTAGGAGGAAAAAAGAGAAAATCTTTAGGATTTAGGGCAAAGAGTTCTTAGATTTCAGACCAAAAAATGATCCATAAAAGGAATAAATGATAAATTGAGCCTCATCAAAATAGAAAAAAAAAACACACCAAACTTTTGCTCTAAGAAAGACCCTGGATTAGAAGATAAAAAGACAGCCTACAGACTTGGGGAAAAAAAATTGCAAACCACATATCCAACTAGTGACTAGTATCTCTCCAACATCAAGGTACAAAACGAACAATTCAAGTCCACAAAAGACATCCAGAAGCGTTTCACCCAGGAGTATATGCAGAGAACAAACACATGAGAAAATGTTCAACATCATTAACTATTAGCTAAATGCTAATTAAAACCACAATAAAGTATCCCATACACCTATCAGAATGGCTAAAACAACAATAGAGACAACACCAAATGCTGGTAAAAATGTGGAGAAACTGGATCATTCATACATTGCTGGTGGGAACGTTAAAAGGTACAGCTGCTCTGGAAAACATTTTGTCAGTTCCTTAAAAAAATAAACAAGCAACTACCTTATGACCCACAATTGACTCTTGGACCTTTGTCCCAGAGAAATCACAACTTATGTTCACACAAAATTTATACACAAAAATTGCAGCAGCTGTATCCATTATAACCCTGAACTGGAAACAACCCAATGTTTTTCTTTCTTTTTTTAATTCTTTTTTTAAAATTAATTTTTTTTGGAGTATAGTTGATTGAATATTGTGTTAGTTTCTTCTGTACAGCAAACTGAATCAGTAATACATATACATATACCCACTCTTTTTTTAGATCCTATTCCTATATAGGTCATTACAGAGTATTGAGTAGAGTTCCCTGTGCTATACTGTAGGTTCTTATTAGCTTTCTATTTTATATATAATAGTGCATATATGTCAATCCCAATCTCCCAATTCATCCCTCTCCCCCTTCCCCCTTCAACCCAATGTTTTTCAATGAATGAATGGTTTAACAATGCTGGTAGCTCCGTATCATGGAATACTACTAAACAATCAAAAGAAACGGACATGCAACACCTTAGAAGAATCTCCTGGGAATTATACTTCATAATATAAGCCAATCTCTGAAGGATATATATTGGATAATTCTATTTGCATAACATTTTTTAAATGACAAAATTTTGGAAATGGAGAACAGGTGAGCACTTCTAGGGATTAGCAGCGGGGAAAGGATAAATGGTGGTGATAAGCGGGCAGCATGAAGGATCCTTGTGGTGATGGGACTATTCTGTATTTTGAATGTGTGAATGCATGAAGCAAATGTGTTGAAACTGCATAGACCTAAATGCACACACAAGCATACATACACACACACACACACACACACGTGCATTCAAGTACAAGTAAAATGGGAAATCCAGCTAAGATTAGTGGATTAAAACAATGTCAACATACTGGTTATGATATTGTTCTATAGTTTTGCCAGATGTTATCATCACAAGAATCTGGGTAAAGGGGACATCGGATCTTTCTGTGTTATTTCTTACAACGACATGTGAATCTATAACTGCTTCAAAATTAAAAGTTAATTAAAAAGTAGTATCACTCTAAATGTTGTGGTATATATCTTTTAGTGAACCTATGTATGTATTTCTGTTGGTTGCATACCTAGGAGTGTAATTACTGATCTATAGGGTATGCCCATGTTCCACTTTAGAGGATACTGCAAAGCAAGTTTGCGAAGTGGCTGTGCCAATTTACGTTCAAAAGCTAGTGAATGTTTGATGTAGGAGAGAGGAATAATCTTAGGGGAGAGACCGCTTTGGAGCTTTTTCTGCATACTTCTTACCTCTCCTCTTTCTTTCTATTCTCCATTGACCAGTTTTAATTTTATCAACAGGCTGGGTAGTTTCATGCTGTCCCTTACCTGGGCCCTCACAGACCGTTTACAATCTTCTTTCAACCCTCTGTAATCCTTTGTGACTTAATAAATAACAAACTGAAGTAATAGTGAGTACCTAAAACAGGGGCCCCAAACTATAGCCTGCAGGCCAAATATGGTCTAGTCTTCTATTTTTTAAAATACGGTTGTATAGGAACACAGCCACACCCATTTATTTACAGATTGTCAATGTCTGCTTTCACAATGCAGTGATAGAGTTGAGAGCCGTGGCAGAAACCTTAGGACCAGCATAGTCTAAAATATTTACTATTTGGCCCTTTACAGAAAAAGTTTGCCTACCCCTTTCTTAGAACATCACAACGATCTATCCCGTAGGGGCTTCCCTGGGCGCAGTGGTTAAGAATCCGCCTGCCAATGCAAGAGACCCGGGTTTGAGCCCTGGTCCGGGAAGATCCCACATGCCGCGGAGCAACTAAGCCCGTGCGCCACAACTACTGAGCCTGAGCTCTAGAGCCTGCGAGCCACAACTGCTGAGCCCGCGTGCCACAGCTACTGAAACCCGAGCACCTAGAGCCCCTGCTCCGCAACAAGAGAAGCCACCGCAATGAGAAGCCTGCGCACCGCAACAAAGAGTAGCCCCCGCTCACCACGACCTGCGTGCAGCAACGAAGACCCAACGCAGCCAAAAAAACCCAGAAAAAACAAAAAAGATCTATCATGTAATATACAAATAGAATTTTATAGTAAATACATATTTTTTTCTAATACTCTTAGGATTTAAATATAACACATTTTGATAAAGCAAAAGGAAATGGTAGAAGTGTTGTAACACGCCTTAGCAAATAAACTTGTTAGCAAATTCCTTACATACCCAACTTTCTTGGAACCACATTCAAGGCCTATTCGAGGCAGTGTTTCTCTGCTGAATCTATGGCAGTGGAAGCATGGAGCATGTATATATAATGTATATGGATGCTTTAGGAGGGTGCTGATGAAAAATACACGGAACCAAACAGTAAACCTTGAGCAATTGTTGAAATCCATTGCAGCTATTGTGCATGATTGATAAATAAGTGCTGATAACTAGAACAATATTGGTTTAATGCGTATGCAGCAGGTTCAGAGGGGATCATAGTTTATAGAAAATTCCAAATATATCTCTTTTTCTTGCTAAGACCTAAACACAAATCTGCTACTTAAATTCAGTTTGTATAACTTTTTTTCCCCCATTTCTTAAAGGAAGCTACTTAAAAAAATAGGCTTTCAAAATAGGCCTTTCAGTATAAGCTATGGATTTAACTGAATCTATTTTTATCTGCTTAGAAAAATACAGCAAAGATAGATTCTTATGATTTATAAGCTCTGCAAATTCCATCTTAGATAGAAATGAAAATTATGAAAGCCAAACATATCAGTAATCTGTTGCTGAGTAACTACCTCAAAACTTCGTGGCTTAAAACAATCATTTATTATTTCACAGCTGTAAGGGTTGGTGGGGCAGTTTTGCTGATTAGGGCCGGGAATTGGCAGAGTTGGCTGGGTTTGCTTGCATCTGCCGTCATATCCAAACAGGCTGGTGGGTGGACCGGATGCCACGAAAGGAGTGCGAAACAGCCTAGGGTGATATTAGTGAGCTATTTTTTTTTTTTTGTAGGAGTCTTATTTATTACTATTTCTTTCTCACTTAAGACTTTGAAACAGAGACTGTTCAGCTTTGTTTTGTCCAGTGCACATCTTTTACTTTCTGTGATTACTAGAAAGCATGCTGTTGACTTTGGTTAAGATCTGGAAAAATAAACCTCATGTTTAGTACCCTGGATCCTGGATCTCATAACTTCAGTCACCGTGTTTACTCCTGGCGAGGGCAAACCCCACAGCTGTACATCTGTGGCCACGTAAGGTTGATCCTTTCCATTCAGTCTGACAGCTTAGCCAGTGAAAACAAGTTTGTTAAACAAATTATCGTGCTTATGGGTCAATTTAACAAGCAATATATTATACTATATTTTAATTTTTTCATACAGCTATTTAATGAATATGACCCAAGAGTTGGATAAATGATTTAAGTTGAATGGTAACTAAGTTGGTTGAATATTTTGTTGTTACCAGACCTTGTCTAAATCTAAAAATCTTTTTTTTTTAAATAAATACATTTATTTATTTATTTATTTTTGGCTGCATTGGGTCTTTTTTGCTGCGCACGGGCTTTCTCTAGCTGCCGCAAGTCGGAGCTACTCTTCGTTGTGGTGCTTGGACTTCTCATTGCGGTGGCTTCTCTTGTTGCGGAGCATGGGCTCTAGGCACGCTGGCTTCAGTAGTTGTGGTGCACGGGCTTAGTTGCTCCACGGCATGTGGGATCTTCCCAGACCAGGGCTCGAACCTGTGTCCCCTGCATTGGTAGGCGGATTCTTAACCACTGCGCCACCAGGGAAGTCCCTAAAAATCTTTAATTGGAAGATAATGAGACCCTTTGATTGGGTCAGTATTGGTTTACTTGGTTTTTTCTCCACCGTTCTTTAGAGTGTTGAATTTGATGGGAGAGTAGAAGATGAGGTAGAAGATAAGTTTGTTTCTGTGAAAAAGGAGAGACCTCCGTGAACACCTGTTTACGTATGTTTTCTTCTGCTATCATTTGGACATGTTTGAAATATACAATAACCCCAGCATTCAGCTACCACTTTAAAACAAGTGCCATGAAGCCTTCCTAAATAGCAAAATCATTGAACTTTTTTTTCCCTAAAAGAACAAGATGCTAACCAATAACCATATAAAGCCCTAAGGTGCTTCTCAGACAATAGGCAGCCTCTGAGAGAACAGAACAGTCTACACTTGAAGTACTCACAGCCTGTCATTAACTACAAGGACCCTAGTGAGCAAGAACTTTCAAAAGAAAAAGAAAAAAAAACATGGGCTAAGATTATTGCAGGCTGCTATGTAGTAATTTCTTTTTGATTATAAAAAAGGGGATACTCACACTTGGGGGAGCTTAGGTTTCTTTGGAAGCCATCATGGCTGCACATGAAATGCAGTCCTTCTTTCGGAGGTTATAAATTAGAGGTCCTCTTGCAGGTTCTGTTACCCAGCACACACCATATTTTAAATAAGATTCTCATAAAAATCGGGATTTCTACTTCGTCTGAAGAATCTGAGTGTCTACCTCTGGGCAGTCAACACGTCTGTATTTCTGTTTTGCAAAATTGTCTGGAGCCGAGTAGCAGCAACTTCATGTGGTCACACTCCTGGGATATTAGACCCTGTTGGCCTGGGGACAGTGTCATTCATTTACTTTAGCTGCCTAGCCCCTGGGGACTTTTGTGTCTGAGTCATTTGTGTCACGCTGTCAGACTGGATATTCTTTCTCATTCCTTTCATCCAGGGCAAATACCATGAGGGTCATGGCATTGCAGAACTCAAGGGAGTGAGTTCAACATTGGAGACCACGGACTCCATTAATGCCATGCGGGGGTTATGAGCCTGCCCGAGGCCCAATACCAGCTCACAGCCTGGATTTAACATGAGGTGTCCCCGACTACTCTGCCTCTCCTGGGGTCTCTCAACTCACTCTGCACTTGCAGTTAGATTTACATCACTGCCTTTAGAGTCATGGAACCAAAATGAACCTGAACACGGTGGGGGGAAACTGAGGTCTCGAGAGCTTGAGGATGTCCCTGACACGACCAGGTTCTGAGTGGAGGAGACATTTAGTTAGGCAATAAGCTTTATTGATCAATAATCAGTTCCTAGAGATCATTTTTATTTTTAAGGTCTTTGATGGCAGGAAGTAAACGTTTATACTTTCTTTTATCTGCCACAGGGTTTAGCCCACAGCTAGTGACACAGGACTTGCTGTGACACCTGTGGTCCAAGGTCCAATAGCTAGCAGCAACACAACCTGGGAGCTTGTTAGAAATACAGGCCCTCTGGGTCCACTCCAGGCCTCTTGAATCAGAGTCTGTATTTCAACAAGATCCCTAGGTGATTCATACAGTGCTCGTTAGAGTTTGCGAGACACTGATGTGTATACAGAGAATACTCGAATAAAAATGGAACATAATATAGGTTGATCGCTAAACAACATAGCTAAAAATTCTAATGCTTTCATTACAGGAGTTTCATGGAGCTCCTTACTGGCTTCAGCACAGAGTAGTATGTGATTTTTCTGTTTTATTCATTGAGATCCTCTTAAGATTTTGCTTGAAGGGAAGGTTGCAGAGGTTAAAAAAAAATCCATAGGGGCTTCCCTGGTGGCGCAGTGGTTGAGAGTCTGCCTGCTAATGCAGGGGACACGGGTTCGAGCCCTGGCCTGGGAAGATCCCACATGCCGCGGAGCGGCTGGGCCCGTGAGCCACAACTGCTGAGCCTGCGCGTCTGGAGCCTGTGCTCCGCGGCGAGAGAGGCCGCGGCGGTGAGAGGCCCGCGCATCGCGATGAAGAGTGGCCCCCGCTTGCCACAACTGGAGAAAGCCCTCGCACAGAAACGAAGACCCAACACAGCCAAAATCAATCAATCAATCAATCAATCAATCAAAACATACGCATCTGATTCAAGATCCTCATTAAAAAAAAAAAAAAAAAAAATCCATAGCAAAACAAATCACTGTTTTTATAGCATAAACTGAGTAGAGAAAATAGAGGAATGAGGTGGGATTCATTAGGCAAAGCTCTGTAGAGTAAGGTGGTAAATTTGAAGGGTCTTTGATGGGTATCAAGAGGCACAGCTGGTCATGATGTGGATTGGAATTATAACTTGAATCCGAAGAAGCTTGCCTTGTGGTTGTTATTACATATTTTCTAGAATGTTGGGCTTTTCTCTTCCTTCTTCCCTTCTCTATTTGTCCTCCCAGTTTCCTCCTTTGCTTCTCCATTGCTGTATTTTTGTTGTTCTTGCCCATTTCTAAACTTGACTCTCAAAATCCCACATACGTGACTGATTTGCTGATTCTGATAACCCAAGATTATCTGGTCTTCCAGCAAAGCAAAGCATGACTACCCTAGGATTAGAAATGGGAAATATCCCCGAGATGAGAGTTAAATGCCGTTTTGTACAAAAGAAGGGTTGGGGCTAGGGTACACCCTCCTTTCCCATCCCACCCTACTCACACAAGGCACTCCAAATTGAAAAGGTTGCTTATACTCTCTGATACAGTTTGAGAGGGCATTGAACTGCCTGGAAAATTCATTAGGGGCACATTTACCCACCAGGTTAGGCATGGAAGAAACAGGATCTTGATATATGAGTAGGCTGGTTTTTATCCACGTTAAAAAATTCTGGAAACTGAGGTGATGATGCTACCATCCTAGGTAGATCAGAATGGCTAGGCCAGGGTTTCCAAAAGTACATTTCTTTTTTGTGGTGATGTGGATAGAACACAGCATTGTATACGACATTCTAATGTTTTTCATAACATTTAGGGATATCCAGATGGGTCTTATTTAAAACAAAATTACATATTTTTCAGATTATAAGAAAAATAAAATACAAAGCTTTAGGTAGAATATTAAATATTGAGTTTGTATAAACATTCACATAAAATGTATTAAATATTTTTAGTAAGTTTCCTTCCAAGAACATAATGCTTTATATGAGGTATTTATGTTTGAGATAGCTGCGAGTGATTTTCGAGGAAGATAATTTAATGATGATCTCTTTCAATTCTTTATCATCACAAGCAGATATCAGATATCAGGAGTGTTCATGTTACTTTTTTCTCCATTTAAACTACAGTTGTTTTCTTGCCATCGACCAAAATTTAGTTTCTTTAAATTATACATCAAGGGAGTTGTAATTCTCTAGCTCTAATGATTTTAATTTGTCCTTTTTTTTCAAGTGAAAATGTAATGTTGAAAATACTTGTGATAATGCATACATATTGATTTTTATTGATTTTTTTCATATCAAATATTTTAAAATAATGACGATTTTCTTCAAGCACACAGATATTATTCTACTAGTATTAATAATTCTCCTTCAGGAGCCCAATAAAATGCTGATTAAACATTATTAATGAGTCATCTCCACCTCACTTTTTCAAAGTTGAGTTGATTTGAATCCATAAATTTTGTCAGTAAATAATATAATTTTACATGATCTTTGCAATAATTGGCTAAATTCATTCCAGTGCTCAAAAATGTGAGAGATGTAAAGCCACTTTTTCCCTTAGCTTTATTGCAGTATGACTGACAAATAAAAATTGTATTTTAAAAATGTATTTAGGTTGTACAATATGGTATTTTAAAAGTATACAACATTATGATCTGATATATATTATAAAATGATTACCACAACCAGACCACAGTCAAGTTAATTAATACATCCACCACCTCACATAGTTACCTTTTTACAATTTTTTGTGGTGAGAACACAAGATCTACTTTCTTAGAACATTTCAAGTACACAATACTGTATTATTAACTATAATTACCAGGCCATACTTTAGATCCCAGAACTTATGTATCTTATTGCTGGAAGTTTGTACCCTTTGACCAACATCTTGCTGTTTTCTCACCCCCTCCAACCCCCAGCCCCTGGCAACCCATCTGGTTGTATGAGTTTGGCATTTTTAGATTCCAAGTATAAGTGAGATGTTAAAGTATTTGTCTTCCTCTGTCTGGCTTATTTCACTTAGCATGATGTCCTCCAGTTTCACCCATGTTGTCACAAATGGCAGGATTTCCTTCTTTTTTAAGATCAAGTTATACTCTATTGTATTTATTGACCACATCTTTTTATACATTTATCTGTTGAAAAATGCTCAGACTGTTTCCATATTTTGGCTATTGTAAATAATGCTGCAGTGAACGTGGAAGTGAAGAAATCTCTTTGAAGACTAATTTCATTTTCTTTGGATATATACCCAGAATTGGGATTGCTGGATAATATGGTAGTTCTATTTTTAATTTTCTGAAGCAAGTAAGTTTTTGAAACCAAAGTTTAAAAGTACTTTGGATTTAGTGATAATGGTGTGCTCTTATAACTAGTTTCTTGAGCTCCACCTAATACTATTGTAAAAAAAAAAAACAAAGAAAAAGAGAAAATGTTTTATAGAAAACTGTACAGAAAAACTTTGTTTCATATTTTGTTCTTGCACACACTTAAATTTCAAATATTTTCCTGTCTTGTGACTAGGTACCAGTGCAGTTTGTGGCAATTTGTTTAATAACTTTCCATGCAGATGAGTCTTAAATGCTGAAGAAAAGGGTACACGAATAGAAATTTGAGAAAATCCTTATGTTGCCTAATTATTCATGTCAGCTTCTTTTGCGGTGAATTATTTGTTTGTCTTGTAAATCTGATAACTTCAGCTTTAATTGGAAATCATTCCATTTTGTTGAGGAAATAAATGTCAAGTAAAAATTAAATCTACTTAAGTATAAAGTTCTCCAGAGAAATGAGGATCTTTATAGTTTCATAAAATTGATTTTCTGGTTATTGGAATATTATGTTTAATTTAATTTAATAATGAAAAAAATTTAAACTTTATAAAATGTCTTTTTTTTTTCTTTTCAATATTCATTTGTTTTTTTAAATTAAAAAAAATTTTTTTTTACCATTTTAACCAGTTTTTAGTTTATAATTCAGTGGCATTAAGTATATTCACAATGTTGTACAACCATCACCATTATTCAGTTCCAGAACTATTTTTTTTCAGAACTTTTTTTTAATAAAATGTGACTTTTGGGCTTCCCTGGTGGCGCAGTGGTTGAGAATCTGCCTGCCAATGCAGAGAACGCGGGTTCGAGCCCTGGTCTGGGAAGATCCCACATGCCGCGGAGCAACTCGGCCCGTGAGCCACAATTACTGAGCCTGCGCGTCTGGAGCCTGTGCGCGGCAACGAGAGGCCGCGATAGTGAGAGGCCCACGCACCGCGATGAAGAGTGGCCCCCGCTTGCCACAACTAGAGAAAGCCCTCGCACAGAAACGAAGACCCAACACAGCCATACATACATACATACATACATACATACATACATAAAAAGAATGTAAGCAGACAAGAATATCATTAAAAAAAAAAAAAAAAAAAATTAAAAAAAAAAATGTGACTTTTAAATGTTCAAGGCCTACAGTTTCTTTAGTAAATCAATTTTAGTTAGGTCCAATTATTTTTATTAGAAATAAAAAATTGTTAAACAAACAATAATTATTATGAAACTTCCTGAGACTTTGACTGACTTTAAACATCAAAATATAATAAAATATAAATAAATTGAGTTAGAAATCTAGAAAATTAACATCAGTTATCTTTTAAATAGCAATATCTAATAAGGAAAAGTGGTAACGACGGCAAGCATATGTAACTTCTAGATTAGTAGAGAAATCATGAAAGTAAACCATTAAAGAGAAAGAACAGGAAATGATTTGTATACACTAGCAAACAGAAGAACCTTATTCTTGACAAATAAATTACAGACCAGTTGGGGTGATTCAAAAGGAAAATGCTTCATGTTATCCCCATAAAGTCATTTGCTTATGTAATGATTGCTGAATTCAGAAAGTTACATACAAACGGTATTCAGACTTCATTTCAACTATTCAAGTTTTGGAATGGTTGAAAATATGGCTTTAAATTTTTATTTACACTTTACAAATTTAGCCATCAATATGTCTCAGCTGAACTGTATCTCATTTGTTGACATTGGCTGAGTAACTTTGGCTTGGTGGTGAAGTGACTGGGCAGAGCTTGGACCACCTGGATTTTTTTTTTTTTTTTTTTTTTTTAATTTTATAGCTACTTTATTTATTTATTTATTTATTTTTGGCTGTGTTGGGTCTTCGGTTCGTGCGAGGGCTTTCTCTAGTTGCGGCAAGTGGGGGCCACTCTTCATCGCGGTGCGGGGACCGCTCTTCATCGCGGTGCGCGGGCCTTTCACTATCGCGGCCCCTCCCGTTGCGGGGCACAGGCTCCAGACGCGCAGGCTCAGTAGTTGTGGCTCACGGGCCCAGCTGCTCCGCGGCATGTGGGATCTTCCCAGACCAGGGCTCGAACCCGTGTCCCCTGCATTAGCAGGCAGATTCTCAACCACTGCGCCACCAGGGAAGCCCGGACCACCTGGATTTTAAGCCAGGCTCCACCACATAGTTGTTATGTGGTCTTAGGTCAATCACTCTGTGCTTCTGTTTCCTTGTCTGTAAAATGGTGATAGTGGCAATGCCTATTACATGTTGGCTGACATGAGGAATAAATGAGTTAATATATATATTTCACTTCCAAACGATGCCTACCATATAATAAGTGCTCAGTTAATGTTTTTCATTTTTATTACTACTACCACTAGTAATAGTAATAGTAGTGTATGAAAAACAGACCCATGATCAAATGATAAATATTGAATTAGGGGAATTCCCTGGTGGTCCAGTGGTTAGGACTCAGCGCTTTCACTGCCGGAGCCCAGGTTCAATTCCTGGTCAGGGAACTAAGACCCTGCAAGCCGTGCAGCGCGGCCAAAAACAAACAAACAAACAAACAAAAGAATTAGGGCAAAATCAAGCAATCAAGCACCTTTCTTAATTATAGAATTTTCATAGCTCTTAATAAACTTTTAATAGGCATTGTGAATCTCTAAGGAGGGGGGCATAGTGTATAGTGTTTTCTAAGTTTATATAACCATAGAGCACTAATTTGGCCCGAGGATCTCTTGTGTACGCTGCTCTGCAGAACACAGTTTGGAAAACAGCAGCCTAGTGGTGTCCCCAGGACTAAATCAGCCTCTGCAACATTCTTTCAGTAAGCAAGTCCTTTCTGAAGTTCAGTCCCAGCTCTGTATACCTCCATGTTTGGAACCATAGTCTCATACTCTTTGTCAAGGCAGGTTTAGCAGATGGTAAAGCATGATAGAAAGATAATAAACACTTACTGATCATGCTAACTAATTTTGTATCATCTAACACATTAACTCAGTCCCAGATTTTTCTTGGTTCTTTGAAGACCTCTGCCAGTGAGAACATTTGGAACATTTGTTCCTTCAGACACTTTTGGGTTACATGTGAATATTTCCATCCTATTTGAATCTGTTTTCAAAATAAAGCATGATCAGAAGCTGCTTGAAATGTTTGAGCAAAGTCCAAATCCACTCAGACGACTTTGTGAAATGTCATCCATGCCCAGATCCCTGACGTATTTATAATGTTCCTGCTGTATCTTTCTTTCCCACACCTTTATTTTTTAGACATCCATCCCATTCTTCTCTCCAGGAAGGAGTACAACCAATATTAAACATTGAGACAGTCTCCCTGAGGAGTTGCCAATAGCTGCATAGCACATGAGCCAAGTTCTGCTGTGTCTAACAGCCGTGGCCCAGGAGGCAAATGACAGAAGCTTCCCAATCACATCCAGATGAGCAGAGAGGACTGCATATGCTGTAGCTGGTATACTGGCATCCAACCCTTGTGAATCTTGATAAAAAAATACCACGTATACTTCAAGGGAAAACTAAATACTTTCCTCACAAACCCCATCAATAGTAGCATCAATTCCCAGGAGTGGTAGATAACAGCTAACCCCTATTTATGAACTTGTATCTCATCACCACACTCCTCAAGAACATTACATTTTAGCTTCTCACTCAACCAATGGCCTAGCAAGAGAACTGTTTTTTGCCCCCTGCCTTGGTTTGAGAACAAGGTATCTGAATTTGGGTGCACATGAGGTTGGTTGGACAAGCTCCTGGATGTAAAAGCACCTCAGACCATACACAGAAATGATTATTTTTCAATCAGAAGTCTCTGCAGTAAAATACGAAGGCTTATGGGCACTTAAGAGGGCCCATAGCCCTGGTTCTGAATAAGCTCTAGCATTTATTAGCTGTGTCCGTGAGCAAGTTTTGTTAACCCTTCAAAGCCTATTTCTCTCAATTGTAAAAATCACCTCATGTCAGGATTGAAAGAAATAATGCATGTAAAACCCTTAACAAATGTCTGAACATAGTGAAAGCTCAATAAATGTTATTATTATACTCTGACTGTTTACTGGTCCAGGACTTTTTTAAAAGTAAGGTCAGCATGGCTTTTCCACCAGAGATTGATTATCAGTGAATGCCTTCTGAATGATCTCTACTGCAGCAATAGCATTTCAGGACATGTGTCTTTCTAAAGGGTTAATTTCTCAACCTCTCGCTCAGAGAATCTCCTACCCTCATGGTCCCATTCTGCATTTGTTAAGCTCTCCATGCTTGCTCTCTTGTCTTCGCACGTTTCTTGCAAAATGAGCTTCCTACTGTTGGTGGGCTTTGCCCTATACTTTCTTGCCTTCATAACTGCACAGGGCTCTTTCCACTGTACTGCCAGCTTTGCAGAGAATAAAAGCTTGAGGGAGGGGAGAGGGAGAAAAAAACCTCTTGAGGGAGGCTTTCTTGAGAAGGTGCCCCAAGAGCTTCAAACCCATAGTTTGAGGACACTTGACAGACGTTCAGAAAACCACGACTGTGAATTGGGCATAGCCAAGAAAAGCTCTGTGGAGGAGCCAAGATTTGAAGAATGGATAGAATTTGGCTAAATGGAGAAATAAAAGGGAAGAAGAGAAGGGAAATGAGGAGAAACAGTTCTACAGAATATTGGAAAAAGTCTTGGATTTGAAACCTGAAAATCTAGGTTTAATTCATTGTTTTGCCTTTCGAACTGCAATCTCAGGCAAAATATTTCAAAACGCTGAGCCTCAGTTAATGCATGATGCAAATATGGGCTGGTAATGTGGAACTCAGAAAAATTCTGGGAGAAGGTATTTAATAAACATTAGTTGAATTGAATTTTATCAATGAGAGTTTAGAAGACATATTTAGTTGTAAGTTTTAAATTTTGATATTATCAATTATGCCAAGCTGTGAGTGCTTGAAAATATAGTATTGATAGAATCCTGATATAAAACAAGCATTGTCAGACCCATAAATACTAAGCTATTTTCAGGTACCTACTATGCCCTGGCGAGCTCAGACCTCAGCGTTTTGTCCTGTTTCTTACATCTGATTTATATGAAGTATACTTTAAGGCATTTTAAGAAACTTGCCTTTCCAAGGAAACCTGTTATACCCGATAGACTCCTGCATATGTAACCATTTCCATTTAAAATTATTTAAAATTTTTTTCTAAGGACCAGAAGACATACATTATTTAAAGTCCAATTTGTTTAAAATTTGGTAAATAGAGAATATAACGAAAGAATGAAAAATCACAAATAAATTTTTCCTACTTAAAATTTTCCTTCATGACATATTCTTTGAAAATATCATTATTAATGGCTTCATATTATTCCAAGGTGTAGATACTGTGTAATTTATTTCGCTGTTCTTTGAATAGTGAACGTTTACTCAGTCCTGTTTTCACTGTTGTAATTAAACCTGCAATGGATATCCTTGTGTAAAACTCAACGTCCATGGTGATTCCATTGTTTTAAATCTTTAAAGAATATATCTCCTTTATTTCTAGGTTTAAAATTCCAACTTGACCCTCAGTTTGTTACACAAATCTTTTCTGCAGCATAAGAAGTACCATTCTCCTTACATGCTAGCAAAAGTGGTTCATTTCCATTGACAACCTACCTAGGACCTACTACACCAAATATGGCATTTCCTTAGGAAAGTTTTACCTATTTTGCTGAAAAGATTTTGCACACTGAAGTAAAAAATACATCATCAGACAAAAGGATGTTAGGTAAATTCTGGAAGAATTAACTTTCAGATATTTAAATCTAGAATTTAATTAGATCACCTTGAAGATAGATTTAATCAATGTTCTCAGATTGGGTATTAGTGAGACAAAAAGGATTTTTCTAAGAACGGGTGAGCATGCTGACGTCTTTAATTCAATTTTCGTTTTCTGAATGTAACTAGTATTCTTGGAAAACAGTTGAAAAGCCTCAGGAAAATAGAGTAATGAATGAATATAAGCCTTTGATCAAGAATTAGGAAGAATTAATGACCCTTTATAAATAGTTATCACATGCTTTGTTATAGGGTTATATATTTTTAATCTCTGTCCTGGTTACCGAAGTTGAGAACATTTGTTACAAATGGATTGGCTTGTGCATTCTTATCCAAAAGATTATTTTTACATATCTAATTAATAAATTATTTGTTCGGTGGCCCTTTTATTTAATAGGAGCTATCATATCAGAAATTCTTTACTCTGACAAAGTGATGTATTGTGTAATTTTATTCCCAAAGCTAATTTGTCATTTTAAACCACATTTATGAAATGTTAAAAGCCCCTAGCGGGGGCTGTAAAATGAACCATTAAAGTTAGTTTATCAATGATCAACTAACCAAAATACCTTTATTTTCTTTTAATTGCATAATAGTAACTACAATGGTAGGCACACACACACCCACATGGGTAGCTGCAAAATAATAACCATGCGACCAGAATCATTTACTATTGAAAATGTCTTTTGCTTTTAAGGGATAAGGTAAATGATATTTATATACACATGCTCATATTTCCCGAAACTCCTGGAAACAAATACTTGGTGTTTCAATATGTTCCTTTCGTCATATAAAACTCAATAAAAGCTATCTTAAATATAAGCTAAAAATAGGTTGCTTTCCAAAGATAATTAATTATATTAATAATATCTAATTGTATACTCTTCCTAGCACACACAGTCACAGCTGTAGCATTGAACACACTTGGGTGTGGCTTTGTGTTAGCGTACAGCCACTAAAGCTACAACTTGAGGTGGAGAAAATAGCTTCTCTTCTTTGGAAATATGCTACCATTATTCAGCAGATCCTTATTGAGCATCTACTGTGTGCCCAGATGCCATGCTAAGCCCTGGGAATACAGACATGAGTAATACATACATGATCCTGGTTTTCCAGAGCTTAGGTTCTGGTGGATACTAAGATAAGCACACTGGCAATATGAGAAATAGTGGACAGCTCCTGCTTTCCAGGTCATTTAATCTCTACCAGGTCATTTGGTCTCTAGGCCTGTGTCTCAGCAGTAAAATGGGGATGGTGGTAAGACAAATCACATAGAGATGCGAGGATCGAATGATTTATATGTCTGAGGCAGAGTGATTGGTCTATTATGGATGCTCAGTAAGTGTTGGCATGCGATGATGGTGATGCTGTTATTTTGAACGTGGATTTCTGTGTAAGAGCTCTGGGGTGAGTGCCATGTGAGATGCTCAGTGCGTGGAGAGGGGCAGAATACTTTGTGGCTTGTGAATAATGAGAGAGGCATGTGAATAATGAGAGAGGCATGTGAATAACGAGAGGGTTGGAAATGGGAGGAGGCCTTTGCTATTATACACTTATTATTGCAGGCAGAGCATCACACCTGGGAAAAGCTTCATAACCGTCCATGAGATACAGCTGCAGCAGCTAAGAGGAAACAATAAAGACCTGGTGACAGCAGAATAGCACATATTGACTAGAATGGTCTTGCGTGGAGGGTAGGGAACCGTGCGGTGTCATGTCAACCTGCTTGAAATTGCTGCGGTAACTAGAGGAAGTCAGCTTTTGCTGTGGAACCCAGGAAAGGGACAGAGGGCAGAAAGTGAAAAGGCAGAGGATAGTGGGAAGTGAGGGATGCTGGAGTATAAGGAAAATGAAGGAGATACAGTAGTTCAAAGAAGAAAGACTCAGAATTCAGAATGGTGGTTTGCCCAGAAGCGGGTATAGCATGGGCAGGGATGGAAGAGAGGGACTTACTTTAATGCCCGTAGGCACCAGTAAGAGGAAATTGAGGCCCATAAAGGTAAGTGGACTTGCCCAAATCTCTCACCGACAAGTTTTTAAAAATCTCATATCAGACAAGATAGGATTTATCAAAATGGGGAACAGAATGCAGTAAACTAGCAGAAGACATTCTTAGTAATTCTGACCTTAAAAGATTAGAGGATTCACTCATTACTGCAGAAAAATTTAGCATGGGAAATGAATTATAAAGAAAAAGATGATAAAGAAAAAGATGATAAAGAAAAAGATGATAGGTCTTCTTCAATTTTAGTTTGAATTAAGGATAGAATATCACTGATATATAATCATGGAGAGATATAGAGGACAAATTGAAGACTTTCTACAAGTGAAAAGAAAGGTAAATACACTTCCTTCCACTTCACCACGGAAGATGGTTAAAATCACGTGGTAGGTAGAGCTCTGAATTAGGAGACCGGGCTTCTGGTGAAATTTTGGTGAATTTTTAGGGAGTAACATGCTTTTTCTGGGCCTCTGTTTCCTCATCTATAGGTGTTATATAAAAAAATATTTTCATTTATATTTCTACCTGATATTTCATTTGATTAAATACTTAAGTGTCTATTTTAGTGAAGGTATACTGCAAGAATTTACAGCAGTGGTAGATAAGTGTAGACAGGAATAAGACAAGTATCTGTCAATGAAAAATAGTGATTAAGGGCTAAACTTTGCAGCCAGACTGCCTGGGTTCAAATCCTGGGTCTCTGCAGTCTGATCCTGGGCAAGTTTCTCAACTTCCTGTGCCCCAGTTTCCTCATCTGTAAAATGGGAACAATAATATTATATTCTTCATAGTGCTTTTGTGAAAATTAGATAAGTTAACGTGTGTAAGCCTGCTGATAGCAAGGCCCTGCACATAAGGAGTGAAGAATTTCTCCTAAGCTTCATGAAAAAGATGGAACTAATGGAACTAATGTGAACTAGGTGTTAAAGATGAAAGATTTGGAAAGCGATTCCAGGCAAAGGAAATAGCACATGGAAAAAGAGGAACAAGTATGCATTTGGCACCTATAGATGGGAGATAGCCACACATTCTCTAGAGTGGAAAGAAGCCAGGACTGGATAAGCAAGGCCATTTGTTTCTAGTATAGAAATTCTTACTAGAAGGATTAGGGAATTCTGTCATGGCTACCGAGCACCAGCGTGCCTAGCTCTGTGATGACAGCTGATAGGAAAATGCCGAAGATTCTCAAGAGGGAATGGCATTATAAACATGACTTTTGGGAAAGCTGAATCTGATAACCATATTCTGCTTGAATCAACATTTATTGGTGCCATTTGGCCAGCATTCTCTGCAAGAGTAAGGTAAAAGATCAGGAATATTTTTAGCAAAGAGTAGTTCTGGTGTCCACTAAAATGTTCAGTACCAGTGATAGAGTGGATTAAGGTTTGGGCCATGACAAGGTAAACATTCCCTTTGGGCTTTCCCATGTAAATCACAGGTAGATGGTGCTGGGGTCACTAGAGAGAGTTAGTTTTATAATTAAAAGATCTCTTTTGTATAGAGAAGTTTTCTATCAGAACTTTTGTGAAATTTTGTAGGTTTTTTAAAAAACATGTGTCTCTTGTTCAAATGGTAACCAGGTAATTTGGGAGAGGAATAAGTAATTCATCTCATTAAAAAAACTTCCAGTTTTATCTGTAGAAATTATAGAAATATTAAAAAATATATGTGTAAAATTATTCAGGGGCTATTATGCATGTATCTTTGTTATACATTTTTATTGCTATAAAAGGTGTCTCTCTCCACAGCACACCACCAGCATAACGCCTTTGTGGTGTTGGTATTTTGAGCAGGCACTGAGTCAGTATTTTGCTCCAGGTCCATTAATTCAGAACTCGTTAAAGAGTGCCTGTAAGAATTCAATGACATTCAACTCGTCTTATCTACCTTTGTATTTGCCAACCCAGTTGATTAAAGTTTTCTCTTATATCAGAAGGGAGCAAATATTGAACTCTGCAAATATTGCTCTAGCTCTGGAAAACCATTTGTAAGCATTTTAAAACATGTTATCGTTCTCTGTTATCTCATTCTTTTCCTTACTCACTGCCCATCATCTCAGGGAATATCATCCATGAAAAACTTAATTTCTCAGAAAACTCCAGCATAAAGTAATGAATTTGGACATATAACAATTTGATAACTAAGACAGAGAATGTTCTTGTATAAAAAGCTGTGAAGGGAGGTTTTACTCTCTGTAAAATACACCAAAAGAACCTACTTGGCTTCAGGTATTGGCGTTGGATGTCAACAGTGATAGGCCATTAAAAGATGGAGCCATAAACTGATAGCTCAAAAAAATTGATACATAGGCAGCTGGAGGGTAAACAGTGGGTAAGAAGCTTGGGTGTCCAGATATTCTAAAGGTTGTTGGATGAAGTAGATAGAGCCACCATTTTGGTGGTTTCCGTATTAGCTGAGACGCAAATGCCAACTGCATGCGTGCGCATGTGACATGCACACACCTTTCACCTTTCCTCTTTTCACAAATTCATGTTGTCCTTTAGTAACTGCTTCCCTTGTTTGGGCAGGGCTGATCTTGATATCCCTTGTATCAGTAAGTGAAAATAGAAACCATACAGATATTTCAACCAAGATAATTTATTATAAGGAAATTGGTTAAAGAAGTGTTGAAAGTTTAGCTCTGAAATTCTACCGGACTGATACCTGCGGGAAGCAGCTACTATCTCTGTGGTCAAGAGGGTGGGGAGGGGAAGGTTTGGGGTTATTAGAACCAAGACGCTTGGAGGAAAGGACCCATAAAGTTGGGATCCAGTCGCTGGAGGGAGGAGGTTTTGTCCAGTTGGTGGTACTAAATCAGAAACTCATAGAAGGAACTTTGCAGAATCGGGACCTAGACTTCTGAGTGGTTGCTTTGCCACCATTTCCACCATCTCTGAGGGGATCCAATGAGGCTGGCTTGGGAAGACCTAAAGAAGGGGTAGAACTGGAACCGACTGCCACTGTCACAGAGAATGGCCATTGTTGGAGCGACACCTGCAGAAACAATAAGCAAAACTGGAAGAAGCAAGGCCCTTATTTCTCCTCCAGCCTTCTGGCCTCTTAGTACCCTTAACAGAGTCTGGCAAGGAAACGACTGGCAAAGGAAAGATATATTTGCCGACTCCCAGCCTCAGCATCACCAAGCAGTGTATGGAGGGGTGGGTGTTGATCTTAGAGATAGGTTAATGACAGCACAAAACTTTTTACCAGGTTTTACTGTTACAAAGTATTCCTTATGGAAGGAAGTATGTGGAGCCTTTCTCACCATGAATGGACATATGTATAAAAGCGTCTAAGAACGGGTGAGTGGTGAACTATAAACTAGGATGATGGAAATGATTCAGGGAGAAAACGGATATCTCCCTTGCCCCATTATGGCTCAGAAGTTTTGTTTAGTCCTTCAGAGATATCATCTCACTTAATAACACCACCAGCCTTTTTTAGGGAAATGGGAGTACCTCTTTATTGCAAATGAAAAAAAAAATCATGCTCAGAGGATCTAAGTAATGTCAGCCAGTCAATAGAGGGTAGGATTCTGGCCAAGTACTGTCTGGCAACAAATGAAATATTGAGCTTTCTTCATCTACCGTAATGTAGAATAAGGCAAAACCAAAGAGTCAGGAGTACAGGTAACCAACACGTGGGCAGCTCAGAATAAAAGGATGGAAGATATGAACACACAGGGTGACCTTGGTTCTAAGGAAATGCCCACCCAGTCATGGAGGGCATATTGAATTCAACTTCAGTGCTTCAGGAATTCGCTCTAACCTTGGTTTCTGGTTGGAGTAGTTCTATCAAGTACTTGGGCTCTTCTCACAGTCTTCAAGTCAAGTTTCTACTGCCACAAATGCGTATGACCAACAGTAGCCCACCTCTCATTCTCATGCCTTTTACCTCTCGCCTCCCACCTTGGGACTCTTCTGTTACTGCTGAGACATGAGACACCAGGGCACAGGCTCAGCCCCCATGCATGTGTCACCCAGAAGTGCAGGAGTTAACACCCTTTGAGCAAGGGATATAAGGAACTATTAGAACATGTAGATAAAATTTTCTCCCTTCCTCTCCCTGGATGGACTCCAGAGTTACAACAACTTTATGTGGCCTCTCTGAAGGTATCCTGTAAGGCTGAACAAACAGCCTGTCACAAATTCTGGCCAGTTCAGTGACACACTCTGTTATATTTGTTTCCCTTACACTCCTTTTCCCTCACTCTTGCTGCCTTGAGATTCCACTCCCCAGTAAAATGGTAGCACAGTAAGCTTTCGGAGAGACGTTTTTTTGGAGGGGGGAGGAGGTTGCTGGGTTATGAGACTGACTTCCAGGCTAAGCCAGTGGGATGCACTTTTGTGTGTGTGGGTGTGTTCCTGAAAGAAATGCCCAATATTTATCATTTTAGGCAATTAGGCTGAAGCTCTAAGTAGATAAAACAAGGTAGAGAGAGGAGTTCTGGGGGAGAAGTGAGGATAGATCTGACATCTCCTGCCTTTATGGAATAAAAGTTTGTCATCCTGCAGATCAGTTCCTGTCCTGATAATTCAAAATAAATTTCCTCAAATGAGGCCTAATGTGTAATAACGCTCTGTCTCTGTGGAACCTTTCTATTGTCAATCAAACTTCTGTTGGTGTTCATACAATTCTGTATACTCTGAACAGCTAACTCCCACTCAGAATTTATGACTCATCTCTTGTCACCCCCTCTGGAAAGAGTTTTCTAGCCCCTTTCCTTTTTGCCAAACTTTTGAGACTGTTAGGGCACACTCATCTAGTTTTTGAGGACTTTTAAAATTTCTATTATGGCATAAATCATTCTGTTTCTGCACAAAATGGAGAGATGAGAGCAGAGACTATGCCTTGGTCATTGCTGAATTTCTAGAAGCTAACCGAAACCTGATACACAGTAGGCACTTAATCAATATTTGTTGACTCCATTGACTGAATTAAAGGATTCATGAGGAACCCTGATCAAGTTCGTAAGCTTTTTAATTACCCTATTGAACAAATCCTAGGAGAAATTGCTGAATCAGGCTCACATTTTCTGTGAGTGTAATATACACTTGCCCATATGATGAACTATGATGGCAACAGAAGTTCCATGGTATTAAAATATCTATCTCTGCCAATTTTCACAACTCCCCACCACTTAATTATTTGGACTAAGTCCTTGAAAGCCCTGATAAAATGCTAATTTGAAAGCATCATACCAATATATCAGATTAGATGAGCCCCAATTCTCTGCTAAATTGACACAGAAACCAGATTTGGACCTCCTCAGCCTAACGCCAAACACTAAGACCTGCCCACCCTGCCTCACAACTTTATTCAGATAACAAGTGCCTCAAAAGCAAAGTAGGATATTGATGATGGGCCACCAGGATCCAGGAAAAGCAGAAAGAATAAAGGGTGAGGGAAAGACAGAAAGGGAAATAGGTTGAATGAACTAGAAACAAAAACACTGAATCTGAAACAGTTTGGTCTCTGGATTATCCAAGAGAAAGGAGCCCAGGATAAGTAATTTGGTTGGGAGGAATATCAAGGCAGGAATCCATCTGGTGCATGGGGTTTTCCATGGGAGACCGTCAGTGGCTAAGGGCAGCCGATGGCAAGAGTGAATGCCTAGGAACTGAGGGCCACAGAAAGGGAATTGAAACAAATTTTCCTTCACATCATAGCTGTGACCAGGAGGTTGGCCTAGAGAAAGAGCTGTAGTTAGAGATGACCGGTCATTTAACTTTCTAATGAATGACTTCAGATCGCCTAGCATTTCTTTTCACAGGATTATATAGTAGTTAGGAGTGGGGGGTCTGCATATATATTAGGAAAATCTGTGTTTTTACTTTGGCTCTACCATTTACTAACTTTGTGACCGTCTGAGTCTAGTTCTTTAACCTCCCTCTGCCTCAGTTGTTACATCCTTAAAAGGAGGACAATGGTAGCATTTCCTTCAGAGGGTTATTGTGAACACGAGGGAAATAACGCATGGGCAGCACTTAACCCCAGGACTAATGGTGAGTGTTCAGTAAAGGCTTGCGGTGTATCATGTTGTGATGATTAGTTTCCAGTTCTTGCGGGTATATCCTCCAACTTCGTGTTTTGAATAATAAGGATATACATATTTTTAATCTTCAAAGATTCCTAATCCTCAGTAATATGGACGTCTGCTTCCTGGAACCTAGAAAATAATCACTAATTTTGCCAAAGCTGCTAAAAATCCGCCATATTCTAAATGACCTTTATCAAGTGCTGTCCTAGTCTGGGGAGGCAGGGGAGCGACCTGAAGGTGAAATACCCCGTTAGCAATCCCCCCGGTGAATGGAAAATTTAAAGTAATATTCTAATGATTCATTGTACATTACTGCGCCCCATTAGGTGCCTACATTACATCTTAGGTCACAATCAATATCTGTCATCTTGCTTATGGCTTTGGTGCTAGAGCAGTTCAATTTCATTTTGCAACTCTCATGCCCATGAAACTGTAGCTCAGGTGTCATATGATAAAATATTACTGAGAAGTACATATTCACTCCTAAAGCAAAGTGGGAAATAATTGATGAAGAAGGTGTCTTTCCATCTGGTCAAACACCATTAAAGTGAGGATACGATTGATATGAGAAAAAAGTAAGACCAACAGTCTATGAAACTTTTTGGTGAATCCTTATGAGTGTGTGTGTGTGTGTGTGTGTGTGTGTGTGTATTCTGTTCTCAAGAGCATTCCTTTAAAAGCATTTTTCAGGCATTTAAAGTAGATTGCTATTTATGAAATGTTGATATAGATAAAACCAACTTAGGAATATATCTATTATATAAAGAGAAGTGTTGGTATGTAGACATGTGCTTTCTTTTGTTAAGAAATTTTTAAAATGTATTGAGTTTTAGGCTATGGCAAAGCTAAAGGGAGACTCCAAAGCAGCCATGGGTAAGTAATAAACCAGTTGTCATCATACTAAATTAAACAAGTGAGTTAGCTAAATAACCTATATTTTGAGTTGTTTTCTTTCAGAAAACAACTGACTGCCCCCTTTTTTTCTCATGTGGGTGCTGTTGTGGAGAAACCCAGGAACACGCACCAATCAAAATATCTCTGCCACACATTGTACCAAGTGGAAAGTGATTCGGGTTAATAGAAGCCTTTACTAGAATTCAGACATACTTGAAAGGGTTAAGCCCATCATATGGTGACTCATACTTCAGTGTGAATTTTTGAAACTGTTAAATGCATGATTTCTTTCCAAATTGAAATTGTACAGAAATGTGAATTCTGCTTAAGAGAGAGGAAAACAGAATACCATTAGGATTTCGGAACACTATGGGACAGGCCAAGCCAGGGTCCTTGTCACAGTGTGGAGCTTCGGATAGACAAAAGACACCAGGAAAGGGTGTTTACGTTTGTGTGTGAGTGTGTGTGTGTGTGTGTGTGTGTGAAGTATAAAGAGGACAAAGAGGGCTCTAGAAATAGATGTGTAAGAGCTTCAGAAGTGAATTTAACTGGCACTGCTCTTCTGTTTAAGATAACGTTGGCTGCAGACACTCTGCAACGACTCTGGAAAATCACCAGTAACATGCTGCCTCACACACAGATGCTCTCAGGGCTTTTTGACTTGCCCAACTTTATAAAAGGAGGGATGTATACAATTCAGTACATCTGGTGACATTTGTTTGGGGCTTAAAAAAAAAATACTCCCGTGACAGTGGCTTTCTTTGACATAGGGAGGGATTTGTCCTAACCATGACTGTGAAAAAGTAGCTTAATTTGATCATTAATGTCTAATTATGCACTTTAAAACCAGGGTTAACTGGTTGGGAGTTTTGATAGATTGTAGATGATAATAATTCATTTGGTTTCTTTTAAAATCTTGAGAAATTCCAATACCTTGATACTGATATCATATTGTACCTCAGAGGGGCACTTTTTGAGTTTTACAATACTGAACTGAGACTCACAAGGAGATACACTGAGATTAGAGCAAATGCCCTGAGTCTGAGAAGAAGAGATATCCTCATCTGGAGGCTCAAATAATGTATTGTTTTATTAGCACGGCTGTGGGAAAGGAAGGGAAGTGGGTGTAGGATAAAGGCAAGTGAAACCATCACACAGAAACATGAACTCTCATTGGAACCGTCTCAGAATGCCGCAGGCAACTGTAAGCCTTGCTGAGATAAATTGGGCTAGCCTGTTATTTTCCTTTATGCTGGATATTGTCAGAGTTTTGTACCGTGAAATATAAGACGCTAGAAAGGTTTTTTTTAAACAATTATTCATCAGTTTCTATTTTTATATAGCTTTGGGGAACCGTAGAATACCGCTAATATATTTTAGAATGTCTGTGAGGGGGAAAAGAATGACAAGAAGAATTTATCTTGATTGTTGAAATAGATATGTTTTAACTAAGTGTAGTAGAGTGAATCCTCTATTTTCTTTGTCATTTGTCGCAGACTCAGGTACCGTTCCCTCCCCATTGTCACAGTAAGTAGTTAGAGTCTTCCTATAATTTAGGACTGCTTTGATTGCTCTGCATTGTCGGGATTTCAGACTTCCTTGGTTCAGGCCTAAAATTTAGAATTTTGCTGAAATATGCAGGATTATTCGGTAGCCTTCTATTTATTCTCTTTTCCTTTGTCACTTCCTATTTACAACTCACTCATACGTTGCTATGAGATGAATTTTCTTTAAACACGACTGGTTTTTGAGCCATTTCTTGTTGAAGAACCTAACCAATTTACTATTGCTTTGGGTAATCTGAATTTTCCTTTCCAGATTTCAAGGTCATCCTCAGTTTTGTTCTGCTTGATCTCACCTTAATTTCTTGCCCCTCCTCTACTTAAGATGTATGTTTCCTCCCCCATTTAAGGCCTTTTCCCCATTGTCCCTCATAATCTTCATGCCATTCCTGATACTACTGCTTTTCCCAAGAGCACCCACCCCATCGTTTTCTTTTCCCTTCATAAATTTGACTGAGTTTTAAAATTTCATCTTAATTCCTACCTATGTAATAACAGAATAGCTAACACGCATTGAGACGTGGCAATGTGCCAGCCTCTGTTCTAAGCACATGTCATGTATCGTGCTGTTAGTTTTCATATTGACCTTGTAAGGTAGTTCTACATCCCCATTTTACAGATGAGGAAACTGAGGCACAGAGGAGTGACTGGCCTAATAACACAGCTGTTAAGTCACTCAACTGGGATGCAGAAGTGGGCCGCCGGCCTCCTCATCCTGCTCTCTCTACTGCAGCACACTTCTGCCGCCCTCCGCCTTTTCTCTCACGGTCTCTTCTCTGTCTTCCAGCCCACCCTGACTCCCTCCATTATGAGCTAGTATGGTAGCTGTGTTCAAAGCCATGCAAGTGTATCATTTCGTTGTGTCTATTTCATGCCCCTTTTTTCCCCTGGGAAATTACATAGCAAGATGTCTTAGAAAGAGTTCCATGCCTCATTCTACTTTCTTTCCAAAATAATATATGGTCCCAGCTCATGGAGGAACTCATTCAATACTCATTTGTTGTTGATAGATAGTGTGAGATAACTCCTCCCTTTCAATTACACAATAATTGTCTTGATTTTGTAATTCACTCTGACTGTATAGACTCAGTACCCTCAAGTCTAGGACACACTATAAAGTGTTTTAAATTCCATGTATATGATCTACAAAGTGAGTCTCAGCTGAGGTGACAGTTGACCAGCATTCTGCAGTGCTTTCTCAGTTGGGCTCTGGTGGATCTGAATTACTCAGTTTTCATTTGAAATGTTTCTGAAAGAATTTTTTTTTTAACTTTCTTACCCATATAAACATCACAACACACAAATCAGAAAATCACACCATTTGTGAGATATATATATGACATATATAACTGTATATATGTACAGTTATATTCTACATAAAAGGAGGCACTATTAAATTACCTTGGATTCCCTTTAATGGGCACCAGAAAGCACATGCTTCTGAAAACATGGATATTGCCTTAAAAACTCAATTTCACTGTGTTTTAGCTGATTTTTTTTCCTTTAACCAATATGATGATCATGGTTTGAGGAAATATCTGATTTTAATATTGGCTGCTGAAGTAGAGGCTTGGGAATCAGACAGACCTGAATTTGAATCCCAGCCCTGCCACAGACTAGCTGGGCAAGAAACTTAGTTTATTTGAACAAACACTTCTTAGTATCTAAATGGGGATAATAACACCTACTCTGCAGGGTTGTTGTGAGAAGTCAATTCAGTAATGCATATAAAGGAACTACTTAGCATACCTTTTGCCATATGGTAATTGCTTAATAAAGGTTTTATTAGTAGTAATAATAGATAATTTAAATGCAGTAATTGATATATGCTGACTCAGCGCAAAAATGGCATGTAGAATTTGGAGATGACTCTATATCTTTCAATCCATTTCTTTCCCTTCCTTCCTTCCTTTCTCTTCCTTTCTTTCTTTCTTTCTTTTTTCTTTCTTTCTTTCTCTTAGCTTTTTTAAAAAAGCTTTATTGACGTATAATTTATGTACAATAGCATATAATCATTTTTAATGCACAGTTTGAAGGATTTTGGTAATTGTATGCAGTCAGGTGAGCTCTACCACAATGAAGATATGAAATAGTTCCAACACCCCAAAAAGTTGTTTCATGTTTGTTTGTTGTCTAACATCACTCCTACCCCCATTACCAACTGCAGGCAATGACTGATCTGTTTTTGTCACTATGGTTTTGCCATTTCTAGAATTCTATATGAGTGGAACCATGCAATGTGTAGTCTTTTGCGTTTGATGTCTTTCACTTAGCATAATGTTTTTGAGATTCACTCATGTTGTTGAGTGTAATAATATTTTATTCATTTTATTGCCGAGTGGTGTTCCATAGTATGAATATTTCACAATTTGTCTATCCGTTCACAAGTCAACAGGCATTAGGGTTGTTTCAGTTTGGGGCTTTATGAATAATGTTGCTATAAGCATTTGAACACAACGCTTTGTGTGGACTGACTCTCTCACAGGGCTTAGTGTATCCAGAAGGAGGATACTGGGTCATAATGGAAAGCGTAGCACACTGTATCAGAATTGGAACATCTTTGTTCTGGTCTTCTCTCTGCCTCCAGAGATAGTGATGAGAATAAGGAAGCAGGCATGCCCTTCCCTTTGTCTGGCCTGCCTGTATCCCCTTTTCAGAGAAGCTGCTCCATGGCCCTCGCTGAGCCAGTTACCCTTCCCCCATCCCAGCCAAGTGTCACTGAACTGGGGTGGGCAGCTGACTCAGGCTGAACCAAATGGATTTTCTCCCCTGAGAATGTGAAATCCAGAAATAGGGGCTCTCAGAAACAGGAGCTTTGTTTAATTGATTATGTACGCTTGAATTAGAGGTAAGGGGAACTTGGCTGCTATAACCCATTTGGGTTAAGCACTGAGAGAGCAGAGTTGGGGCGAGGAGGAATGCAGCAGATAATCAATAAGGCACAGAAACAAGAGATTAGATGACAAGATGGAGAAGTGACCTAGAGCTATTTCTTCCTATGCTGGTGTTCCAAGATGTTAGGCAACCCTTTCTGGATTTTTTGTTAGATGCCCAGATAGTACTCCAATGAACAGTCATTTTGGTCTTAACTAGGTTCAGTGGGCTTTTGTTTATGCCATACATATCAGCCAAATAATGCCTGACTGAGACAAATCATAACTGCTATGAAGATTGAGTTCTAACTATAAACCAAACACTTTAATAATAAAGCCTTTTTTGTTTTCTGAAATTTTACCACCACATGTAAAACCCTTTGAGGAAGGGTTTTTCTTTCTTTTTTTTTCATATTTTACAAATGAAGAAACTGAAATTCAAAGAAACTAAATGATTTTTACAAGGTCATATGGTTGGAGAATATCCGATCTAGAGCCTAGATTCTGATCTGCTTTTCTCCAAAGTCTCTGCTGGAAATAAGCTCCAATGCTAGACCCTCAGTGGTGAAATGATGAAGGTGGCCCAGGGCCCTCTAAAGCACCCCCCAGCTTAGTGATCCCACATTGATATGTCTAAGGAAGGGAATGGAGTAGTTGACAGTGAGAGAGTTCCTGTCTATGGACTCCACTTTCTCTGTGAATCTAGATTATTTGCTGATAATGAGGGCAGAGATAGTATAGGCTATTTGAAGAAAGCCAGTTGTGAATGCTGTAGGATGCTCATTTAGGAATGCAGAAAATGTGTGTGTGTGTGGAGGCATTTGAAGACTATATTTCATATATGTAAAATTTAGAGAAATGTAAGTATTCCCAGGTTGCATGCTTGCTTGTTTGCTTGTTCTTTTGTTTATTTTATGGAGAAAACACATATGATTTTTAAACACCTAAACATTTTGTTTCTGTTCCTCATTAGGGGTGGTAAGGACTTGGCAGAGAGAGTAAAATGAAGGCAGCGCAGTAAGACACAGAAAAGAAAGGGGGAGGGGGAAGATGAGGAAGAGGAAAGGTCTTCAGGAGTTATGAGGGAACGTTCAGAAGTCACCCACAGTTATTCCCCGGCCTGGTGGACTTCAGAAGCAGGTGGTGGAATGGATATACAGTGCAAATTTCAGTCATGCTACTTGGGTATGAATACAGACTTTGCAACTGATTGTCTGTCCTTTGACTAATCACTGGTCTTTTCTCAATTTTGGTCTCCTCGTCTGAAAATGAAGAAAGTTAGACCTCACAGACTTGCTATAAATACCAAATGGGTTTAAATACAATACTATGTCTGCTGCCACATAGTAGGTGCTCAGTAAATATTAGGTTCCTTGTCACTACTTCTTACTCTTCTCTGAGATGTTCATTAGTTTTCAGCTATTTATCTTTACGATTTCCTTTGATATGGATAATCAAAGAAGTGTACAGTGGAGAGTATTATTTCATGGACAGTGGTGGAGTGACAATTCTACTCTCATTAGAGTATTTAGACACTACTCAAATGAGAGTACTTAGATACAAATAGTCCAGGGACTTCTTTGTAGTTATTCATCTAAATGTATCAAAACTTCCTGTTAGTTATGGGGGCCAAAGGGCTTGAGTACATGTTTAAAACTTTAGACACAAAGAATATTAAATCTTTCTATGGTTCAGGAATGATGGGTGTGCCTGGATTCTGAGGCTTGGTGAATGGTCCCTTCCATGGAAGATGGAGAGGAGGTGAGAGTAGGGACTAGTGGTTCAATTTTATCTTACATCAAAGGGTAAAAAAAAAGGATATAAATCTCCTTTTCTCCGTGATGTGGATATATTTACATATATACATGGATATACTTATAGTTCATGGTACTTGGCAAAAGTTATTAGTTGATTACTTTCTATAGTTAGCCTTAAACATTCTTCTGTGCAAAGAGACTTCATAAAATCAATGTGACTCCAAGAAGGCATTAGCGTGAACTTGGGCCTTGATGAAGACACGCTTTGGAACACAGCAAGAAGCTCCATAATAAGGCCCTGAAAGGTTGTTGTGCTCAAGACGAACAGAACTGTCAGAGCAGGCTTTTGACATCTGTCCATGTATTTTTGGACTAAAACGAACAATTTAAAAACAATTGGAAAGAAACAGCTGGCTGTGTTTGCGCATAGTCCTCTGAAAGTGCAGCAGAAATAAAAAAGTGTGGTAACTGTCTGAAGCTGATGTCAGGGAAGCCCAGGTACACCTTCGAGTTTATTTCTCAGGACTTGAGTTCAGCTTCTGGAGCGCTCCCAGGCCAGTTGAACTCAATTATTGGTATAAATGCTGTATAATGATCGGTAGTAAGTAGAGACAAGGAGGATTAGCCTCTATCAGCTCTTAAAGCACGTTGGCTCCCAAACCTCAAAGTAATTCAAAGTTCTGCTGTGAGTTCGATCCACAAAGCGATCCTGAACTAACAAACAAGGGAGCCCAAGCATGATGGCATCAACCCCGGCACAGGAAGTTTCCTTCAGGCACACACTGTCTGTGAGTTTCAAGTTGCTTCTTGCTCTGTATTATTTCCAGATGAGAAGTTTTCCATACATTTTCTCCCTTGCTAGAAAACGTTGCATTCCATCATCTGTTTTTAAAAGTAGCAACTAAAAGGATTGTCCATAAAGATCTCCAGGCACCTGTGGAGATGATACACGTGATTACTCTGAAGGGATTGCTGTCTTTGAACATATCTTTGTCTTTGAACATATAACTCTCATGCTGTAGAGTTACTTTTATTTGGGAAACAGTATAGAAATAAGCAGATAGCATAGAGAGGCTGGTCCTGCCTTTTGTAAAGCTTCAGTCTTTTGTAAAACAAAATCCAGATGATCTTATTCTGAGTAAGTGAACCCTGATGTTGGTTTGGTAACCTGGGGAAGGGAAGGGTCTTTCTCTGCAAAGCCCACCTGATTCACTCCTCTGTTCACGTTTTGAGTTCTTACTGAAGTATCAACGCTCCCCCCATCCTTTCAAAACACCTTAGGATTTAATGATTTCATGCCTGTCAATCTGTCTCACCTACTTGCTGACACAGAAACTGCCCCTTATGCCTTTGTTCATCCTTTGCAGAGCCTAGCGTGCTTCAGGCAAACCTGACAATATGCACAAACTCTGTGGCCTCAGTTTTCTCATCTGTAAAATTGGGAGAATGGCTCTAAGGATTAATTGCATTACTGTATATGAAAGTGCTGAATATGGTCCTAGGAGGGCCAGAGGCACAGATAAAAGTAAATTTCGTCCTCCCCCTTCCAGCACAATGCTAAGCACATAAACAAGTATGTTATTTCCCCTTTACATATCATAAGTTAGCCAGAGTTTTCTCCTTAACACATGACTCTGAGAGTACTAATTCCCCTCTAGCAAAGCATGGCGTTTTTAGAACTCGGTTGTGAGTTCCTTTGGAGACATGCCAACTTTCCAGGTACCAGAAGCAGATCTGTGCCAGTGTCGTCCTCAGCATGGGAACAGGAGCTGCTTGGTCACACTTCCTCACTGAGGGTTGCCTACTCCTTGACCAACCTCGAACATCATTATGGGGAAAGGTTAGAGATAAGTATTATGTAAACAGCAGATCATTGAACACTGACCTGTGCAAGGGGCTGCATTTCACTGCCTGTGATGCCTTTTAAAGTGAAAAAAAAAGGAGAAGGAAACCAATATTATTTTGACCAGATTAGATGTGACTCTCCCACTTTGGTCATTTTAGTCAAACACCAAGACAGAAAAACCTGCTATACAGTTTTATTAATTCTCAGTTAAATACAATGCCCAAACGGTAGTTGGACCGTTTATTACCTGCATTATTTTCAGGTCTTTGCCTGAAGATGGAAAACTTCAGTTGTCTGCATGGTCCTGAGGCTCTCCTTGGCAGTGTCCACTTTATTGGGAATGCAGAAAGAAAGGGGTGCCCACAGCTGTCAGCCAAGTACCTTTAAGGAATGCCTAAGCTGTCAGCTCTAGCCAGTGGTGGAGGTGTTCTCTTCCCATCCCTAGGTTGAGGGGACAGAGAATGGATATGATTATGACGTATATTGGAGCTTCTCTAGGCCTTAATCCTATTGTCAGTTGCTCAAAGGAGAAGAACAAAGTCTTAAATAAAAAGACAAACCCTTCCCTTAAGAGGTTAGGGATACTTTCATTCTACAGGACCGGGCTGCAAGGTCCCTGGCAAAGACTTGGGGTTTGTATATGTTACTCATTGTCCCCCAGGTCAAATATGTAGATATCTTACATGAAAAAATGCAATAACTTTTTTTTAGGTGAAATAACTGCAATGCCTTTGTATCCTCTATTGCCATAGAAGGTATAAATTGTTCCAAAATGGAGGCAGGAGAAAACTTGTTTGGGTTCTCATCAGAGTATTTGCCCCAATTCCCTACAACAATAATAGGAATTACCAAGTATCATGGCCTTACTTCCAAACAACACTCAGTGCATTCACTCATTGCTAGTAATAAGGAAAAGCAAGTTGTGCATAGGTAATACTATATAGCATGCTTACAGTATATAGCAGATATTTGATTAAACTGGACTCGATAAGTGTAAGCCTCTTAAAATAATTAGATCTTTTTCTGTATGCTCCGCAAAGAGAAAGAGGCAAGGATAAAGAAACATGCTTGGAGTGAGGATTTAGTCCTAGTACAATTTCCAGTTTTATCCTAGGATCAGCTTTGCTTTCCAACATTCCATACGCTACCATACTTCTGCTTTTTGACATTCATGATCAGAGTGAATGTTGAGAATGATAACCCCTGTGTCTTCTCAGAGCCCAATTTGTCATATGATGAGAGAATGTTAGTGTTAGAAGGAGGCCTTGAGGTCCCAAGAGTCCCTTTTCGGCACCTATGCACTGGGCATCTAACCTACTGTGGTGTTCCAACAAGAGCTGGCAAGAGGACTAGGGTAGAAAGGTAGGCAGCTTATTGAAGATATAATTTACAAAAAAGAGCTTTTGGTGAAATGCATTCTGATACAATTTTTTTCCTAAAAATAAAATGCTGGTTTAGATGCAAATAAAGGAGTCTGTTTCCAGATGGAGAGAAAATAGTACAGCATGCACCTTGAAAAGTCTAAATTCAAATACTGTGTATCCATACATTTGTTTAGTTAGCTACCATTTGGAGTCAGGGGTGGTCTCTAACCCAATTTCATTGTAAGAGGAAGTTGAATATGATAGAAGAAATAGTTTGCTGCTACTTCTTTTTTAAAAATTATTTAATCTTAACCCACTACCCCATATAACACCATGCTTCACATCATCCTTTTTCTAGCATTAAATATTAAATATTCCCAGGATACTTAGTTTCCTCAGGGATCTCTCTTAGGGCAGGTACTGTAGATGAGACATGAATCCTAGCCACTCTTCCCTGCATGCTGAGGGTCACTTATCTGCAAGTCAAAGTCCACGTCTCCCCACAAGTCACACAGGTGTGTAACTGGTGATTCCATAAACGTGCATTAGAACCACACAGAGGGCTTGTTAAAACATACTGCTGGGGCCCTCCTGCGTCTCAGGTTCTGTAGATTTGAAGTTGAGTGCAAAAATTTGCATTTTTAACATATTTCCTAGATGCTGCTGATATTGCTAGTCTAGTAACAACACCTTGAGAACAACTGTTCCAGGAAAAAAAAAAGTCATCTGAATGACTGGAAAACATTGTCCTGTAACAGGCAGCATGCTGGATACACCAGGCAGAGGTGTGCTATGCACACAACTTAGGAAATAATGAAGATGGAGTTGAGAAGTTCAGATTTAATCTCCAGATCTCCAGTCAGGCAATCAGATTCGTTAAGGCATTTTTTTCTTTCCTTCCACGTCCATTCTTCCAGCCCGTCCTTGCTCCGCTCCTGCTCTGAAGAGGCTGTGCTGCTTTCTATTTTAGCTACTTATGCAACTCTCTTAACCTGGTAAAAAGGAGCAAAGATGATCATTTGGTTCTCAGCACTACTCTTTAGCCTTTGGACAGCAATCAAAAGTATATTACAAGAAGGGGAAAACTATGTATACCAGGAGAAATGCCTTGTATCAAACTGGCTCTATACTTAGGTTCCCATGGAAACAAGATTATAAGTTAGTGACTTGCTTTTACTTAATGCAGTATTGGGGAGAAAATGCCTCTTTTTCATTACTCAAATGCTTTGCCTGTACTTCACCAAATTACAAGAAAATAATACCCGTGTAGGTTTCTAAAGAGTTTAAACTGGTTTACTACATTAAATTCAGAAGAGAGCATCTCATTTAAAAATGTAAATGGAATAGAATAAATTGTTTTGTGAGAATAAATTATTGGACTTTTTTTTTTTTTAACTTCTGTTTTTGTGTTCATGAAGTACTGACATTTAGCACCCGAAGAAGCTAAATCTTCAGGTAGAGTTTCTTGTAGGAATTTTTGAAAGTCATACCAGGGATTTGCATGCAGATACTGCCAAAAGGTACAAAAAGACTGTTCTTCTTATGTTATATTGGCAGCAACTATGGTGGATAAAGGTCAATACAATCAATTCTCCATCAGCTTCTCAAAATGTGGCTCTTTTCCCAACTAACTTTAAGGCATTCTGTAGCCTTGTTATTGATTTAGTGAGAACTTCATTACATGGAAATTCACTTTGGTTTCCATTGTGGATTTTATACCACAAGTAATAACCACATTCTTAGGGTTTGAGGAATATAACCTGTCTTTAAAGGGCCTGTCCATTTCATAGCATCTACTTCGCTGAGGAATCAGCTGTCTTTATGGTATAATAAAGACTACAAGAAGGCCTGTGAAACATTTAACTTGTATTTTTATCCCTAATGTTCATTAATGTTTGTAAGGTCAATACGTGACTCCAAATACTGTCTTAAAGTGAAAACACATCATTTTTAACCTGCAAATGATTTGATCAGTTGCCTCAGAAGTATGGAGAATGACTTCAGGGGTAAGGAACAGAAGGGATTTGATAGGAGAGCTTGGTGCTACCCTACATGGTGAGGTGAGTGCTAGGCTGCAAAGAGGAGGCCCAGGGGTGGTGAGTGCCCAGAAGGATGAAACCACAGAGGGAATGCGGAGGACCTCTCAGGGTCAGCTTCACCTACTGTGCAGTGTCCCTGTAGGCAGCTGTCAGCCTTACGTCTTCTGTACTCATTTCATCTGAGGATCCTCCCTCAAAATACATTTTTTTAAAGTTAGGATTTTCAAACTTGGCTTTATAATTTCAAAAATAATCAGGTCTAATGTGAGCCATTCCTTGTTTTCATATTATTGATAATTCTTTAAGGATCAGTCAGTGGACCACTTGGGACCAACAAATTCTCCCCTTCTGTTTACTCTGCTCATCCCCCCTTCTATTTTTAACTGGAGATTAGCCAAGATTGTGAAAATGGAAGTTCTGAGTGAATTATTTTTTAAAAAGGTGGTTTATAACTTAGATTAAATTTCTGTCTAAGATACTTATTCATTGCTGGCAACGTGGTTTAGTGTAAAGCCTTGCTTCTCCAAGTGTGCTTCCTGGGCCAGAAGCACTGATGTCACCTGGGAGCGAGTTAGCAATGCAGAGTCTCCAGACCCCCTCAGAACCATGGAATTATCTGCATTTTAATAAGACTTCTAAGTGATTAGTGTGCTCATTGAAGTCTGAAAAATATCGGTAAAGAGTACTGGCATTGAAGCAGGTTATCCAACTTCTTTTTTTTTTTTAATTAATTAATTAATTTTGTTTGTTTGTTTGTTTATCCAACTTCTAATCCTAGCTCTGCCACTGTCTAGCTACAGTACCCTGTACCAGTCAGTTCAGTTTTTCAAACCGTGTTCCTTGGAGCTTTATCTGCTCAGCTATGGTTACTCAGAGCCTGAGGGTGAGGTCAGGGACTCCCACCTGAGCCCTGAGCAACTCCAGTTTTATTTGCTTTTAGCCACTAGTGCAACATAAGACACTGTTCGAAGAAAAGGTTTGTCTGTGAAAGAGATTTGAAGCCTCCTGTGACTGAGGAGTTCTAAAGTCACTTCCAGATATAAATTTTATATAATTATAATATCACTCATTGATATGAATTTTTTAAAAGGAAATATCTCTTCATTTATACACACTTGTCAGGTAGTGAGACCAAGAGTTTCGTTGCTTCTAGGAGGTTCCATGAATAGGATAGAGAGACTCAGGCTGCCTGTCACTAAATTTCCCACTGTTTCTCTCAATCTTAGTCATATACTGTCCTGACTTTACCCCCTTTGACACTGCAGGAGAACTGTTTATGACACCTCGCAATGCTACATTTTATTCAGTGTTTTTAAAAAATCGGTATTGGTTATTTGCCACACTCTGACCTTGGACATCCATTGGCTAGTGCCATTCACTTTGCACACATTGATCTAAAAAGAGTTGAAAGTCTGAGACACCCAGCGATATCCTACACTTGGCAAAGCAATTTCCATTCCTGTACACCCTGGTGAACAGAAGGGGACCAAATTCCCCAGTTCATTTTCCGTTGATACTTTTATCTATAACTGATTCTCATAGTCAGAACCATAATTATAAATTCCTCTGCATTCTGCTGAGAAAGAGGGCAACTTCATAGCCAGTTCTAAATGTGGTTCCTTCTTTCCTTAAAACAGCAACGGATGTTCTTTCTGGATCCATAGTGTGGAGCCATCATCCACCTTTTATATTTTCCATCTGATAGCTGTATCGGTCTAGTACTCATTTACATGTTTATTGGCTTTATATGACGTATTTCCTCCAAAGATCTCAGGCAATGGAAGGATTTGTTTTAGAATTCTACAAAATATATCCTTACTAGTTCAACTACGGGATTTACACGCAGTCGTTTTACATTCCCCTTCATGTATTGTGGTCAGATTATTATAAAAATAGCCACATATTCAAATCTTCTCAGGGGTACATATATTCCCCTTTCAAAATACAACCACAAGGAAAAAAGAAAAATCTACTGAAATAACTGACCAATGTTCTTTTCTTAGAAAAATCAATCTCATCAGTAGCTCATGAAATTCAATTTCCCTGGTCAGGAGCAAAGCAGATAATCATCACTTAATAATATTTATGGATGTGAGAAATGCAGAGTAACTGAAATTGCCCTCTAAAGCTATTATCAAATTCCTTAAAACTTTTTTGCTTATCTGAAGGGGATTTATGAAGTGCTGGTAAGTGTTTTATTTATTTTTTCCCCTCAGTTTCTATTTGGGCTAACACACATCAGAGGCACTCAATATGTGGTAAATGAATAAGGGGTGAGTAAATGAATAAAGTAAAATACAGATGACCCCTAATTTGTACATGATGCATTCCTAGAGACTGCTTCATAAAGGATATTGCTTAAAGGCAAAATACCACAAAAATGCTGCTGCTTTTGTCTATAAGAAATTTTGGAAATTAACAGCAGATAAATTTAGAAAGGCCAACAGTAAATATAGATCTTCATTAGGTAGTAAAAAATGAAAGTAATGATAAAAGAGCAGCAAGTTGAAGCATGGTCACTTGTTTAGAAAGTGGAATTCTAGTCAAAGATAATTGGATAAATGCAATATTTGCTTCCCTTTTTGAAAGTATCCACTGATAAGAAAAAACGATGAGAAGAAACTCCATTTTCTCCACAGAAGCAAGCCAGAAGCCAATCCTTTTTTCTGCTAACCTTGAAAAGTATTATGGATTCTCTGAACCTGCTTTCAGTGTCTTTTGGAGAGATAAAAACTAATGGTAATTTGCATTCCCACCAACAGTGCAAGAGGGTTCCCTTTTCTCCACACGCTCTCCAGCATTTATTGTTTCTAGATTTTTTGACGATGGCCATTCTGACCGGTGTGAGATGATATCTCATTGTAGTTTTGATTTGCATTTCTCTAATGATTAATGATGTTGAGCGTTCTTTCATGTGTTTGTTGGCAATCTGTATATCTTCTTTGGAGAAATGTCTATTTAGGTCTTCTGCCCATTTTTGGATTGGGTTGTTTGTTTTTTTGTTATTGAGCTGCATGAGCTGCTTGTAAATTTTGGAGATTAATCCTTTGTCAGTTGCTTCATTTGCAAATATTTTCTCCCATTCTGAGAGTTGTCTTTTGGTCTTGTTTATGGTTTCCTTTGCTGTGCAAAAGCTTCAGACCTACTAGAGAATGGACTTGAGGATATGGGGAGGGGGAAGGGTAAGCTGTGACAAAGTGAGAGAGTGGCATGGACATATATACACTACCAAACGTAAAATAGATAGCTAGTGGGAAGCAGCCGCATAGCACAGGGAGATCAGCTCGGTGGTTTGTGACCACCTAGAGGGGTGGGATAGGGAGGGTAAGAGGGAGGGAGACGCAAGAGGGAAGAGATATGGGAACATTTGTATATGTATAACTGATTCACTTTGTTACAAAGCAGAAACTAACACACCATTGTAAAGCAATTATACTCCAATAAAGATGTTCAAAACAAAACAAACAACAAAAAAAAAACTAATGGTAAATCACGAAAGAGAGAATATGTGAGATTTCAGATTTGACCAAGAACGAAGCTGAGCCAAAGGGGAGTGGTTGGGAGAACCAAGCACCAAAGAACATGTGTATGATTTAGTATAAAAGTGTTCTGAGACAACATACCCAAGTAGAAACACTGGCTTCTCCAGGTCACACTTTGCCTACAAAGTTCCCCATTTATCAGCACATCACTGGTTTGGACAGAGCTTTCCTCATTCCAAGAAGCACAATAATCAGAAAGAAACTAACACAAGATCTTTAGAGAGGAATACAGAAAACAAAAGGCAAATCTGATAACATAACAGAAAAAAAAACTGAAGAAGAAAATAAATATATATTTTTCATATTTTAAGATAAAGTGAATATAAACTATTTGAAAAAAGATATCAAGAGAATAATTAAAAGATACACAAACATCACATCGAGAAGAAAAACAGGTAGGCAGATCTTAAGAAAGAAATGGAATGGAAGGAAAAAAAACTATCAAAAATCGTGACCACATTAAAAAAAATAATTTAAAAAGTTAATGCTAAAAACAGCATCCATGGCATAGAAGAAAGATTTGAGATAATCACAGGAAAAAAATAGAATCCAAAAAAATAGAGACTAAAGTGTTTATAGATAATGTTTACAGATATGCAAGTTTGACAAAGGAGATATAAATTACGATAAATGATACACCCGAAAAGAAAATAATATAATGCAGAAAAAAATTAAAATACCCAATAAAAGAGCATTTCCTGAAATCGGTTAAAACCTGAATTTTAATGTTATGAAGAAAAGGCTTTTTTTGTATTTCAGGAATAGTTGATGTGAAACATATCCTAATGAATAAAAACAAAGTTTCTATGAGAGTCCAGTCAGAAAAAAGAAAGCTGGTCTAAAATTCTTCATGGCAGAATTCAGTCACAGAACACAGGGGAGAAACTGCATAGAGTAATGACAGAAATTATTATCCAAGATTTTTATACCTAGCCAAACTGTTGTTAAATATAAAGGTTATATCCCAACAAGCACTCAAAGATTATAACACCTATAACCCTTCTTAAAACAAAACAAAACTAAACTAAATCTTGATGTAAGACCTTAACCATGCAAGATAAATCAAATAAAATACCGAGTTAGATAACTCAGTACACTGGTATTGAATCTATTTATACATAATGACTAAAAATTTATGCATTTATACATGGGCCTAAAAAAATCTCTGGGAATTATAATTTTAGAAACAAATATAAGTGTTATAAATGTATTGCTACATTTGATATTATGTTATAATTTCACATAATTATGTATTCATCAGCAATTGGGAGAAGCAGTGAGTGGGAAGATGCTGTATCAAGATGGTTCTATTTTGAGGAGCTAGGCATAGCTCTTCTTTATGGAAATACAATAAACGCTCCACGGCTATAAAGGCAGATATATGATAGAAGAAGGAAGAAAGGGAAAGCCATGAGAAATGATTTTTAAGGATTCAGAATGTTTGGAGAGAATTGAGCCCTGTGATTGGTCTTTTGGTGCTGTCTTAGGTTGGATATTTTGGAAGCAGAGCCTGCTACAGGAATTTGGGCTGATTTATTGAGTGAGTGCTCTTAAGGGGAAGGGTGTGAGAGAAGCAAGATGGGGAAGTTAAGCAAAGATGTAGTCCCAGCTTGAGTGTGGCTTCAGTCTGATCCTACATGGAATTCTGGAGCATACATTGAGCCACAGAATTGGCCCCCACCTTGAGGCCAGGGCTTGGTCTCTTGTACTTCTTCAGTCAGTCACTGGCTACATAGAGGGAGGGATAAATAGAGGTGTGACTCTGGAGTTAGGGGCTCTGGTTCCATGGAGGGTGATTCTGTGGAAAAGAGGACAGTTATGGGCTGTTAGCCAACACTCACAGCAGCTCAGGTCTGGGTGCATCTGCCTGATAAATGGCGTTTGGGCAGGGTCCCAGCAGTGTCACCTGTAGGGTATTGATAGCTGTACTTGATGTTAGCTTTCCCTGTCACCGATCAATCCTTTATTATCCTTTCTTATGGCTTACAGATGACAGTGCCTAGGAGATGTATTTCACCAAGAAGAGGAGAGGAAAGGACCTCTGTGGAGAGAACAGGAGGGTGGAGAAGGCTAGATTTTTGGGGAAGAAAGTATGCTGTTGAGCTTTGTGGAAGTGATCTTAGCGTCAAGTTATTATTCATAGTTCCAGATGTGACGTCACAGCAACCTCAGATGGTCACTCTACTAAGCTGTTAAGTGTTGCTTGATGTCCTCCAGAGACTCTGCACAACTCATCCTATCCTCTTCTTCTCTCCATCCTCCCCAATGATCCAGCTCAACTGAGATGCCATATCTCAAATCACAGTTTGAAAACTTTTAAGCCCCAAGAACAGTAGGTGAGAAACACGGGCACTTGGGGGGTGATGTTGAAATGGAAAGAAAACATTATCTTGGATTAAGATGAGACTAGAAAAAACCAATTTGAAATTGTGCCCTATTTGGGATATACCAATGTCTCTGTAACATGTATGTAAAGGAGTACCATAGTCTCAAGTCTTGAAGAGAAGACTAGAATGTGGCATTTTCCAAATTTATTTTACAAAGGGACCCATTTTTTATTGACCATCCCATGGGATTGGCATTTTACAAAAACATGTTTTGACAGATGCTGGTGTTGGCAATGAGACCCAGCGACTTTTCAAGAAATATAGGTGAAGATGGCTTTTGTGTGGTAGCATAATACTTTTTAAAGAAATGTGGAAGATGGATCAGAGAGGAAAGAAAATGTCACTGAGGCCAGGTATTATAATACAATAACAACAGGAAATATTGATTGGGTACTACATGAAAAGCATTGTGCTAAGAAATTTTACCTGTATTATGATTATTCAATTCCAAAACAACCCTATGAGATATATGTTATTATCTCCATGTAACAGATAAGGAAACTGAGACTTAGAGGTGTTGAAGATCGCACAAAATCTCATGAAAGTGACCTTGTTTCAGAACCAAGAAGCTTAGATTTGAGTTTTGATTTTATCAGTTACTATGTGATTTTTGGGTGGTTCACATCATTACATTGAATGCCCTGCATCTCATCTGTAAAATGAAGGAAGTTAACCTATTTCTCGGGTCTGTTCCTGCTGTATGATTTTATGTTCATCTCCATGGAACTGTCTTTATTTAGTAAATAGTCAGATCTGAAAAAAAGGCAAAATCAGTAGTCTTTCTACTACTCTTTAGCATCTTATGTCTATACCTTTCCCATGAAGCACTGTTCCACATCTCCCTGCCTATACTCTCTTGGACCCTTAAACAGAAGCTGTCCTTTTAAATGTCTCCCTCTATTTTAAGCATGAATAAGGTGCTGAAAAGCATGAGAAATATGAGCATAATACAAAGAAATCGATAAGGTTAGGAATCTTCACATGTTTAACTTAATCATGTCTGACACTGAAAACACAGTCATATTTTATTGCCCGAGAGGAGTGCTCTCCTCTGGCAAACCGTGATAGTAATCCTATTGTGAGCGATGCTTATTCATCATTTGTGGGGCACTGGTTGGTGTGCCAGCCAAGGGGACAGCTGACCTAACAATATACCTTAAGTTGCAGCCCTCAACGTCAGTTATATTGTTACATAGAATCACGGAAGCAAGGGTAGTTTACACTGGTCAACAAGAAAATATGGGTTCCTCCCTTGTCTTCCCTTTTTTTCATTGGCAACTGGAGGAGGGGTTGCACAGCGATAGCCAAGAGGGTGAATTCTCCTGTGTCTTTTATATGATCTTGTTTCCTTTTCACAATCACTGCTTGGATTCCTAAAGTTGGGGAGAGAATAGAGAGAATAAAAAAATCACAAGACAATTTGAAATCTGCTACCACAAGCATTACTTTTATGAATGAGGTATAATTATGATAATCTAAGATACCCCATGGAAAAGACTTTTATGTGCCTTTTTGTCTCAGGGATAAGTGGACATTATTTTCAATTATACTGATGCAGTTATCTTTCCCAAGCTGTGGATGGCTGTTCACTTTTCCTATGACTCTCCCCCTTTGATGTTATATCATTTTCCCACGCTTTAGAATATTTACTTCGGGAAATGATCCACAGCTACACTCCCCTTTCTCTAGTTTGAGTTGGGGGTCCCTTTTTAGGGCTTCTTTGGATTCTGTGATTACCTCTATCATAGCTCTTACCACGTGGAATGAGATATAGTTATGGTTGTGAGATGAATCTTTAGACAAGAGTTTATTGATTGTCTACTCTATGACTGGCTCTGTGTAAAATGTGGGCTCACTAGATCCTGGAAGCATTGTTTCAGCCAGGTAATTTTTCAATAATGCCCTGTTTCCCTCAGTAAAAAAAAAAGTTTCCTAAAGCCCAGATGGTTTACAGAACATGATGGCTTACAGCCTATCATGTTCCACCAATCCACCTTTTATCAAAATCTCAGTCCAAATGAGAATAGTCCCTAATGTCCTACACTGGTACCGTGGGAAGGATTGTTGTCTGGTGTGATTGTTCTTGTTTTCTCAGTCATGGTAATTATGTGTTAATTTTTTCTCTAAATTATGAGCAAGAAGTTACTGTATCAGGCTTTATGGTGCTGACGTCATACTGCACAAAGAAACAAGGGCATTTGATTCTGAGGCAGGAGGAATTAGAAAGATATTAGCAGAAATTCTGGATATACAGGGCTCCTAGTTAGAAGGCCAACAATTAGAAACTAATCTCAAACAGTAAAGAGGTAAAGGCTTCAGAAATGGAAAGTGTAGTGTCAGTGCGAAGGGGGATTATATCAGAAGCTGCCTTGAAAATGAGCCTGGGAAAGAGGAACACATCCAGCACCAGCTGGGTCATTATCATCCAAGGGCATGGGCAATGGAATGGCCACCTTCCATACTCCCAAGCACAGGCACTACAGAGAAGTAGCTACAGAGTAGATACCAGCTAAGGGACCCATCTGAGTGCCTCTGGGATCTTGTGGAAATACAAGCCAGTGAGTTCACAGGCAATGGGAGAGAATTACTTTTCATGTCCAGTAGTCAGAAGTGCTTGGGATTCTATCCTCAGGCAAAATACCTTAGAAAATCAACTTTCAATTACTTTTTGGGAGTGTTATTGCTACAGGATGTAGCTACTCTTTCCCTGGTTCTCTGTGAGGGATAAGGCTGCCTAGACAGGGCCGGATGCTCAACTCAAACTCTAGGATGAAGGTCAGCACAGGGAATGTTCTAATACATCCATGTTCTCTCCTCCTTCTCCCCTTGTAACTGATGCCCTGGATTCATGGTGTGGTTGGCCATGATCAAGGGCTGCACCTGTGGGACTCACTGTAGCCTGATGGTCCATATGGATTTGAGAGTACCAAAAGGTTATTTAATATCCACACTAGACGGTCTCAAATATACTTAAAATTTAGCGGGTTGAGAGCTGAACCCACTCTTCATACCACCACACCCACCCCTTCCTCCGCTAGGATTTCTTCTCTTTGTCAAGAGTATCAGCATCTATCTCACTGCAGCATCATTGCACCAGGTAGAACCTGAGGAGAAATCTTTGCCCTCTTTCTTCCTCACCCCCACCAGGAGTTCAGCATCAAGGCCTATTCATTTTGCCTCCTAGATATGTCTCCAAACCATTCACCTCTGTTTATCTTCAAACGTGGATAACTGCAGGAACATGCTAACTATTTGGGCTTGTTATTCTCTGTTTGCAACCCTCTCCCTAGATCAGTTCTTGGCCCTTATCTGCCACGTTCTGCCTTGACCTTCACCTGTGCTCTTCAGGTAGGTCTGGCTGGGGAAGCATTGGCAATAGAGCAGCATCAGGAAGGGGAAAGATCAGAATATTTGTCTCCATCACCTGCCCTGTCAGCTGGTCCCAATTCTGCTTCCTCCAGCCTTTCTCAGGCTCGGCTAAACTTCTGCTCCCCTTGCCCTCTGAGGCCTGAGGATGCCTCAGATTCTGCCTAGTGAGATAGATGCTGATACTGTTGACAAAGAGAAGAAGTCCTAGCGGAGGAAGGGGTGGGTGTGGTGGTATGAAGAGTGGGTTCAGCTCTCAACCTGCTAAATTTTAAGTATATTTGAGACCGTCTAGTGTGGATATTAAATAACCTTTTGGTACTCTCAAATCCATGTGGACCATCAGGCTAACGGCTTGCTATTCCTTTTCGGCTCCTTAACTTTGCTATCAGTGTAAATGATTCTTTTGCTACTTTTTCTTCATGGAAACTTTATTGAGGAAGCCACCCCTTTTCTCACAGGACACTGAATGGTCCACTATTTCCCTCACACTGACTCTTGCCCACTTCAGACCTTCTTCATATCACAGCACAGTGATCTTTAAGTGCAAACGTGACCAAGTCGCTTTCCTGATTTAAGCTCTTCAAAGACTTCTTGTTGCCCTTAAGATAGAGAGAAGTAGCTCTAATGTGGTCCCACTGCCTATATGATGGGCCTCTGCCTTTGTCTTCATTGTTGCTTTATCTCACTCATCGGGCTCCACTTATGTTGTTCTTTTTCAGGTCCTTGAACTGCCAGGGGACTTCCTGCTTTGAACACCTTCCCGAACTCTCTCCTCTCCTCAGAGCTTCCTCTCTCTTTTCTTGCCTTATCCCATCCCTCTCCTGCAATTTTACCTTAGATGTTTGATTCGCAGGGAAAGCTATTCTTGAAACTTCATTCCACTTTTGCCAGAGGAATTTGATTCTCCAGTTAATATAAGACACGTTTAGAACATTGGTCTGTATGTTTGCTTCAAAGCAGTTACCATGGAGTATAATGTATTTGCGTCTTTTTTTTTTTAATTAATTAATTAATTAATTAATTATTTTGGCTGTGTTGGGTCTTCGTTTCTGTGCGAGGGCTTTCTCTAGTTGCGGCGAGCGGGGGCCACTCTTCATCGCGGTGCGCGGGCCTCTCACTGTCGCGGCCTCTCTTGTTGCGGAGCACAGGCTCCAGACGCGCAGGCTCAGTAGTTGTGGCTCACGGGCCCAGTTGCTCCGCGGCATGTGGGATCTTCCCAGACCAGGGCTCGAACCCGTGTCCCCTGCATTGGCAGGCAGATTCTCAACCACTGCGCCACCAGGGAAGCCCCTCATTTTTTTTTTAATGTAAAATAAGTCTGAGTGTGTTTTGTGGGGGGGTGTTTAATGTGTTATTTCTCATAATTTGATTCGTAGCATTTTGCACGGTTCATGGCACGTGACTGCCATTTTATAAATATCTACTGGATGGATAATAAAGAATAAATATCACTAGCTAAAGCCAGCCAGAATAACACACAAAAAAATAAAACAAAGGCCGTATGAATGAGGCAGTAAAGACAGTGAAAGTAGCCTTCTATGATTATTATCTAAACAATCCGTTGTGAGTTAAACTGAAAACTCACTTGAGGAGTCTGGGAATAAACATAGTCCATAGTCAGAGAAAAGGGGCTCATTCAAAAACATTTAGCTGCTCTGAGGCCAGTGGCAGGTCTTGAATTCCATTTTTCATGAGCGTCCGCAATAAAACCTCAGAGCACAAGCCAATAACTCAACTACTCAAATCCCCTCCAGGGTTTCTTCCAAATCACTCTGCTGACCTCAGCTTATCACTTTCATATAATGATTGCAGCAGAAGCATCTGTGGAAGTTCTGTCTTCAATAAGATAGTCAAAAAAAAAAAAACCCACAAAACCATTAAGGACATAATTATAGTATCAATTCTTAAGTTTTGTAGAATCAACAAAACAAGAAAAATATTCTTTTGAATCAACCAGTTTAGCTGTATGGTGAGAAAACCACTGATGGCCAGTGAGAACTACTGGGGAATCTGTATTATTCATTTTTTACATGATGTGAATATCTGTTCCAGAATAATTTACTCATGTCAATTAATAAAAAGCAGATATGATTTAAATGAAACCTCATTATAGAAACTTTTCATTCAGTAATTCTGGGAAGCTGGGATAAAGACAGTCTCCAGGGGGAAGCAAGAAGACAGCTACAGTGTCAGAGCAGACTGCGTTCCTGCTGCAGACTGGTATGCTTTTTCCTCAGATACATCCAGCCACTCAATATGTATTGAGCTCCTTCTATATTCTAAGCACTGTACTTGTCATTGGGGTGGAGGAGAAGAATCAATAAACTGTGATACTTGCATGGAGAGGACAGCCACACTCTACCGTTCATCAGTTGGATCCAAAAGCAAAGAGCTTTGAAGAATATATGGTGTTTATTTTCACTTTTACAGATCATGATATATGTTACATAGATAGTGTATAAAACATATGCACAGTTTATAAATAATAAAGCAACCACTTATCCATCCATGACTGAACTTAAGAATTAGAACATGGCCAACATTTGAGAAGCTTCCTGTGTGCCTCTCCTTGACTGCATCATTGCATCTTCTTGTTCCACCCTCCAGAAGTACTCGCTACCCTGACTTTTGGCAATTATTTCCTTGCTTTACTTATGGTGTTATCACCAGTGTAAATATCTGCAAGTAAAATGTAGATTATTTTTGAAATTTGAGTAGCTGTGTGAGGAAAGGAGAATATTGCCACTGTTACATGAAGCCTCTCAAGGGAAGATAAACTGAACGGAATCTGAGTAATCACGTGGCTTCACCTTTACTATAGTAAAATTGACATGTCTCTTCTGCAGGGCATGTGGCAGAGTTAAGGTATGGACCAGATACTAGGCATCCCGCAGGAATATGACAAGGGGACTTGGTGGCTCTATGTTATTTTCTACTTCTGAATGCATCATGCCCTACCTACAGCTCTCAGGAGTGGGTCAAAGATGAACATTTCTGTAAAGCAAAATGAGTGTCTTCAACTGATCTAGGATGTATGGCAGTGTGAAGAACAGAAAATGCATCAGCACATTGTCAAGATAAACCAAGACCAGCTACAAATGAGGGTCAGGCTTACCTGGGCATTTTATTCTTTTATAAAAAGTAGGAGGATGGCATTGGCATCTTAGAGATGACAGCCCTCAGGGTGTCTGTCTTTTGGGATGCACTGTCTAAACCCTACTAGTTGCCCTCCAAATCTATTGCACAGCAGTCCTATGGAGGTAATATGTTTTGATTCCCTAATGGATGCTCTCATCCTTTCTCCTGTTTTGGATAACCTATTTTCCATGTCATCTTCTTTTTTGGTTTATTTTCTCTCTCTTTTTTTTTTTTTTTTTTTTTTGGTACGAGGTGGAACTCATACTGCAGTAACCTAATGAAAAAGAATGAGAGGGAAGTACTTTATAACCTTGCATGTTTGAAAATATCTTTACTATAGCATCATAGTAATTTTTACTAGATTAGAAATAACTTTCCTTTAGAATGTTAAAGGCATTTTCCCAATGTTTTTTGCTTTCAGGGTGATTGTTGAGAAAACCGCAGTCATTTCCAGCCTCTTTTCTTTGCTAAGTTTATTCTTTCCCCCTCTTTTGAAGCATATACAAATTTGTGATTCCACTGTGCTGGGCATTCACGAGGCCTTTAAATCTAAAAACTCTGGTCATCCATTTCCAGGAACTTTTTTTGAATTATTTTCTTGATGATTTTCTCCCTCCTGTTTTTGTGATTTTTTTTTTTTCTAGAACTCTATTATTTGGATGTAATCAACCAATTTTCTACTTTTCTGTTTTTCATCTCTTTTTCTCTATGGTATATTCCCTTTACTTTGTCTTATAATTCTTGTATTGAGATTTCCATTTTATTTTCTGTTTATGTTTTGTATTACTAAGAACTCTTTTTAACTTACATGAATGTTTTTCTTGTATTTTATCTCTGTGCTTCTTTCATGTCTGTATTATCTTTCTGAGACTATGAATGTTTCCTTTTCTTTTTCGTTTGGCATTGTCTCTATTTTCTCCAAGTTGATTTCATATTGTTTGTCACTTTGATCTCTGTATTCCATGTGAGAGGGTCTTCTCTAACTTAGAAGTTTTCCTTTAACTCTGATGCCTGGTAAACCTGGTTTTTGTTCATGATTGAGAATGGGATACTAAGAAGGTTATGTGCATCTGATTGCCTGGTAGGTGGTCAACGTTGAGCTCCTGCCTAGGAGAATGCTCAGTATCTTTGAGACTTCCTTCTTGTGCTGGTCAGATTTCCAGAAAACACTCTCCCACTCTCAGGCAGCAGTGGAAGTCTGACTGCCCAGACTCTTCAGGGAACAGACTTGGGGTTGCAACAGTCAGCATTCTTGTGACTTATTTCCTTTGTTTTTAGGTTAGTATCCACACTCTTAACTGTATTGCTGTCCCCAGAGACCCTGTGTTTTACTTTTTACTTTTTTCTGAGGGAATAAGCTTCCAGAATTTTATGCTGTGACAGAAATCTCCCAGGATCATGGGGCTGGGGAGAATGAGAAATAGTGATTTACCTGGTTCTCAAACTGCTTCACCCATACCTCCTCTTTACTTAGCTTCTTCCTGCTCCCTTACTGCCTCTCTCCCAAACTTGCAGTTCTAAAATTGCCTGGGACTGGCATTTTTTTTACCCTCTTGAGGATCCCATGATATAACTTGTGTTGGTTCTCAGTTTTCCTCAATACTGACTTAGGATTTGACTTTCTCAGTTCTGCTAAGTTACTTTTTGCTCATCTGCTTTTCAGCTTCCAAAATTTTTTTGCTAATATCTCCTTTCCTGTTGTCCCAGCATTTGTGTGGGTTTAATCCTTTACTATAAATTTAGTGGGCTTCATGAGGGAACAGCATTAAATGCTGTGTTTAATCTACCATCTTAACCCATAGCTCAGCTGGTATAATTTTAATGTTAAGCCTTCACCCATTCAACAAATATCTCCTGATTTCTATTGTGAAGAGTAACATCATCTTGCTTCCATAATTCTAAGGCAATTTTTTTGACTATTAAGATACCCTTTCCTTATTATATTTAGGATAGTCAAGCTTTCTAGCGCTAAAACTACTAGGTAAAAATGGGGAATCCTAGCTAAATTGGGGAAAGCAGGTTACCTCTCTACCTCTTAATTTCCTTCATATCTTAGTAGTTTCCCCCTCACTGTAGCACTAGAATACGATATAAACAAATTGAAATATTCTCTAAACTAATCATTATTTTTTTCCTCCAGTGTTAAAAGAATTGCTAAACTAGGGACTTGTCCTTAATCACTCCCTATCTCACCACTCCCCGATCCAAGCATTCACCAAATTTAGATGATTTAGCCTTCTGAATATCTCCTGCATTTGTTCTGTCAAATGACAAAACTAAAATGATTTAGTAATGAGTTTGATGTTCTTTATTCAGGGGGAAGCAGTCCATGGATTGAGGAGTACAGAGCCTCGTAAGTAGTGGAGTGCTTCTCCTGATGGATTTTGGGCAGGAGTGTTTTATAGACTGTTAGAAGAAGCAATATGGACACAGAATGATTGGCTAGGAGGTCAGGGATCTCACTATAAGATGAGCGGGTCCTATTTTCTGTTAGCCAAAGCTGAGTTGGAGACTTGTGATTGGTATACATGAGGTTTCCTTGACAGTGAGGCGTTTCCCGCAAGTGCAGGCTGACTGGGGTTTGGATTTGTGACACGGGCGGGCCACTGGGGTGGCTTCCACTGTGTGAGCCCCGACGTAGGAATTAACGTCATCAGTGCCTACTGCATTTTCCCTGCAGCACACCCCTCAAATTCACCCCGTTCCTTTCTGCCAGACTGAATTTTCTAAAATGCAAATATTGACCATGTCATATTCTTCTGTACAACTCCCAAATGAATCCTTATTGCTTTAATCAAGTCCAAACTTAGAGCAGCATGGAGAGAGCTGAAAGGTACCCTTCCGGCAAAGTCTCTTTAGCCTCATTTTCCACTATGGCCTTCCTGGCACCAGGCACTTCAGTGAAATCGCACACATTTGTATATTTGTGTACTTATGTTCACCCTTTTCTGGAGACATCCTTCAAGACCTGCTTGGGTACCTCCAGGACTCTCTCACCAGCCCTCCCATAGCTGGGCTTGGAGTTCCTTTCCCACACTTCCTGAGGACTCTGCCCCGTACTACCTATATGGACATGAATTGCCTGCACTTCCATGCCTTATTAGAGCTGCCCTATTTTTCTATCCTGCATAGCCTGTATACTATCTGACACATAGTAGAATGCTTCCTGCTATGATAATATTGAAACTGAGGGCTGCCACCAGATGATATTTTTTTTCTCTTAAGGGGATATTTTACCCACTTCTATAATTATTTGAGCCATTTTGATTTGAAATTCCCTTATTGGCCTGGGATTGAAGTAATTTTGGTTTCTTGCTAATTAACTCTTTAACCTCTTTGGGCTGCAATTATGTCATTTTGGTAATTATTTGATTAGATCGCTATAATTTAACTCTAAAGTTTCTATTTTCTTTATAATCTCTCTGTCCTTTTCTGCCCCTCCCCACACATGCACCCCCTTTTTTGGTTAAAGCTCCAGGTTAAAGCTTACTCTCAGCAAGCTCTCAATAAGTCCATCCAAGGTTTTAGCTAATAATTTTAGATACACTCTCATATGTATTTGCATCACTAGACAGAACTCTGGATGTCTGAAAAGACTTATAACCCCAAAGACAGAAGCTTCCTAAGGAAGGAGGATTTTATAGTGCCTCTTAGATTGTTGGACAGAGGCACTCCACCAAGTACCCCTCCCCACCGCACCACCTAATTGACCTCATAGCATGCCTTAGGTGTGTGCTTGCATTGTAGACTGTTGTCGCCAATTCCTTTGGCTTGTTTTAAAATTTTATGTCAACCAGTGTCCCTGGGGATGAGAATTGGATAAAATGGTCAACTAGACTCCCATGAGATCTGAGGAATAGATACTTAACTTTAGTGAGTTTATTCAGTGACTAGCAAGCACCTGGGAAGGTAAACTGATTACAGAGATAAAGCAGTTAGGATCTCTCAGGAGAACAGAAATTCATATGCATTAAGAAAGAAAAAAAAAACAGTCGTTTCTTTCTGTATAAGGAAAATCATCTCAGTGGAAAGAGGTTGTTTACATTTTCAAGTCAGCAAACTTCCTTCACAGCCACATAATGCATCAAACAGAGAAGGGAGGCGTTAAGGATGCTTTTCTTTTTTTTTTTTTTTTTCTTTTTCTTTTTTTGGTCCTCGATGTGCACAAGGAAGATCCCTTGAGACGAATGATCTTGGAGCAGGGAAGATCATGATAGCAATAATAACCACAATGCGTCGATGATTTTCAAGTGCATCCATGGGGCAGAGTATGCTTTTCAAAGGACATTCACTTCAATTCCATCTCATTTGATCATTAGGACAACCCCAGGAGATACCTAAGGCGGGTATTACTCTCACTATTTTACACATGAGGATCCTGAGCCGGGGAGGAAGTAGAGCTATTTGTCCGGAATCACAGAGCTAGTTAGTGGCAGCTTTGGAGCCAGAGCCCTGATTTTCTGAGAAATGTTGTCACATAAACGGATTATATGCACTGCTCACAGAAATGTCCAGGACATGGAGAAAGCCCAAACTCCCCTCTCATTTGGAAGTCCAAGTCAGTGGTTCTGGAGGTTTTATGATTCATCTGGCAGTTCTCAGAAGAGGACAGAAATTAAAACTGGAAAATTTCTTAGCGGTAATTTATCAACACCTGTGACCTGTCTTAGCTAGAAGAATCAGTGCCTTTCTTTTCCCATGTTAGCTACTGGGCTTGTAAATCTCCAGAGAAATTAAGGATTTGTTTGATGGACTTAGAAGAATTCTGAATTGTTCCACTTCTTTTTTTATGCAAAGAAGAGCATTAGTGTCCTGGCTCCTGTGGCCACTTATCTATTGACCTGGTATCCAAAGAATATGCTTATTCTGCTGGATGAAAGAAGAGGAACGGAAAGTGTTGTCCAGATTTTCAAATTACCATGAACTCCCCTGTATTTTTACCCCATCAGCTTAGAATCCTGGGTTGTCAGTTTTGGAGACATAGTACAAATGCCTCATTCAGAAGGGCAGGGAATCGAGATTCAGAAAGCTGAAGGGGTCACCCAAAGTCCAGAGAGTTAGTTAATAACAGAACTGAGACTAGAATCGACAGAGTCAATAATAATAGTTTCTAGCTGCCCTTTTCTTAGTATCTGCTATGTCCTTGCCGCTGTGATTTGCTCTTACATATCTGTCACTATATTGACTGTCTCACACCTGCAAAACTGAGGGCTCTTATCCCCAAGTTTTTGTCAGAATAGGTTAGGCCAGCTTGAGGTAGCAAAGTGGTGCTGAAATCTCAGGGTCCTTAACATAACAGATGTATTTCTTGTTCATGCTACAGTCTGGTGTGGATTAGTAGGTGACAGATGGGGTGGATGGGAGCCATCTCCTCTCCTTACAGTTACTAAAGACCCAGAATGAGGGCGTTTCCAACTTCCAGTAGATGACCCACATGGAGCACATACCTCCATGCTTGCTGGGGTAGGAGGGGAAACACAGAGGACTCACACCCAGCTCTGTACTTGGGCTCATGAGTGCTTCATATCACTTTGGTTCATGGCCCCTCCATCGGATCGGTCACATGGACCAATCAAAGTACTAAAGAGCCAAGAAGTGACTGTCTTCTTTGTCCTTCAAAGAAGAAGAAAACAAATACTGATGGGCACAAGAGATGATTACCATCCTCATCTGCTTCTACTCCTACCGTTCTTTAATCTCCACAGAGCAGCCATAGTGATGCTCCTAAAATATATACCTTGTCATTTCACACCTCTGATGGAAACACAATACTTCCTTCCCATCACCTTAAAGTGAAATCCAAGCTATTCCATAAGACCTTCAGACCTTGTTTAATTCCATAAGACCCTTTCCGTCCTCATGCCACTGTCCCCAAATTCACTTTACTTTATCACACGTGTTTTTGTTTCAGTTCTTGACTATTTCAAGCGCTTTCTTTGCTCAGGATCTTTCCACATGCTGTTCCCTCTCCTTGCTTGCCCCTCTGCTTTCCCTTTGCTCGGCTAATTCTCTTGTACCCTTCATGTTTCAGCTTCAGTGTCACCTTTGACCAGCTGTAAGTTCCCTGTACACAGACATCGTGGCTCTTTTGTTCTCACTGTATATTCAGTACATCATACAAAGCCTGGCACAAAGAAGATACTCAATAAATATTTGTAAAACGATTACACGCAAGAGTGAATGAACGGAGGCCTCCGACATACAATACTACACTTCGTCTTCAAAAGCACAGTGACGCAGGCGTAGCAGATAAATCACTTAGAACAGGAACTGTGCATATTATGTTTATTAGTAATGTTATTGTGATAATGATGCCAATTTCGCAGGTAATGATAATTCCCTGTATCTCTAACTCATTACCTCCCTGCTGCACATTGTCAATGAATAATATATTTTTAATTTTTTTTGAATATTAAAGTACACAATAGGGGTGGAAACCTAAGGTTTGAGTGACCGGGGGAAGGTGGAACATATTTTTAAAGGCAGATACCATCAATTCAGCTTTTTTCATGAAACCAATGGAGTGATAATATTTTTCAAATAAAAAATCTAATATAGTCTGACAAAGGATTTTTGTGTCATTTTCAAGAGTGGAGAATCATCTTATAAGAGGAGTTTTGACACCATTACATTGACATATCTAGGCCAATATATGGTTTGGAAGGACAGTGACATGAGATATATGTAATTAGAACTGTCATGGAAATTCCAAGACAGATGGTTGTCATCTAGTTAGAACTAAACAGAATAAAAACTCATTGGAAGTTTGGTAAGCCTGTTTAAAAAGGTGACCAGTGAACCATGCATCAGTAGTAGTAAGAATTCTATGTACATATTTTTTTTTATACCTGGAATATTTTGTATAAACCTGATAAAGTTAGCAAGTCCTCACTAAAAGCAGTTTGGAAATTCTTTAAGTACTACTGGTCATGATTTTAAAATCACTTAGAGAAGTCACTTCATGGGAATAATTAAAGTGAAACTCATTATTGAGTTTCCTTAACAATATAACATTCAGATGAAGTCATACTAAATATTTCCCTGTCTACTGCAGCCATCTCCTTAATAACATTTGTCAGCATATATTACACACTAAAATTATTTATGATATTTTGTTATTGCTGACTTGATTTAATTACATTGGGACTTAAAAGAAAAGGCATATAAACTGAGAGGCTTCACAAACACTTTGTTATAGAACAGTTCTGTGAAAGGACATCTTTCCCCTTAACTCTGCATCTGCCCCTACCTGCCTCCCACTTCTAAGACCAGACATGAAATAGTATTGCCCAATCTCTTCGTAATCCCATCTTCAGAAAAGGCTGTGGGCTGCCTTCAGAAATTGGCTCCTGATATTATACACCCTCTAACTCCATTCTCTTTGGTTTTTTAAATACTGCATCTCCTCTACATCTTTAAGAGGTGAATATATCCATCGAGAATGTTTCAACATGGAAGCAACCTCAATGTCCATTGACAGAGGAATGGATAAAGAAGATGTGGTACATATATACAATGGAATATTACTCAGCCATTAAAAAGAGTGAAATAATGCCATTTGCAGCAACAGGGATGAACCTAGAGATTATCATACTAAGTGAAGTAAGTCATACAGAGAAAGAGAAATATTGTATGATATCACTTATATGCAGAATCTAAAAAGAAATGGTACAAATGAACTCAGAACCTTCTTAAAGGAGCTCTGTGACCATTTGGAAAATACCTTTTCTGGTGGATGATATGACTTCTGATGGAGACTGAGTCACAGTTTTTCCCAACCACTGTGTTTTTTTTTTTTAATGTACAGGAATCTAATTGGTCCTAAAATTTAGAATTAGCCTTATACTCCCTGGACATGCTCAAGATGTCTGGCTCTCTGGGGGGTTGAGTCACTTGTATTCTGCTCAGTGGTTTGTGTGAGGGTGCAGTCAGGTGGTCAGCACTGCGAGGGGGGCTATGCTGGCCCAACCTCTCTGTTCTGTGCCACCTGCCCCCTCAGGGAGCCCCTCTCTCCAACTGCCAGGCACTCCACATCCTCCCATTTCACACCCACCCCATTTAAAAACCACTTCCAAGAAAACACATGGCAAATTCCTTCTCTCAATATGCAGGTAGGTCATCAGATTTTATATTCTAGCCTTCCTAAGGCATTTGAGTAATTGTAGAATGCTAAACTTTAAGTCAAAGGAATTAATCTTTATCGTTTATAATCAGAAAAAATGGAAACAATTTAAATGACTAACATTTAGGGAATTAAGTAAATGATGACATGTGCATGATGGTATGTTACCTACATATTAAAATTACATTTACAAAATGTTTTCATTTTTCATATAAAATTATAAACATTTTAAACCTGTAGAATTTTAATGGCAAGAAAATGCTTATGTCATATGTTGAGCAAACAGCAGAAAACAGTACAGTATGATGAAAACTATTTAAAATATCACAGGAAAAAACTAGAAGTAAGTATTTGCCTTTGTGTGATGAGATTATGGTTTTAATTTTAATTATTGAGCGATTCCTTTATTATTTTTGCTGTGAGGAAAAATAATTTAAGTGTAAAAAGAAGAAAGGAATGGATTGCCAATTGGGGATTTTTAAAAACCAGTTTCTGCTTGTGTGTGTGTGTGTGTGTGTGTGTGTGTGTGTGTATATCTCCAGATATCTTTATCTACTTCTACCTACATTGCTTGCTTATTTGGTAGGAAAGGATGCAAGTCTTCCGCAAGCCATGACTGGGGAAGGCTTGGTTTGCCTTTCCACAAAGTTGATTCTGGATGAAACACTCAGAGCTTTAGACCTGGATTTATAGATGTCTTACCTTACTAATACATGGAGACCTTTGGATTTCAGCCTTGCTAGCCTCCTCTGTATTGCTGAGGAATGCAGTTTTTGGCCCTCTTATTTCTTCATATAGAGGAAAAAAGAGCTTTGGCATCCAATTGGCTTCAGTTGCAGTGGACTCCGCTGATTGCTAGCTGTGTGACCCCGGTCTATCTACCTCGGTCAGTAGGCAACAGCTTTCTCATCTGCTAAGTGGTAATGAGCACTGCCTTGTCCTTGTAGGATAAAAATGAGAAGATCCATGTAAAGAAAACCTTAGCATATAAGTTCTCAAAAATGGAGAGTTACTTTATTTCTCTTGATCCATCATTACACCATGCTTCCAGAATCAAGGATTTGACAGTGAGGGTTTTATCAAGAGTGGAGTCGGCCTCTCATTTCTCAGGGTGAGTTTTTTCTTAGGAGTCTCTTTGGCTCCACGAAATATGCCTGAGACCTTGAATAAACAAAGTCTCACCTTTATTCAAATAAGCCTTGGTTTTGCTCAGGAGAATAGTGGGGTTTCTTTTCCAAGTTAATAGAATAAAAAACTTCAAATGTGTTTTCTCCTCAAAGACTAGGTTAATTCTGCTAAAGGCTTTTTCCATTTCCTGTTGGGACCTAAGGAGACCATGACCTGTTAGTAACAGTACTAATTGTTAAAATTCACTTGTTAGGAAAACAAAGTTCTTATTTTCTTACCATTCTCTTTTTTTTTTTAATAAAAAGAATTAACTTAAATCACTTAGCTCCTCTTTTTGTTTCCTGCTTTTTGTCATCTCTAAGTTTGGCCCATTTTGTTCAGCTAAGTGCAAATCTAAGCTCTCATCTAAAGTCCTTTGCCGAGTTGCTCGTTTCTGTTATTCTCAACCCCAGTCAAACCCCATATTGACAACATCCTCAATCTCTTTCAGCCTCTGAGGCAAAGTTGATGAATAAGTAGAAGACAGCCGGAGGTAAAAAGCAACCGACTCCATTCTTTCAAAGTAGATTTATTCCTTCGTGGAAATTAGTTGAGAGTAACTCTTATTTTTTTTTTTTTTCCTTTCATACTAATGTTTCATTCTGCCTCCTGGTGGTTGAACAAGACTAGATTTTTTTCCCCCGGTCCTTTTTCCCCTTCCCACGCTCACTTTGCTGCCAAGTCATTAAGCAAGGCAAACTCCTCTCCCATATGGGCTGTTAGCTTTTATTTGTGCATTGCTGCTCTTAAACATGGCTGGCCTGAACTCTAGTTTCTTTCTGGATTGAGAAGAGAGTCCCCGGCATCTGCTCTGATTATAGCAGGGTCTGCTAATCTGCAGGCCTATCTCAGATGAGCCTTGAGGTGTAGCTTCGTCCTTTTGGCCTCACTCATTCATTCATAAACTCATTTTTCTGATTCAACAAATTTATTTTGACCACCTAGTATCAACCATTCTAGGTGCTAGGGATATTTTAGTGAATATAAAAAAAAAAAAATCTTCACCTTTCTGGAGCATATTATCTAGTGAGGGGAAGAGGTGGAGAATAAGTATACTGTACACATTACTATATATAGTCTATTAGAAAGTGATAAAATGCTTTGGGGAAAAAAATAGAACAGGTTGATGGAGATCAGAAAGTTCAAGGGGATAGGTTTACAGTGTTAGATAAAGTGGTCAGTGTGGATTCCACTGAGAAGTGACAGATGAGTCAAGAGTTGAAGGAGGTGACAAAGTGAGCCAAAAACCTATTTGGGGAAAGAATGTTCCAGGCCAGGGCAAAAGTCTTGTGGTGGGAAAAGTCAAGACACGCTTATTAAAAAGTTTTATATTTTTGGCAGTATTAATCATTGGGGGTACAGAGATGAATCAAGAATGTTTCTGGCTTCCAGGAAGCTTATAGTCTAGTATAGGAAACCAATCCAAAATAGGCAATTTCAGTATATCATAATTACTGATAAGACATAGAGCTAAGGATGCTATAGGATGCTAAGGATGGCATAGGATCCTTGTAGGATGCTATAAGAATGCTATAAGAATGTAAAAGAGATTTGGGGAAGGTGACACTGCTAATCATTTCTCTTTGCTAACATTTTCTAAACAAGATTAGACAGAGTATAGACCACTAATTACAGAAAAAGGTAATATTTTTACAGTGGGAAGAAAGGATTCAAATTTGTTTAGGAAGGTCTGTATAAAACATCCCATTTTTGTAGATTCTCTGAAAAAAATAGTTTACTAAAGGATCTGAGAAATTCTCAGTAAAGACACTATTTCACTTAGCTTTGTGATCTTCCAAAACTTATTGATCAATGGAATCCTTGGGAAAGGCTGCTGTAGATCAAGTTAATGTAGACAGTCATTTATGGTAAAGTCGGATGGCAGGGTAACCCGGACCTGAGATAAGAGTTAACCTGAATTCAACATGGATACATCCTCTTTTCATTTCCCATTTTCTTCATCCATAAAATGAGAAGCTTGTCCTAAATGGTCTCTAAAAACCATCATGGTCCCGATCAGATTGAGTCCATCAAATTCTTTTGTTGCGACCATATGACAGGCCCAACATAGACTGACTTATTCGCTAACTTTTATTCCAGAAGTATGTATCGAGTAGCTACTATGGGCTGTGTACTGCTCTCGATTCTGGGGCTACAACAGTGAAAGGTATGGACAGTGCCCCTTTGGGGGTGTACAGTCTATTAAGGGAGACAGATAATGGATGTGTAAACATGGAAGTAAAGTAATTTCAGAGAGGGATAGGTGCCAGGAAGAAGCAACAACTCACCACGTGGTAATGGGAGGGAGAGTAAGTGGGGCTGGGGAGAAGAGCCCTGTTAGATTGGATGGTTAGGGGAGGGAGCTGAGCTGAGGCCTGAGCAGTAAAAGGAGCCAGTCATGCGATATACGGGCGATGTTCCAGGAAGAAGAAAGGATGGAAGCAAAATTCCTGTGGCAGAAAGAGTGATGAGCTTCAGGTTTGGAAAGAAAGTCGGCACAGGTGGAAGGCAGAGGACAGAGGTGAACAGGTCTGCTAGGGCTCTGCAAACTTCTCCTGTAAAGGATCAGACTGTAGATAGTTTAGGCTCTGTGGGCCACACCTGTCTTTCTGGCAGCTACTCAACTGTGCCGCTGTATCCAAAGCAGACACAGAACTTAAAGTTGGCTTTGGTTGTGTTCAGACAAAACCTTATTTACAAAAACACACTGGTCAGATCCGGAGCCATAGTTTGCAGACCCTGGGGCAGGACATCAGGTTTTAGGCGATGGATAGTGACCAGATCATGTAGGGGGGCCTCATAGGTTAGGGAAAGGAGCTGCTATTTCATTCTAAGCATAATGAGGTTTTTTCAGAAGGTTTTAGGCAGTGAAGTAGCATGATTGGATTATGTTGTAAAAGACCACACTAACAGTGTTTGGAGAACGGATTGTAGGGGCAAGAGTCCAAGCAGGAATAAAAGGCCATGTGATGGTTATAAAAGCACAATGAATGTGATCTCTGCCCTCAATAAGCTCACCAATTAGGTGGAGAGACATGGCAGAGAATGAGAATGATTAAATATTAGCATATAAAAGGCTCTAATTTGTAGATAAGTTCATTTGTACCCTTTTTTAAGATTCCACCTAGAAGCGATATCGTATGATATTTGTCTTTAGTTACAGATGTAGAAAACAAACGTATGGTTACCAGGGGGTAAGGAGGGGGAGGGACAAATTGGGAGATTGGGATTGACATATACACACTACTATATATAAAATAGATAACTAATAAGGACCTACTGTATAGCACAGGGAACTCTATCAATACTTGGTAATGGCCTATATGGGAAAAGAATCTAAAAAAGAGTGGATATATGTATATGTATAACCGATTCACTTTGCTGTACACCTGAAACTAAAACAACATTGTAAATCAACTATACTCCAATAAAAATTTAAAAAAAAAGGCTCTGAAAAATCGTGCTGAAAAGAAATTTTTTCAGCTGTGTTTATCATCATGCTGATGTGTGTGGTGAATCTCCAAGTAGGGACTACACTGTGTATGTGTGTATGTGTGTGTAATTTGTCGACTGGTAAAATCCTCTTTTCTTTCCTTTGTGCAGAGTAGCTCCTGAGATTAGTTTTTAGTACAGCATTCACTGGGAAATGTTGTATAGGGTTATAACAGGGGATGAGAAATAAAATGTGGAGAGTCTTGAATACCACACCGAGTTTAAAGTTGTGATAATGTGTGTTTCTTCTCTACTGCCCTACTCTTTGGTCCCTCTCAATCTTGCTAGTACTTCATAGTGACACTTAGTCATTCATTTGTTCATTCATTACATCATAAACTATATGCATGGCACTGGCCAGGTCACTGATGAGGAAAAAAGAGAAATTTGACATACGCCCTCTTCTTCACAAGCTTCCAGACATAAAGAGCTACCTTGGAATCCATCCATGACTAAGCAGAGGAGAGGCTACCTAAAGCCTTGTCGATTGATGGAATAGACTTTAATGCTTAAGAAAGAGTTTAGACCTACATCATCTACTATGGTAGTCACCAACCAAATGTGCCTATTGAGCCCTTGAAATGTGACCAGTCTGAACTGAGATGTGCTGTAAATATAAAATATAGGCTGGATTTTAAAGACTTAATAAAATTAATGAAAAATATTAATAATTCAACAATTTTTATTATATGTTAAAATGATAGTATTTTGGATATAAATTAAATAAAATATAAAATTAATTCCAGCCCTTTATTTTAACTTTTTAAAATGTGGCTACTACAAAATCTTAAATTGCACACGTGGCTTACGTTGTTTTTGTTTTTTTTTAACATCTTTATTGGAGTAAAATTGCTTTACAATGGTGTGTTAGTTTCTGCTTTATAACAAAGTGAATCAGCTATACATACACATATATCCCCATATCCCCTCCCTCTTGCGTCTCCCTCCTACCCTCCCTATCCCACCCTTCTAGGCGATCACAGAGCACCGAGCTGGTCTCCCTGTGCTATGCGGCTGCTTCCCACTAGCTATCTATTTTACATTTGGTGGTGTATATATGTCCATGCCACTCTCTCACTTTGTCCCAGCTTCCCCTTCCCCCTACCCGTGTCCTCAAGTCCATTCTCTACATCTGCGTCTTTATTCCTGTCCTAGAGTCTGTCATACAGAGTGAAGTAAGTCAGGAAAACAAATACCGTATGCTAACACACATATATGCAATCTAATTTTTTTAAAAGTTCTGAAGAACCTAGGGGCAGGACAGGAATATGTTGTATTTCTAACGGACAGCACTGGTGTCTAGATTCACTAAGCTGGATGTCTGGCTTCATGGCTCCTTGGCTCTTTAATGCCAGTTTGAACTAGTCTAAAGTAGACTTCCATTCTGGAACCAGGTAAGGAAATCTTCAGCCTCAGGTTTCAGGGTAACCCAATCATGGCAGCTATTTACCAAGTGAGAGAGCCCTGGGTTCCATCTGGCTGGGATTCCCCTACACCAATGATGGAGTCTATCGAGAAAAAGCTGAGTTCGTTAAGATCAACAGCAAATGTCCTAAACTGCCTTATCTTATTCTTTTTTAAAATAAATTTATGTATTTTATTTATTTATTTTTGGCTGTGTTGGGTCTGTTGCTGCGCGTGGGCTTTCTCTAGTTGCAGCGAGCGGGGGCTACTCTTCGTTGCAGTGTGCAGTCTTCTCATTGCGGTGGTTTCTGTTGTGTGGGGCACAGGCTCTAGGCGTGCAGGCTTCAGTAGTTACGGCGCGGCTCGTGGGCTCAGTAGTTGTGGTGTGTGGGCTCTAGGGCATGTGGGCTTCAGCAGTTGTGGCTCACAGGCTCTAGAGCACAGGCTCAGTAGTTACGGCACACGGGCCTAGTTGCTCCGCGGCATGTGGGATCCTCCCAGACCAGAGCTCGAACCCATGTCCCCTGCATTGGCAGGCAGATTCTCAACCACTGCTCCACCAGGGAAGCCCGGGGGTTTTTGGGTTTTTTTTGATATTGAGCTGCATGAGCTGCTTGTAAATTTTGGAGATTACTCCTTTGTCAGTTGCTTCATTGGCAGGCAGATTCTTAACCACTGCGCCACCAGGGAAGCCCACCTTATTCTTAGTAACCGATAGAGTGCAGGGAATTCAGACTTTCTGTGATCTCTTAGCAAGGACACGCATTTATGTGACTCTTCATTCTTGTTGCAGAAAAAAAAAAGTTCAAGTTTTTCCTACTCCATAAAGTCCATTTTCTCTTCTTCAGCCCCTCATAGCATTCATTTATCATTCAACACATGTTAAGCACAGGTGCTGTTTATTTTTGTTAAATAGTTCTGGTCTCACGTGCAAGAAAACTCAGTCCCATCTTGGATTTCTTTGTACTTCGACCGGTAGAGCAAATCTTACACATACAAGAGTCTTGATGAGTGCTTTGTTTCTGTGCTGCCACTTCATTACCTGGACACCTGTCCCTTGTGTTATGTATGAAATACTCACAGAGAAATTCTACTTTGAGATGTATACCTGGCTTGCAAACTCACATTGGTGGTCTTTCTTTCTTGGGGAGCGATTCTCTGTTTGTTTCCTCTGACTCCACCCACATTGAACACCACCATCATTCCATTCTTGAGAGTCGGAATTCAGTGTTACCCAGGCAACCAAAGACCCTCTCAGTCAATCTCCCTGCACTGTGCCTAAAGCACTGAAATGTTTTTCCGGTCTGTTGATTTTGAATTTTCCCTTGACCAGTATTTCCACCTCCAGCAAGAAAGGTCAAGTGCACTATTCAGTTTTAAAGCAGGTGGTGACATCCCTATCTCCTAAAATTTGCCACTTCTGCTCGGCTTGTACACTTAATGGAGACTCAGTGTGCATCTGATGCTGAGATTAGAAGTAGAAATGCTGGGCTTCCCTGGTGGGGCAGTGGTTAAGAATCCACCTGCCAATGCAGGGGATACAGGTTCAAGCCCTGGTCCGGGAAGATCCCACATGCCGCGGAGTAACTAAGCCCCTGCGCCACCACTACTGAGCCTGAGCTCTAGAGCCCGTGAGCCACAACTGCTGAAGCCCGTGCGCCTAGAGCCCGTGCTCCGCAACAAGAGAAGTCACTGCAATGAGAAGCCCGTGCACCGCAATGAAGAGTAGCCCCCACTCGCCGCAACTAGAGAAAACCCGTGTGCAGCAATGAAGACCAGATGCAGGCAAAAATAAATAAATAAATAAATGAAATTAAAAAAGAAAAGAAGTAGAAGTGTCATTAGAAATGTTGCCTGGCTCAACTGTGTTTTCTTAATTATAAAAGAAAACCAAATAGTCTCTTTTCTTGGCTAACAAAATGGAGATGTCGGTGGGTTCTAGGATTGGGAAATTAAGAATGTGATCTGTGGGGTGCATGCTCATTCTGACCCCCATACTCTCCCTACATGTGAGACATCCTTTGTTGGCTTTGGAAGGCAATGTGATTCCATGGGAAAAGCTCGGGTTTGCATTTAAGAGTCAGATATGGCTTCAAGTTCTGGCTCCATCGGAGACTATCCGTGTGTAGGGCCAGCATCTGGAGTGTACAGTAGTGCAGGCCTCCATCAAAAGGGCGCCCTTCTCTTGGGGTTTATTGCCCTGTAGTTGCCATCTTGGAATTCTTAATCATTTTACCTTTGGATGTGTGTTTTGTAAGTGAACTCCACGGCTTGCTGGCCTTCTCACCTCCTGCCACTTCCCACCTCCCCAGGGTACCTCTTTGCCACTCCCCTGCTCCTGCACAGCGGCTGCTGCCCTCCTGTGCCCCTTCAGGGGCCTGAGGCAGGCATGGGGAGAATTGGGGTTGAAAGCACATGCCTGGCATGCCAACTTCTTGGGCTGAGCCTCAGGTGCCATGAGGGGCTGCGCGTGCATCCAGGGAGTGCGACATTAAATAGTGAAAATAAACACCATGATAGCTCAAGAAAGAGACCACAGAAGAAAGGAAAGAGCTTTTTCCCTACTTTTTGAACAGGGGATGTGCATTTTCATTTTGCATTGGGCCCTGCAAATTTTGTAGCCGACTCTGGCTGTGTGACTACAGGAGACTTCCTTAGCCAATTAATCCTCTGTGTATCAGTCAGGATCATGGTTCAATCAGAAAAGCACTACTAACGTGTATGTGTGTGTATTTGTGAGTATATGTGTGTGTATGTATATACACACACACATACATATATGCATGTGAGTTTGACACATACATAGATAGCAAAGGTACTACCTTTTGAGGTTGTTCAACTGCTTCCCACTGTCGTGGTACACCTTTGCCAGCAGATCTGTAGTCACTGGAGTGCTGAATTTGCTGATGCTGTCGCTGTAGAAGAGTCTAGAAGTGGACCTCTGGACAGAAAAATGTCACCTCTTTTGGGGAGCACGGACAGTCATGCCTTGACCCCGCAGGGCAAGGGAGCTGGTGACCACCTTCACTGACCTCTCTCTCCTCCCCTCATCTCCTGTTGCTGTATTGCAGAAACGGACCAGAAGCCACACTGCCGGGACCACCATGATGTGGTCTAGAGATCTGCCTCCCAGGACCAAAGCTGGGTGGCAGGGGAGGTGAAGGGATACAAATGAGACTGCCTAGCTGGTCTTCAGTACACTGCTCTGATGGTTCCATGAGTTAAAGCATGTAAAATACCTTATAAGTGTAAAGTACCATTGAATCGAGGCAGAGATGTATATTACCGGTCTTCATATGATTTCTCTCTCTGGAAAAACCAGAGAAAGTTGGAATTCAGGTAGTGGGGTTGGTAGCATGTGGAAAGTCTTGCTGTATTCTTTTTTTTTTAAAATTATTTATTTATTTATTTTTATTTTAGGCTGTGTTGGGTCTTCGTTTTTGTGCGAGGGCTTTCTCTAGTTGCGGCAAGTGGGGGCCACTCTTCATCGCGGTACGCGGGCCTCTCACTATCGCGGCCTCTCTTGTTGCGGAGCACAGGCTCCAGATGCGCAGGCTCAGTAGTTGTGGCTCACGGGCCTAGTTGCTCCGCAGCATGTGGGATCTTCCCAGACCAGGGCTCGAACCCGTGTCCCGTGCATTGACAGGCAGATTCTCAACCACTGCGCCACCAGGGAAGCCCCTTGCTGTAGTCTTGATTCTGTCACACCACCATGCTCAGAAGTGGTGATGTTATGTGAGGAACGAAACAAGATTCCACTGACATAGCCTCTAATCAGTAATACAGAGATCTAGGTGGTAGGGCTACCTGATTTCTTATCCTGGCCCTGACATATTTCTGTAGGACCATTGAGCAAGTCACTTACCTCCTCTAATCCTCCCCTTACTCATCTTTGAGACGGAATGACTAATAACAGGCTAAGTTATTCGATCAAGATCAAGAAAGTGCTTGCATACACATGCTTCTCTGCCTGGGGCAAGCCTGGGGGTCTAGGTTGGTGAGTCTCTGAAGTAGTGTGTTGTTTGTCATCATCTACTTCACTTCTGGAGCTGCTTTTCAGGTGGTGCTGAAAACACATAAAATTGGTGGCTATGGGGTCTTTGAGTTCTGGGACTTATGGGTGCAGCCATCCCCAAGAAGTAGAATGAAATGACATTACTTCTCTCCATGCCCGAATGTTCTGTGGTACCACGTGTTTATAATAGAGTGAGGAAAAAACTGAACTCATTTCTCCTCTGGCACGTATGTGAGAGTTGATTCTAAGAGAGGGGAGTTGCAATGTGAAACATCTTGTTTAGTTTTAGGTAAAGAGAGGTGTGTTAAAAATACTTTGATGCGTGGCCTTAAAAAAGGGGCGGGGGATAGCTGTTAAGCAGAAGAACATTAAAATATAGAAACATAAATCAAAGCAAGTAACATTTAATTTTCTCACTGACTACATTCGTCTCGTGTTAGCAGCAGAGGGAGAAGGAGAAGGATTGGGAATGCATTAAGTTTTCATTTGGGTCACTTTTTTGGCCTCCAGGGAACGTTCAGTTAGTCGTGGACACATGCATGAAACAAACGAGTGGGTGGATTCAGGGGATAGAAACAAATCATTCTTGTTGGCCCAGATCCGCTCACTGACTCTTCATGGGTGTCTCATAGCAGGGAGGGAATCCACGGCGTGGGATGAAACTCCACTTAGAGAGCCATGTGTAACTCTTGTGCCCCATCTCTGCGTACTTCATGTGTTAGCTTGAGAAGAAGAGACAGCTATTTAAAGCCTCATTTCTAAGCAGACCATTGAAAATGTGTCTGTATAAACAGGAGGTGAGAGGGCAAGGGTGGCTACCATGATGCTGGTCCGAGAGACAACTGGTCTCATTCCTGTACTTTGGAAACGCTCATGATACACAAGGGCTCTTAGAGCTAGAAGGGCCAGTTAGAGATAATATCCTGGAAAGCACTCATCTTACAAATAGGGAAGCAGTCCGGGCATGATGAGGGGTGACAGGGAAGGCCAAGGATCACAGGAAAGCATTTTACCTCCTTTAGAAATGATCACATCACCAAACCTAAAACTTAGAGGGCATCTCTGCCCTTATCCATTTAATCACCTCTTCTGTACATTCCACTCTCAATATCTTTCGAACCCTTTGTATTCTGTCCTTTTCAACTGCCATTGCCTTAGCCTCTGGCCCTCCCCATTTCTTATTTAAATTACTGCAGGTCTCCACCCCTAGCTTTCTAAAATGCTGGTCCAGAGATTTCACTGTGCAGAGATTAAACCCCCTCAACATCCCTGCCCCATTCGCAAAACAATTTCCAAGCTCCTTAGCATAACACAGAGGGACAACCACGATCAGACTTGTTTTCAAGACTTCAGCCGAACCACATTATGTATTTGCCAGGTACCATCCTAAGTTTCTTACAAATGTTGGCTCATTTAATCCTCACTAACTACCCAGGAAACATGTGTTATTATTGTCCTTATTTTGCAGATGAGAACCCTTGAGGCACCGTAGAGGTTAAGTGACTTGTCCGAGGTCTCACAGTTAGCAAGACTTAGACTAGACATCTGCTTTCAGAGTCTGTGCCCTTAGACTGTAGGACTTGCTGCACAGTTCTCTCTATGAGCCAGGTCCTTCTTACCTCTGGGGTTATATGCAGGCGACTTCCTCATCCTGAAGCAACCCTTGCTCCTTCCTTTTCCTGCGTATTTTCCATTTATTTTTTATTTTTAATAGACTTTATTTTTAGAGTAGTTTTAGACCCACAGCAACACTGAGCAGCGGTGCTGAGATTTCCATGTGCCCCCTGCCCTCACACAAGCATAGTCTCCTCCATTATCAGCACTCCTCCACCTACGTTGATATTCTTATGGATATCCAAAGTCCATAGTCGACTTTAGGGTTCACTCTCGGTGTTGTGCATTCTGTGGGTTTGGACAAATGTACAATGACATGTATCCATCATTGTAGTATCCTACAAGTAGCTTCACTGCCCTTAAAGTCCTCTGCGCTCTGCCTGTGTATCCTTCCTTCCCCACTAACCCCTGGCAAACACTGATTTCTTTTTTGATGTCTCCAGTTTTGCCTTTTCCAGAGTATCATATAGTTGGAATCATACAACACGCAGTCATTTCACATTGGCTACCTTCACTTAGTAATAGGCATTTAAGCATCCTCCACATCTTTTCATGGCTTGATAGCTCATTTCTTTTTAGTGCTGGATAATATTCCATTGTCTGGATGTACCACGGTTTATTTATCCATTAACTTACTGAAGGACATCTTGGTTGCTTCCAGTTTTTGGCAACCATGAATAAAGCTGCTCTAAGCATTTACACGTACGTTTTTGTGTGGACAGAAGTTTTCAACTCCTTCGGGTAAGTACCAAGGGGCATCATTGCTAGATCGTACGAGTGTGTTAAGTTTTGTAAGCAATTGCCAAACTGTCTCCAAAGTGGCTGCACCATGTTGTATTTGCACCAGAAATGTATGCAAGTTCCTATTGCTCCACATCCTAGCCAGCATTTGGTGTTGCCGGTGTTCTGGATTTGGATCATTTAATAGGTGTAGTGGTATCTTAATATTGTTTTAATTTGTATCCCGGATGACATATGGTGTAGAACATCTTTTCATGTGCTTATTTGCTATATGTATGTCTTTTTATTTATTTATTTTATTATTTATGGCTGTGTTAGGTCTTCGTTTCTGTGCGAGGGCTTTCTCTAGTTGCAGCGAGCAGGGGCCACCCTTCATTGCGGTGCGCGGGCCTCTCACTGTCGCGGCCTCTCTTGTTGCGGAGCACAGGTTCCAGACGCGCAGGCTCAGTAGTTGTGGTTCACGGGCCCAGTTGCTCAGCGGCGTGTGGGATCTTCCCAGACCAGGGCTCGAACCTGTGTCCCCTGCATTAGCAGGCAGACTCTCAACCACTGCGCCACCAGGGAAGCCCCTGTATGTCTTTTTGATGAGGTGTCCATTAAGGTTTTTGGCCCATTTTTAATTAGATTATTTATTTTCTTAATTTGTAGAAGTATTTTTGTATATTTTGGATGATAGCCCCTCTTCAGATGTGTCTTTTGCAATATTTTCTCTCAGTCTATGGCTTGTCTTCTGTTTACTTTTCAAGACTCATTTCAAGTACCACGCAGGGTCTTTTTTAAACCAAGACCCTGACTGAATTGGTTGCCATGACACATTATGCCAGATCGAAACCCCTGATTAATTTGTCTGTGTCCCCCACAGACAAGCTGTGTGCTCCTTGCGTCCAGGGAAAATATCTTCCTGTGTCTCATTTGCATCTGACCCCTGTAGACGCTTGAATAGAGAATGATGTGAATGATCTTTCAATTTCTGGCTCTGACGCTTGCCTATTAGAGGAATCACTTATGTCTGAGATTCTCTTTATAATAGGGAGAAACAAAGCACTTCCTTGAACACAGTTATTGTCAGAGTCAGATTAAATGGCGAGTGTAAACCCGTAGCCCCAGGCTGTTAGGTCATAGATGCACCACTCTAAGTGGGTCTGGTATTCCTGCAATGCAGCCTCCCCGACCTCCATCTTTCCTGGCTTCATTTTGTCATTGAGATGCTTGTTCGCCACCAAAGATCTTCCCCTTCCTCATCACAGTTGTCTCGAAGTCCACCTATTCCACAGAGTTTTCCTTAAGTAGGTAGCTTGCTCCGGTCTTTCTTTATTTCCTGAAGCATGCTCTTAGTGTCACCATCTCGGGAACACTCCCCGCTTCCCTTTAAAAATCGACCGGGTTTATTTCTCTTATATCCTCAGTGAGATGGTACACCCTTAAGTGGTCAAGGCTATGATTTCTAGTTCTTTACTGCATTCCCAACCTCAGCAGAAGGAGCCATATTCACCAAATAATAAATACATCCATGGATCAACGGAACGGGATAGAAAGCCCAGAGATAAACCCACGCGCATATGGTCACCTTAGTTTTGATAAAGGAGGCAAGAGTACACAGTGGAGAAAAGACAGCCTCTTCAATAAGTGGTGCTGGGAAAACTGGACAGCTACATGTAAGAGAATGAAATTCGAACACTCCCTACCACCATACACAAAAATACACTCAAAATGGATTCAAGACCTAAATGTAAGACCGGACACTATAAAACTCTTAGAGGAAAACATAGGCAGAACACTCTATGACACAAATCACAGCAAGATCCTTTTTGACCCACCTCCTAGAGAAATGAAAATAAAAACAAAAATAAACAAATGGGACCTAATGAAACTTAAAAGCTTTTGCACAGCAAAGGCAACCATAAAAAAGATGAAAAGACAACCCTCAGAATGGGAGAGAATATTTGCAACTGAAGCAACTGACAAAGGATTAATCTCCAAAATTTACAAGCAGCTCATGCAGCTCAATATCAAAAAAACAAACAAGCCAATCCAAAAATGGGCAGAAGACCTAAATAGACATTTCTCCAAAGAAGATATACAGATTGCCAACAAACACATGAAAGGGTGCTCAACATCACTAATCACTAGAGAAATGAAAATCAAAACTACAATGAGGTATCACCTCACACCGGTCAGAATGGCCATCATCAAAAAATCTACTAACAATAAATGCTGGAGAGGGTGTGGAGAAAAGGGAACCCTCTTGCACTGTTGGTGGGAATGTAAATTGATACAGCCACTATGGAGAACAGTATGGAGGTTCCTTAAAAATCTAAAAATAGAACTACCATATGACCCAGCAATCCCACTACTGGGCATATATCCTGAGAAAACCATAATTCAAAAAGAGTCATGTACCACAATGTTCATGGCAGCACTATTTACAATAGCCAGGACATGGAAGCAACCTAAGTGTCCATCGACAGAAGAATGGATAAAGAAGATGTGGCACATATATACAATGGAATATGACTCAGCCATTAAAAGAAATGAAATTGAGTTATTTGTAGTGAGATGGATGGACCTAGAGTCTGTCATACAGAGTGAAGTAAGCCAGAAAGAAAAAAACAAATACCGTATGCTAACACATATACATGGAATCTAAAAAAAAAAAAAAAAAAAAAAAAAAGTGGTTCTGAAGAACCTAGGGGCAGGACAGGAATAAAGATGCAGATGTAGAGAATGGACTTGAGGACAAGGGGAGGGGGAAGGGTAAGCTGGGACGAAGTGAGAGAGTGGCATGGACATATATACACTACCAAACGTAAAATAGATAGCAAGTAGGAAGCAGCCGCATAGCACAGGGAGATCAGCTCTGTGCTTTGTGACCACCTAGAGGGGTGGGATAGGGAGGGTGGGAGGGAGATGCAAGAGGGAGGGGATATGGGGATATATGTATATGTATAGCTGATTCACTTTGTTATACAGCAGAAACTAGCACAACATTGTAAAGCAATTATACTCCAATAAAGATGTTAAAATAAAGAAATAAATAAATATGTCCAGAACTGAAGTTAATTGAAGAGAGTTCCCTTACCATGTACTTTGCTGCCTCCTAGCGTTTTGGCCGGGCTCTGGGCTGTGAGAAGTTTCTTCCGAGCTCCAGCTCAGTCCGCAGCCTCCTGATTGGACAACACCGTTGCAGACAATAGACCTGGGACAGCAGACTGCTACTGGTGACAGATGCCCATGGAGATGCTACTCTACTGCAACAAACAGAGGACTTGCCCTCCTGCCTCCTAGGCTAGGTTCCATGTGGCAGACCCTGTGCTTCATCCCTGTGCTATTTGTGGGATGTCTGTGGAGAGTTTTTAGAGACTTCCTTCCTTCCCTCAGACACCTCCCTCTTTCCCTCTCTGTTCATTCTCTGACTTGATCGTTCTTTGGAGTTTTTTGTTCATTCTTCAATCTTAACTCTACAGTGCAGCACATGTTAACATTCAAATACTTTTGCGAAAAATGAAGCGTATGTTTTTTTCCCCCAGTTATCCAACTTGTAAACATTTCTAATCCTGCCGGGAAAGATTCGACAGCTACTTGTTCTTGGAGAAGGTAAAATGGGGTCACTTCAGTGGGACATAAATCACAAGAAAGGGGAGCCTGTGTACTTTATAGATTTGCCAGGCATTGTTTTGACTAAATACCTGCAGACATAACATGACGTGGTGAACAGTACACAGGTTTTGGAGCAAATGCTGCGTTCAAACCCCAGAGTCTTTGATCTTTGTCTCTGTGATGTGTGTAAACATCTCGGGCCGTCGGTTTTGTTCCCAGAGCAATGGGGGGCAGCAGTGCCTAGCTCCCAGAGTGTTGTGAAGTGTGAGTGACGGAATATATGCAAGATCAACTCACTAAGGGGTTCTTGTTCTCGAAATGCAAAGAACGGTTCTCCTGGGAATATTGATTCCCATTCCAAAGTTTGTTCCTGTATTTTTCAGCTGCCTTGTCTTTCCCCCAGACTTAATCTCTTGCAGGGAAGAGATGATGTCTTCAATCTCCTTCTATAGATTAGCACAGTGCCTGGCACTTAGGTTTTTAACAATGTTTATTCAATGAATGGAATGCCTACAGCTAAAGATGCTGATGCTTTTTGAGTTTTCATTACACATTCTTATAATTCTCGGACTTTATATATTTTAGAGTTGGAGACTAATTCCCCCCTATATCTGCACCCCAATTAAATAGATAGACTTCCCCCCATGTACCGCCTTTCCTTTCCTTTGATTTTTTCATTCAAAAGCAGTGCTTTTCCTGCTGCTTAGACCTCTCACTACCGCTCAGTCAAAGCTCCCAGATGGATGTGACGTTCTTTCATTTCACTTGTCTTACCTGTAGTCACATCAAGCCACTTATTTGTTAATAGACTGTTTGGTGGCTTCACAGTTGGAATTACTGTATATCACGTTTCACTTTCACAAGGACATCCTTTATTCCCGTTTGCCATGTGTATCATTTGTCTTTTCTTCTTGCCAGGCTGAGCCGGCTTCTCTGACTGTATCTCCCAGATCAGCTGTTCATTTCCCCCCTGTGATTGTCACTGATGATTTCCAGGTTAAATCATATGAGTGGAAATAGGATCCACAGCTGGAGTTGAAATGCTGCTCCTTGGGGTTATTACCACAGTCTGATCCTGGGCAGATAGAGAAGTTGAAGATGATAGATTTCCTATGCCTGGGAATCATAATGCTATCCATCCAACAGTAACTAAGACGGGGATTGCTTCCCCCTGGGGAGAGCAATATTCGTATTCTTTCACTCTGCTATCAGGGGAATTCAGGAGAGGTGAGTGCTTTTCAGTAGTTTTCTGTCATTTTATGAGAGATAAGTTAGATAAGGTGATAATGTGGGCTGGACATCAAATGAGTTGTAAATGACTGATCAGCCATTTAGGGTGTCAATGATCTCAAATCTAGGGAATCTTTTTACCAGGGTAGAGACATTTGATTGCTTAGATTCAAACAGTAGATGTAAGAGAAGATCAAATAATAGATTTGTTCATTCAAAACTATCTATTTGAGGATTTCATGGTACCAAAGCTTATGCCATACCTTTGACTTAATCAGCATTCATTAATACAAATATTTATTATTGCCTATCACCATACCAGGATTGGGAATACAAGGTCAACAGAACACACAATACCCCATCCTCATGGAGCTGGCCTTTTAATGAGCAAGATTGATAATAACTAGAAAACAGAGGAATTAGATGCTTTTCAATGTACTAGGAAGAAAATAAAACGGGAAAATGTGAGACCATCTTGGTTGGTTCAAGGTTTAGAAAATTCTCTTCGGCAGCTATTGGAGCATCGACTTAGGGGCAAGAAGGGAGGCAGGAAAATTGATTGGGGAGCTGCCACCGAGGTCTGGGAGAGCGATGGTGGTGGCTCAGGCTCGGGTTGTAGCAGGAGAAATGGTGAGAAATACACAGATGGCGAAGAGCTGTGCGTATATGTGTATATAAGGTATGTATGTATATGGTGTATATATATATGTTAAGCGTATATGATAATATGTCATGTAGACAGCATTGCAGGATGGGAAGACGAGAGAGAAATTAAGGCAATTCCCTAGGTTTGGCCTAAAGCATCGTGTGGATGTGGGCACCATTTACCGGGGGGAGAAGGCTTTGTGGGCGAGGAGCAAAGTTAATGCGGAGAGAGGAACAGTTCAGTCTACCCGCCTTTTAAAATTTGACTTCCACAATGCACAAGTGAGAGTGTGAAATTACTAGACAGGAGACTAGAATTTCGAGGAGAGGAGCCTTCGGGAGGCATCAACGTCAAGGTGGTAAGACTGAGATCAGGGAAAGAAAGTGTATAAGTAGGGAAGAGACGGGGTTTGAGGACTGAGCTCTGTGATTTGGGGATCTGGAGGTTTCCTAGATGAGTCCTAGCAAGGTGGAGTGAGAAGAGTGGCTTTTGGGATAGAAGGAGAACAGTGAGTGTAGTACAGTAACACTCTAGATCCGTGTGAGGTGATGCTGAGAAGTTAAGTGTGATGACGGGGAGTTAGACATTTTTCTTGAGCAGGGATCTAATCATTGGTGGCATTAAAGAGTCGGGGGGGGGGGAACAAAAACCAGTTGGAGCGAGTTGAGGAGGAAAAATGAAAATAAGAGTGTCAACACAGAATACAAACAGCGTTCTCTTCCTTCCTCCCTCCCTCTCTCCCTCCCTCCCTCCCTCTCTCCCTTCCTCCCTCCCTTCCTTCCTCCCTCCCTTCCTCCCTCCCTTCCTCCCTCCCTCCGTACCTCCCTCCCTCCCTGCCTTCCTCCCTCCCTCCCTCCCTTCCTTCCTTTCTTTCTTTTCCTTCCTTCCTTCCTTTTTCTTTCTCTCTTTCTTTCTTTCTCTCTCTCTCTTTCTTTCTTTCTTTCAGAATTTTGCTGAGAAGAGAGGTACAGAAAAGAGCTATTTATTGGATCTCTATTCAAGGTCTAGAATGAAAATAGATTCTGTGAGGGACATGTAATGGTGAGAAAAGTAGGGGTGGATTCTGAGGCTTTTATTCTCTCTCAAGCTGGTCCCTAGATTAGTCTGCAAGGAAATTTCTTTACCAAGAAGGACAGTGGGGAAGGCTTCCTTCAGAATGCTGATGGGCTGAAGCTTTCCTGCCTTGTCTTCTACTCACAGGGAGTGAGAAAGGTGGTTGGTCCACAGGTAAAACCCGGCTTTCCTGACAGCCCCTTCTCTGCAGCCTTATAGAGTAGAATAAGGTAGCAGGAGCCTAATAGGAAGAAAGCATTTAATAAAGTGTCCTAACTGTGACTTGGGACATGGAAGAGGCAAACTCAGAGTAGAAGTGGAGATGAACACGGACATCTCTCCATGAAAATCGCTTCAGGAAGCTGCAGATCCAGAGTGAGTCTACCCATTAGAGTCTCAGCTCTCCTCCAAGCTAAGTCAGCAAGCAGGGTCTAGCTTGTATATTCAGTTATTAACATTCTGTATCTATCTATCTATCTATCTATCTATCTATCTATCTATCTATCTATCATCTATCTATCTATCTATCTGTCTGTCTGTCTGTCTGTCTATCTATCTATCTATCTATCTGTCTGGAAGGGGGGTTAGGGATTGAGAACTAGTGGTCAGTCTTCCATGAGTAGAAATTTGTCAGTCATATAGAGAAAAAACATTATAATGCATATGTACATCAACTGTGCCTTGTTTCTAGAGAGTCAGTTCTAGATCATCTGAAAAAATAATGAAAGGCAGGAGTGTGGATAATTGCCAGGTAGTTGATCTATTTGAGGCTCATTCGGACCACAGTCATGACAGTCTCCTCAGTGGAACCCTAACCCTGAGCCAGACCTTCTCGGGGAACTCTTCACAAGGTCTGCACCTTTGATCTTGATTATAGTCTTGAATTATCTTTCCAAATGTCCAGTCTTCTCCCTCTACCCATCCCTCAGCCCCTGATCTTATTACTAGAGGCACAGCATCTTTCTTAGCAATCTCCTCCACACTCCAGTTGGTGAATCAAAAAATTCACGAGCCTCAAAAAAAAAAAAAAATTCATGAACATGGCTAGAAACAAAAAGTTGGGGAACTACTTGCTGTTCAGGAGAAGCTCAAAAACAGTAAACACCTCCATGCGGTACTTATTGACCTCCAAATTGGACAGCCCATACGAGGACAGAAGACAAAGGGCATGAAGCACACATGCTCAGCATGATTGTGACTGTGATTGGCTGAGAGGTCTTTGGATGTCCTCTGACTGAGCAGTTGATTCACTTTAAGTCAACCAAAAGTAATTTTTAGAATTTATGACTGTCTCCTACCCCAGCTTTCTTCCAGATAAATGCCCCCTCTTTCTGGCCTCAAACACATCAAGCTTTTATTCGGCCTCAGGACATTTGCACTTTCTGCTCCCTCTACTCAAACGTTCTGCCCCAAGCCCTACGCATGGTTGGTGTTTTCTCATCCTCTGGCATCAATTCACACGTCATCCTCTGATTGCATCTGGACAATCAATTTAAAGCAATCCCACCCCATGCCACTGTGATTTCTTTTAAAACATCTGTCTCAACTTGTTTACTTCTTTGTTCATTTTTGTGTCGCCTCCATCAGACTATAAGCTCTTTCAAAGCAGGAATTTCCATCCTTCCTGCTGTACCCTGAAGGCCCACCACAGTGCTGGACACACAGTTGGGCTCAGTACCTGTTTGTTAAACAAAATATGAGTGCTTTAGAGAATATTAGATGTTTAAGAATACGTTTCAAGGATTTCTGCTGACTTTCTCAACACCACAAGAGAAGGAATGTGGGAGTCCCAAGAAGTTAGAAAAGGCAGGAAAATGGGTTCTCTTTTAGAGCTTCCAGGAGGAACCAACACTTTGATTTTAGCCCAGCGAAATACATTTTGAACTTCTGACCCCCAGAACTGTGAGATATTATATTCATGTCATTTTAAGCCACTGATTTTGTGGTAGTTTGTCACAGGAGCAACAGGAAATAAATCTACTTAGTGCCTCACATCAAACCCACCCACTCCAGCTCCCTCATCTCTGTCCCCTATTAGGTAGATTCCATAATTGACACAGGTGCATCCTAAGAAAGGGACAGCTGGATTGTGGGATTGTTTTACTGATCTGTTCTGCATGGATCTGCCTGGACTGTGAGGAAGTAGCACAGAGGTTTATGGAAGACCGTCTGTGATCAGGGTTGGTAATAAGAGGAGGTAGAATCTAGAGGATGAGAAGTTACTCCTCTCCTAGTTTGGTGAAGAAAAAACTTTTTTCCAAGAACATCACAGATATTGTCGTGGATTACAAAGAGAAAAAGAAAAAAAAGTAAAAGAAAAAAAATGAGGAAGAAAAGAAGGAAAGAGGAAGTTAGCTTATATTATGTCTTCCTCTGATACATAACCATGGCCTCTCCAAGCCCATACTTACTTTATGTGCCACGTCCAAGTACTGTAGAATGATTTCCTCTATGGTCTCTTTTAATGTTAACTTTATTTGATTCTATCATCACAGGTTTTCCTTTTAGAATAAACTTTGGTCCCAGTGATTTAGAATCACAGCAAGATCCTTTTTGACCCACCTCCTAGAGAAATGGAAATGAAAACAAAAATAAACAAATGGGACCTAATGAAACTTCAAAGCTTTTGCACAGCAAAGGAAACCATAAATAAGACGAAAAGGCAACCCTCAGAATGGGAGAAAGTATTTGCAACTGAAGCAACTGGCAAAGGATTAATCTCCAAAATTTACAAGCAGCTCATGCAGCTCAATATCAAAAAAACAAACAAGCCAATCCAAAAATGGGCAGAAGACCTAAATAGACGTTTCTGCAAAGAAGATATACAGATTGCCAACAAACACATGAAAGGGTGCTCAACATCACTACTCATTAGAGAAATGAAAATAAAAACTACAATGAAGTATCACCTCACACCAGTCAGAATGGCCATCATCAAAAAACCTACTAACAATAAATGCTGGAGAGGATGTGGAGAGAAGGGAACCCTCCTACACTGTTGGTGGGAATGTAAATTGATACAGCCACTATGGAGAACAGTATGGAGATTCCCTAAAAAACTAAAAATAGAACTACCATGTGACCCAGCAATCCCACTACTGGGCATATACCCTGAGAAAACCATAATTCAAAAAGAGTCATGTACCACAATGTTCATGGCAGCACTATTTACAATAGCCAGGACATGGAAACAACCTAAGTGTCCATCGACAGATGAATGGATAGAGAAGATGTGGCACATATATACAATGGAATATTACTCAGCCATAAAAAGGAATGAAATTGAGTTATTTGTAGTGAGGTGGATGGACCTAGAGTCTGTCATACAGAGTGAAGTCAGAAAGAGAAAAATACTGTATGCTAACACATATATATGGAATCTAAAAAAAAAAAAAAGGTTCTGAAGAACCTAGGGGCAGGACAGGAATAAAGACGCAGACATAGAGAAAGGACTTGAGGACATGGGTAGGGGGAAGGGTAAGCTGAGACGAAGTGAGAGAGTGGCATGGACATATATACACTACCAAATATAAAATAGATAGCTAGTGGGAAGCAGCCACATAGCACAGAGAGATCAGCTCGGTGCTTTGTGACCACCTAGAGGGATGGGATAGGGAGGGAGGGAGGGAGACACAAGAGGGAGGAGATATGGGGATATATGTATACATATAGCTGATTCACTTCGTTATAAAGCAGAAACTAACACACCATTATAAAGCAATTATACTCCAATAAACATGTTAAAAAAATATGCAATTGACCTTAGAAGTCATCTAATTTGTATTGTGATTGACATAATGAAAAAGCGATTACTGGTGAACCATGGGATATTTTTTGTGAGTTGGAAGGAAGAAGTGGGCAGTGAAAGGAGAGGAACATGTGTAGATGAATTCAAGGCTTTCCCATATGTCACTAGAGGATATAGTATTGTTAACAGAGAATCATAATCCTTGGGATTAAAGGAATTACCTTGAACACATGTCAACAAGCTATGGCCCTCCAGCCATAAATAAAGCGTCATGAAAACACAGCTTCTCATATTCGTTTATATATTGTCTGATACTGTCTTCCTGCTCCAAAGGCAGAGTTGAACAGCTGTGATAGAGACAGTATGGCCCATAAAGGCTAAAAAGTTTACTATCTGCCCCTTTACACAGATAGCTGCCAATGCCTGATCTAGAAGAGTATAGTACACATTGATCAGTGCGGTACAATGTAAAGTACATGAGAAGAAATCATAAATCTGCCAGTTACTAAATCTGGCACCACTGGTTGGTTCATCAAACCTTCTGAGCTTTAGTTCTACACCAATAAAATAAGATTAATAATTCTATCAGAATTTAAGTTCAGTGAGGGCAAGGCCTTAATGTTTTCACTGTGGTATTCCAGTACCTAGCAGGATGCTTGGTGCTTTGCAGGCATTCAATAGATTCTTCTCAAATAAATTGCTCTCTACCTCAGAGGGCTGCTGTGCTGCAAGGGTTGTAAATAATATGTGTAAATCATTTAACATAATTCCTGGTATATAGGAGCCCAAAGTAACTGGCACTAAATATTTAGACACACATTTTGAGAATATTCAGGTAGCAATGTGTAGTAGCATTTGAATATATACGGGAACTCGAGAAAAAATGTGGACTTAGAAATACAGAAATAGATATCATATATTTAGAGGCAACAGACAAAATCACAAGAGGAGGCGGGTTCTTGAGGCTAAGCGACCTATGTGGAGCATGATTCGGCTGGGTGCATGCTGTTCAAGCTTCCTAGGGTATCACATGCCCAGTATCTCCTTAGCGGGACCTAGGATATCAGATCAATGGAAACTAAAGCTTTGGGGGGAATAAGAAGATTTAGTCTAGTGTCAGGTAGGAAGATCTTTGCTGGCAGAAGGACAGGGCATACACACCTGTATGTGCATAGGCTTCCCACTGGTCCAGGAGGAGAAGGGAGTGGGGCCCACTGATGCAACCCTACAGCGATGCTCGTGTGCACTCCCATTTGTTCTGTGTCCCTCCACCACCTCTCCCGAGACAGCCTCAGCCCTCAGATCACCAAGCAGGACTGATGGCATTGTATATTCATTAGGTTACAGAAACAGGGTAATTATGGGATGCAGAAATCCTCCAGAGCTTCTAGAAGGAAAAAAATATACATGGGATCCACCGTTAACGCAGGCTCTCTCTGATGCCTCCCTTAAATGTGTTCAGTGTTGGAAAGCATTTGTTCGATTCATCATATTTAACTACGGACTTATCCTCACACTTCAGGTAATGAGCTGCCCTCACCTGACCCCTTCTCTTTACATCTGTGGTCGCTCAGCCTCCCCGTCCTCCCAGCAGGGAATCCTAAGGATGCCCTGAGGAAATCCTCAGCACCTCCTTTCTCCTGCCTTGGGGTTTCCCGCCTGCCTAAACCAGCTCTGTGTGCTCTTCTGTGTCTCGAATATTTCTCACCAGACCCGTAAGATCTGCCTCCCTGCTGCCAGCTAAGCCCCTGACCCTAATCACATTACTGACCTCTCTAATTAGATTCCTGGTTCTGGTGGCTGCAGGACATATCTCCCTTGCCGCCCATATGCCATTGGAACAAGGAGGAGGGGGATTTTGTTTATTTTTTATTTTTTTAAAGAAGAGAAAGGTTAGATTTCTTTTTCCAAAGTAAAACACACACACACACACACACACACACACACACACACACACACACACACACACACACACCCCTTTTTTGCTGTACATATGTTATTCCTTTAGCAACTATCTCTTACTTCTGAGACTATGCCCCCCACTTCCAATTAGAGAGAAGATCTTTCCAGTTTGCTTTTAGAGAAGAAATAAACATTCTCCTTAACATCTATTCATCACTTGTGAGGCAATTTTTTTCCAATTAGAAGCAAGGAACTTCTAAGTCTGCTTTACAGAAGAAATAAATATTCTCCTCCCCAAAATACATTTTCAGCCAAAATATGCCAGCTGGAGTAGGTTAGAAATTGTACCAGGTTTATCTTTCTTAACTGTCTAAGCTGCACCTGTTATAAATGGCTGCTGACACAAGCCATTCTAGAAATTTCTGAAACTTTGAACTAAGACATTTTGACTACAGATTTAAGCTTATTTCATCACACTGTGCATTATAGACAGAGAGCTAAAAGATGTTTAATTAAGAGCACAAAACTCATTTAACCTAGCAAGTGAATAACCTTGACTAGCAGAAGATAAAGTGTTAGCCTTGAAGAGAGCATATACTCCACTGTTTGGTCCTCATTTTATTGACTATGAAGCTCAGCACTGGGTCGGCTTGGGAATTAAGTTATTAATGAATTTGACCAGAATTATAGGTCCATTTTTAAGAATGAGTCAGCTGAATGATAGAGGACAGTCTGTCTGGGATTCAGAGAATACAAACAAATCTCCTCACCTCCACTCCAAGGTGCCTTTCTATTTTGAGAGAAGAAGCCTCTAAATCTCTGTACTTTTACAAAGAACATTTACTGTCATTTGAATGTGTCCCTTCAGTTCCAATCTATTCTGAAAGCCTCTTCCTTCCACTACTCTGCTTTAGCAAATATTTATACCCCAGTCATCTCAAGTCCATTGGACTCCATCACATGTGTGTTTTAATTATTTAAAATCAGGATAGCATCTCCCAGGCAGCTAATGAAGTCTCAATAGATAGACATTATTGAAACATACTGTTACTTATTCACCTAATAAATCAAGTCTGTTGGGGAGAGTAGACGCAATTCAGGCACTAGGAATGAGAAATAATGATGGTGTAGATCATTTCTGAGTCACTCTAGCCCATTTTACAGCCTGCAAAATACACTGAATTCAATAAAAGTGACAAATGGCACCAATATTGTAGTAAATAGCTATAGTGTGTTCATTGCGAATTGGAGCTTAGATTCATATTGAAGCTCTCTGTCAGAATGGTGGATGATGAATTAAGTATTGAAATCATACTCTGTAAAAAGGAATTATATATTTTCCATTTACCTTGATTTATTATATGGCATCATGTGTTTAACTATATGTGACCTTTCCAAATTGAGTTGATTTAATATTAAGGAAAAATTCTTATGAAGGGGAGTTTGGTATGTTTGGAATTCTTTCTTTATTTCCCTGCTATATTTTTATAAGGCTCTTGAATGCTCCATGGACGCTTAATCATATTAAATTTTTTGAGTTGAATTCTCAGAAATATACAATAACATTTACAGAGCTTACTAAAAATGAGTATGCTATATCGCAATTAATATTACTGTTTCTTATTCAAATGAAATTGTTTGCATGTTAAGAATACATAAAACTTTCAATTAAATATTAAATATAAATTAACTGAGCCACTCCACTCTGAAGTATGAGTTTATACTTCCAGAAAGATGGACCAAGGAATGAGTATGCCTTGAATTTATCCACATTTCCAGAAATGTAAGTGAAAGATCTACCACTATCTTTATTATTGGAGAATAATTGTTAGAGGAATAAGCAAATACAAACAATATTATGTTGGTCTCTGCTATTTCTTCCTCACCTTAGCAATATGGCCATTAAATGACTAAGAAGAGGAGCAACCCCAAGTCTTGCTTCATTACTTCCTGAGGAGATGATTTGGTTTTTCCTGGTCATGAGCCCTGGCTCATGTCATTGTATAGCGACTTATACCATTCAAGATTGCTTAGGGAGACATGCTCATGTTTAATTTTGAATCCAATACCTTGAGAGTGAGGTAAAGAGGATGTCATTGACCTCAGCTGTGGGGTATCTGTCCCTCTCTGTCTTCACCTTGTCTTTCGTCTGCCTTTGTATTCTGCCCGTTCTTATGTGCCTGTCTCTATGTCACTGAGCCTATGTCTCTGTCTCCATACCAGTCTTTTTCTTGCTTTTGCAGAAGCCAAAGCAAAGCTGTAATATTTACAGTCATTTGATGTATAAATAGAATTTATGTGTTTTTGATGTAAACATCAGAGCAGTAGAAGGTGTTACATGTTTCTTAAAACTCCAAACAAACAAGCACAACTAAGTTGCTTTTTTTAACGTGACATTCAACAGTTTTTCCTCATATAATGTGTTAATAATCCTGGTATAAAAAGTACCCCCAAGGAGAAAAAGGTGGGTGGGAATAGAATAATTTAGGGGCACAGGCTTGGTTTCAATGTACTAACTTGTAACACTGACTGAGAAAGTCTCTTAGAGTTACTGATAAAAGTGCAGATTTTGGCTCCTAATTGATAAAAGTGCAGATTTTGGCTCCTAATTCATCTTCTCTTCTACTTGTTATCCGTGTGAGGAGGTGGTACAAGACAAATCCTGTGACAGTGGGGAAAAGTATGGACTTTTCTATGCGCTCTACATTTGAGCTTAAATTGTTGCAAAGAATTCCCAGAGGGAATTCAGGAGTGACTGCAAGTTACAAATAAATACTCCCAACTTTGCTTTCCACAAGCTCAGCATTTTCAGCATAAGAGATGCTCTGAACAAGCAAATGTGCTTTGAACGTAGCTCTAAAATATGTCCTGATATGTGGGAGCTATTTTTAAGACAACGGCAAGCACCTGACAGACTGATATTTGCTGGAACACAAATTGCCTCCCATCTCTTCTGACCTTGCCCCACAATGAGGCCCATCAAGTTATTATTGTCCCCTGGGAAATATACTTTGCATTGTTCTGGGCATTACTGTTGCCCCTAAAGATGTGGCCAGTTTTAAGCTGGGTAATGGGGAAGAGAAAGTGTGTGGCAAAACAAAAGAGTGGGAAAACAGAAAGGGTGCTGAGTGGCAATGAAAAAAAAACCTGCAAAACGAAACAAGAGCAAAAGAACAAGAGAACTAGAGTGATAATCACACACACACTTATATCTATCAACCTATCATCTATCAATCTATCAATTATCTATCAATTGTCTATCTATTGATTGTCTATCTATCTATGGATCTCTCCATGGATCTATCTATTCTGTCGGTGGCAATAAGAAGAATGGCATATTTGAACTAAAGCAGATCAAGATACGAACACAAATTTTTGCGTTTCTTTTGTCAAAGAGGGTGAATGTGCCAAGAGGTCTAAGTGGGATGGGGGATGGAGGTTTGTCTCCTCTTCTTCTTTACTCTCAGCAACCCCTCTCGCCACTTCATGTCCTCATACCAGACACTGAAAAGCAAAACTATGGACCAGAAGTCAGGGAACCCAAGGTATAGCCAGGTATCGTACCTCCCTCAAAGGTAAGTAGGAAAGAAAGATTCTTCAACTTCAGTATCACTGTGAGACCCGAGAATCCAACCAGCACACCGAGAAGCCATCCAACTAGATGTTCAGATATAAGTCAACAGAATCCACATATGACCCCTTAGCGAGGGACCTAGGCAACAGGTCCCAAGGAGGGAGAAGGATGAAGAAACTTGAAATTAGGACATAAAGGATAGATGAAGGAATCAGAGATATTTAGGCTGGAATCGGAAAGACTCCTGTGGGATGGGCTATATAAATATGTGAACATGTGAAAGGTTGTCATTTCAAATTCAAAGAATTAGATTCCTTCCGTTCTATCCTAGACTGATGGTTCTGACACTTTTCAACAGGACTCATCTAGTGGACAATGTATACATCATAAGTATGGGTGACTCCTAGCTGGATACTGCTTAGATAAGAAAGGTTTTAGGTGTTGTGTAATCTTAGCCCTACTTGTAACCCCACCCCATTTCTCTCCCAAGTGGAATGCCACTTCAGAAAGGTGAGGGCACAGGGCTTCCCTGGTGGTGGTTAAGAATCCGCCTGCCAATGCAGGGGACACGGGTTTGAGCCCTGATCCGGGAAGATCCCGCACGCCGCAAAGCAACTAACCCGGTGCACCACAGCTACTGAGCCCCTGTGCCACAACTACTGAAGCCTGAGCGCCTAGAGCCTGTGCTCCGCAACAAGAGAAGCCACCGCAATGAGAAGCCCGCGCACCGCAAGGAAGAGTAGCCCCCACTCACTGCAACTAGAGAAAGCCTGCGCACAGCACGAAGACCCAACACAGCAAAAATAAATAAACAAACAAATAAATTAATTAAGAAAAAAAAAGGTGGAGGACACAACTAGTACTGACGGAGGGACCCAGAGGGCAGTAGATTACATTTCTAAAGAAAAATAAACTTCCTGTTGATGAAAGCCCTTATAATGAGTTGAACTGCTTCGTAGGGAGTGAGTTCCCTGTGAGTCAAGCTGCTTCCCTGTGAGAGAGCTCCTCTGTTAAGCAGAGATTTGACGATTTCATGGCAGGAATAGGGGCTCTGCTTTATCTCCAAGTTTCCAGCATTTAATAATTCTTCTGGACAAAAGATGCCAAATATTTTCAAATAAATTCTTTGACCCAGTAAGTGTTCAAGAAAAATAGCAGGGCTTCCCTGGTGGCGCAGTGGTTAAGAATCCGCCTGCCAATGCAGGGGACACGGGTTCGAGCCCTGGTCCGGGAAGATCCCACATGCCGCGGAGGAGCTAAGCCCGTGCGCCACAACTACTGAGCCTGCGATCCAGAGCCCGTGAGCCACAACTACTGAGCCCATGTGCCACAACTACTGAAGCCCGTGGGCCTAGAGCCCATGCTCCGCAACAAGAGAAGCCACTGCAATGAGAAGCCCGCACACCGCAACAAAGAGTAGCCCCGCTTGCCGAGACTAGAGAAGGCTCACGCACAGCAACGAAGACCCAACGCAGCCAAAAATAAATAAAAATTTTAAAAAAAAAGAAAGAAAAATAGCAGATTGGGTGATAAGTACCTTTAATATATTAGAGTGATGTGTGGTGACAGAGCAGCTCCGTTTCAGGCTAGATGCAGATAAGAGTGGGCACAGAGACCGTCAGGGTCATGCTGCACATGTGGCTCAAGAAATCAGCTGAATAGGAGGTACACTCAGAAATACTGTCCTGCCAATGGAGAAGAAGGATAGCATAATTTTCAATTAAAAAAAAACTCACAGGTAAACTTCGTAACGAAAAAAAATTATGCATTTTGCCCAAGAGGAAATCAGTTTTATGTAAAGGCAGGCAGTGTGCTGAGCACTTTACACATGCACCAATTTTTAAAATTCTTACAAACTACTTTGTGAGATGGGTTTCTCACTAAGGAAGGATCAAAGCCAGGATTCAAACCTCAGTTGGTAGGATGCTGAAGAATATGTTCCCTTTGTCCATTCCCTGTGGTGTGCCTACCACCCGTCACACTTTTGTTGATCATAACCTGTGGCACATTGTACTGCAATTTTATAGTAATGTCATTGATTTTAAAAATTTATTTTAAAATAAATATAGTTGATTTACAATGTTGAGTTAATTTCTGCTGTACAGAAAAGTGATTCAGATATATATATATGTACATATATATTCTTTTTCATATTCTTTTCCCTTATGGTTTATCATAGGATATTGAATATAGTTCCCTGTGCTATACAGTAGGACCTTGTTTATCCATTCTGTATGTAATAGTTTGCATCTGCTAACCCCAAACTCCCAATCCTTCCCTGTCCCCCACCCTCCCCCTTGGCAACCACAAGTCTGTTCTCTATATCTGTGGGTCTATTTCTGTTTCCCAGATAAGTTCATTTGTGGGGTATTTTAGATTCCACATATGAATGATATCACATGGTATTTGTCTTTCTCTTTCTGACTTACTTCACTTAGTATGATAATCTCGTGTTGCTGTAAATGGTATTATTTCATTCTTTTTTATGGCTGAGTAATATTCCATTGCATATATATATATATATATATATATATATATATATATATATATATATATACACCACCTCTTCTTTATCCATTCATCTTTTGATGGACATTTAGGTTGCTTCCATGTCTTGGCTATTGTGAATAGTGCTGCAGTGAACGTAGGGGGTGCATGTATCTTTTCAAATTAGAGTTTTCTCTGGATATATGCCCAGGAGTGGGAGTGCAGGATTATATGGCAACTGTACTTTTAGTTTTTTGAGGACCCTCCATTGTTGTCATTGATTTCTTTACCCATCTCCTCCTTACTTGAGGACAAACATTCTTAAATCACCAATACCTCTCACTGGTCCCAGCATACAGCTGAGGTTCTATAAATGTTTTTTGACTGAATGGGGAAAAAAGAGGCAGTTGCACTAGAACCAAATTTAGAAGGCAGAAATGAAAGAGATTTCTGGGAAACCAGAAAAAATATTTTAATGCCAATGACATTTTTTGTCATCAAATGATATAAAGATAGCTCTTAGGCTCACTGTGCTGTCCAATAGATTGGCCACTAGCCACATGTGGCTATTTAAATTTACATTAATTCTAATTAAATAAAATTGAAAATTTATTTCCTTAGTTACACTATTCACATTTCAAGTGATAAGCAGCCACAAGTGGCCAGTGGCTATTTTATTGAATAATGCAGATACAGAACATTTTCATCAGCACAGAAAGTTCTGTAGGACAGCACTGAAAGAGAACAAAAAAGTAGTGAAATATTTCAGAAGAAATAAGGAGACATTTTAAAAGAAAAAAACACATTTTGCATGTGCTAAAATACAGCATGAGAAAAAGAACAGGGGTGAGCGAGGCATACACAGGAAATAGTCCTTGCAGAGAAAAAAAGCAGAACAAAACAAAATAAATCTATTTACTTCAGAAGAACCAGACTAGTGTGAGATGCCCCAATTCGAACAGTTTATTAAACCCTACTTACCCTAAAATCCGTCTATCCTACACCTTGTATGTGCTCCTGGCCTCCAGAGCCCTCCTGTGTAATCACTCCGTCACTGATACTTCAACTCCTGAGCGCTTTTTACGTCATCATGCTTCCTAGCTAAGCCTCCTCTGTGCACGCACCCACCCTTCACATCTTCATACCTGAGGGTGTGCAGCCAAATGTGGGCGGACAAAAGCCCACCATCACTGGTTGCACATGAAATTCATGACAACTAAACTTCTGTCCTTAAGTTAACCTACAACAGTAACAAGCAATCATGCAAACATTTCTGTTGGTCCTTCATTCTCCTTCTCCTAGGTGACATTGTAAACCTACCCACTCTCCAACACCTCTTCCCTCACCCTCTAACACAGCTGGTGGCCTATTTTGCTGGGACAATGCAGACAGTCGGAAGAGAACTCCTGCAGCCTCCCACCATTGCATCTACTTAACTGCACCTGTGTCCACGTCCTGTTATGGGGGGGATAAGCTGCTCTCTGAGGCCAGCTCTCTTCCCGAGCACTGGATCTGTTTACTTTTTGCTACTCAAGTTGATCACTCCAGTAATTGTCCTGTTTCTCCTCTGCACGATCAATTTCTCCCTTCTCTTGGATTATTATCGTCAACATATAAACATTCTGCAGTTTCTTCCATCTTAAAAAATCCTCTCTTCATCCTTTATCAGCTTTCCTTCATAGAAAGTGTCCTTGAAAATTTTGCTTATATTTTCTCTCTCTCCTTCCACTCCTCTCACTGTCTCATAATACCAAATTCATCAGGGCTTCCCTTCTGCTACTCCCCTCAAAAATACCTTGTCAATGATACCAATAACCTCTGCAGTTTAATTTAATGACAATTCTTAACCTTTGTCACATTTAATCTGTCAGCAACATTTGATTCAGTGGATCAATTCCTTCCTTCTTGAAACACCTCATTTCCCCCATTTTACTTCCAGGACACCCCTTTCTCCTGTTTTTTTTACTTCATTGATCAGTCTTTTTCAGTCTCAGTTGTTGATTTCTCCTCTTCTCTCAGACCTCATTCTCATGTCTTTCATTACCATCTAGAGGCAGATGACTCCCAATACCGACCTCCATCCTGTAACTCTCCCCAGTCCTCCAGGCTCCTGCTGCCTTCTCTCCTACACTCAGACTTCTAATAATCATGCACCTCAAATGTACTCTCACTGCATCTTCGCTCTTTTCAGTTAATGGCAACTCCTCAAAAAGCGGGTGTTATCTGTCTCACAGACAAGCTGTCTGCAAATCCTATTGGCTTTACCCTCAACGTGTTCTCATAGTAGGAAAGCTTTTCACCACATCCACTCCTCCTACCCAGGTTGCAGCCAGTATCATCTCTCACACACATCATTACAAGCTCTAACAGTTCTCCCTGCTTCCACACTTTGTCTCTGTGAACAATTCACCCGGCAGCTGGGATAGTACTGTTAAAACAAGGTCAGATCATGGCTCATGAAAGTTCTCTACTCATTACACTCCAATAGCTTTCATCTCACACTGTATAAGCCAAAATCCTTACAGCGACCTACAAGACCCTACAGCATCTTCACCCTTCTCTAAATCCCAATACCCCCATTATCTTATTATGCTCTCCTTTGTACTTTGTACACTTCAGCAAAACTGACACCTTGGTTGTTCCTTAAACTTGCCAGGCATACTCTCAACCTAGGGCACTTGTACTTTTTCTTTCCTCTGCCTGGAACATTTATCCCCCAGATATTCACATGCCTTGGTCTTTCATTTCAGATATTTATTAAAATGTTGCTTAGTAGGGAATTCTGAGAGAGAAGAGATCAAGTACAATTTTTTCCCAAGTAACAATGGGGGGAGTACATTAGGGACGTGTATAGCTGTCACAGAGCTGGATCTATAGAAGGAGAAAGCCATCCAGAGACAGGATTTCCATTTAATACTCATCATGTAGATTTTTAAAATAAAGGATATCTTAATTGGATGATGAATCATAATAAGCCTTAGATCATTTACATTATATTATAGTATAATATATATACTATAAATACTGTATAACATTATATATCATATCATACCATATAAATGGATGACCATTACCACTCAGCTGTCTCCTATGCATAGCACACATACACACACACACAAACAAGGAAGGTGATCAGCTCTATTAAAGAGTAGGGAAACTCATTACAAAAAGAAGCACTATCCTTTGTAAATAATTTTATAAAACTAATAGAATCAGAAGTAACCAAATTTTTACTCTTTGGTTAAATACTCTGAATTGATCAGCTCATACAGATTTTAAGGTGGTTATTTAGATAAATATGCTAACAGTCTGGAACAAAATCAACAAAACATGGTGTGAACCAGTAGACATTAGGTACTTTGTCTCTAGGGAAGAAAATAGATGGTAAAATAGGAGACAAAATAGTATCTATCATTCTGTAATAATGACCAAAATTAATTCCTCCAAATCTCAACGAGTTTGTTGTGGCATGAAGAAAAAGATAAATAAATCCCTATTAGAACATGAAAGATTTAGAAATATATGAAAAATAATCGGAAGAGGGAGATCTCTCCACCTCATTAAATCTGTCCAACTGGTGACACGTGCTAAATTAGATCTATAGCATGAATTTTCAGGCAAAACACTAAAACCACAGTGAATGATAAATATCCCCTGATATTTGAGTTTAATGAAGAAGAAGTACAAAAACTAACATTTGTTGAGAGGACATGATGTACCAGGCATTATGACAGGCTTTTAAAGTGTGATCATCCTTAAAACTGTGGTGGATACTGTTATCTCCTCTTACTGATGAAGAAACTGAAGTTTTGTGGTCAAGCTGAGATTAATATCATGAACTGCTAGATACAAAGCCTGTGATTCTTCTCTCTACCATCCCAGAGAATATAAAAATGAACTGAAAACATAAAACTGAAGGCAATAAAATTCAGAGAACAAATAAATGAATTTGTAGGTTAGGAATTAAGGAGATCTGAGAAAATAAATAAATAAATGAACAATCAGGCCCAGCCCAAATAAAATCATGATTTGTAGGCATTTTAGAGTGTGGGAGAAGAAAAGAAGGCACTAACAGGCTTACATAATAAAAAGAGGATCTGGAAAGATGATCCTGAAAGAATAATTGTGGCTAACAGAGGAGCTCTTTATAGGTCAGTTTGGGGAACAAGAAAAGTGCAGGAAAAGGAGCAAGGACATGGTCAAAAGTTATCAAAGAGAAGCAGAAAATAATCCCAAAGCAGGCTTCTCTGCACAGGAAACCAAGAGCATGAACAATCCCTTGAAAAGGAAAGTTGTTCTTGGGTTTGCTGACCTACTTACTGAGTTCTAAGAGAGTTTTGAGAACTGCTGGGAAAATTGTCTTTATCCTAGACCACTCTCCAGGGGAGAAAGTCGACGCACACGTGGAAGGAATGCAAGAATAATTCTTGACTGACTGACTGATAGGGTCAACAATGATGAGAAAGATGGTGAGCAGTAACTGATAGTAACTAAAAAAGTAATCGCAGTATTTGTTTCAGGAGTAGCCTGCAAAACCAGCATTATTCAAACAAAGTGGTTGGAAAGAGATGATCCTTTGCTAGGAAATCTCCACTTCTCCAAGGGATGGAAGCATCAAGAATGATTATTACATTTGAATATGTAGTAGAGAAAAGGAAATCATGACTAATGCCAAGAGATGGTGGAGAAGATAAACTGATGGAAGAAGAAGTGTGGCATTTTATTCCAAGTAGACCCCAAACCCCATGCTTAATGCATTGATAGGGAAGGAAATGAAAGTCTCAGGGCATTTTTGGGGTGAGAACAGCACTGTCTGTAAGAAGCCTCTGACAATATGGAACTATATATAGGAAGGTGATAACAGCTGTCAATCCACTACTATGTGTTATTTCCTTCATTTGCATTATTTTATTTCTTCCTTATCATTAATTTGTGGGTGTTAGGCACATAAGATTGATGGAAGATTCATGTTTTGCTCAAAATTGCAGTACTCATAGACTCATAATACTCATAATAGCTGAATGTCTGATTCCAAGCCTGACCAGTTGGCTGACTATGGTCCCAGCTCCTTCCACTGGCCCAGATTGCCTTCACAGATGACAGGTTTAAAGATGAAGACAGGAAAAAGGGAAAGAAAAGTTGAAGAATATAAGAGATGCATGATAACCTAATAACAGATAGCTGGTGGTTGTGATTGAAAGCATCACTAAAATTCTTCAGGATATAGATGAACTGGGTTAAAATAGAAATTCCTTATCAACGATGTACCAGTTATACTTGTATGATGTTCTTAGGGAGAGAGACGGCTGTTCTAGGATGGCAGTGCCAGGAGAGGTGGCAGTGCCAGGATGACCAAAGTCCTGACAGTAAAGAAATGGCACCTCAGTGGGTGTAATTGAAGAGAGTTTTAATGAATGGACTATTTACAGAGGTGTGAGAGGGGTTAAAGGATAATGAAACTCCCAGGGAGCAATAGTGCAAGTCCCCCAATTTTTAAGGGATGGATGCATTGAAGAATGACTATTACACTTGTTTATGTTACGACCCCTGATCCTGGAGAGGGAGGGGAAGGAATGGTATTACTGGAATTTGTTATCACTGGAATTCGGTAAGCCCTATAGCATTAGGAGAAGCGTTGCTGGAAAGAAGCTGTAGTCTTAGGAGAAATGTAGCTGCTGTCAAAACCATAGCCTTGCATGGAGAGACCTGGAAATGGGGTGTATCAATACCCCTGTTTCTCTCTGTTCCAACCCTATGATCTCCTGGCAGGAGGACAAGAGAGCTTGGGTAAACAGTCCATAGAGATTTCCCTCTCGGGGCACAGAGTAGGGTGGAGAGGCTGGAGATGAGATCTAGGCTGGAAAACCAGAACATCTAGCATATGGGGCTTTACATTATGCATAAGCTAATTAGCACATCTCCTCTTCCCAAGCCACCCCAAAATAAAACAACCCTAAACAAAAATGCAGCACCTACTCCGCAAACGCAGACTCAAGATCTGTCTTTTGGCACACATTTCCAACAAAATTATTGCCTCTAAGCCATCCTATATAGAAATTCTGAAGCCACCAGTGGACAGGGGAAAAGTACTTTTCCCAGATAAAGATGAGTAAAGGGGAGACAATGCATGTGGTTTTTTGCCTCAGATAAGGGAAAGTCAGGAGGACAAAGTTGTGGGTATGACATGGTAAAGGGGGTATAGAAATTAAGGGAAAGAGCAAGCAAATGGATATTATAGAAGCAAATTGTATGGTGTTTTATTAAGTGGAAAGAGACAAAGAACCAAGAATCGCAATCTGGGGGTATAGTCTCTGAGGCTGGAAAAATGTGGTATTTATATTCTTTCTCCCTGGTTTCTTCAGGAGCTTTCAATCAACACTGAAGAGAAAATGTCTGGGAAGAGTGATGGACCTTAACTCATTTACACCTCACAACAACCTAGTGAGAGAAGTTTCCTCATCCTCACTTTATAAATGGGGAAGTTAAGTAGTCTGTCCAAGGACACATACCTGGTAATAGGTAAAGCTAGAAAGCAACCTCCTTTCTGACAGTTCTCTTGGCCAACAGGCCTTCCTGCAGAGAACATGGGGAGGGGGTCCCAGCTCAGTATATGGATTGAAAGCAGACTGGGGGTGGTCAGTATCACACACCTGAGGAGCTAGCTGGACACCTCAGCTTTCCACAAGTTATTCTTCTTGACTGCAGGTTGAAAGAGCTTAGGACATCTCGGCTGTTGCTGTTGGATGATGAAGGGTTTTCTTTGGCAAGCCGTCCTACAGACCCATGACCCTATACCCTTAGACATGTCTCCATTCTTAGAGGAACAAGCGTGATGGCACTGTATGAATTTGCTCGGGCTGCTGTAACAAAGTACCACAAAAAGGCTGGCTTAAACAACAGAAATTTATCATCTCATAGTTCTGGAGGCTAAAAGTGCTGGGTCAAGGTATCGGCAGTGTTGGTTCTTTCTGAAGGCTGTGAGGGAAAATCTCTTCCATGGCTTCCCCTAGCTTTTCATGGTTTGCTGACAATCTTTGGCGTTCCTTGGCTTGCGGAAGCATCACCTGATCTCTGCCTTTTATCTTCACGTGGCATTCTCCCTGTGTGCCTGTCTCTGTGTCCACATTTCTCCTTTTTATAAGGACAGGGTCATATGGGATTAAGGTTCACCTTAATCACCTCATCTTAACTACCTACATCAGCAATGACCCTAATTCCAAATAGGGTTACATTCTGAATGCGTATGTTTAGGATTTCAACGTAGGCATTTTTGAGGAATACAGTTCAACTTGTAACAGCAACCTATAAATTTACCAATGGGTTCTAAGAAGAATTGGTTCATAGGGCTTGAACATCTAAGAAAGAAGATATAAATAAAAGGGAAACAATGGACATTTAGAGTATTGCTCATAAGAACTATGATAGCCTGATTCTGTTCAAATGTAGTTGGCTTTGGTGCCTAAAAGTCCATTATATGAATATGTATAATGTGCAAATACATTTTATAATAACCTTTGAGGATCAAATGAGATACCATATGTGATGGGCACTTTGCAAGCTGTGTGCATTTCAAATTGAGGCATGAATTTTATTGTCATCACTATGTCTTTATTTATATACATAGCTTCTTTTTATTGTTACATTGGACATTTCTAACTTATATGGTCCATTTCTTTTCACTTCATTACATCCTGGATTAGTAGCATATATGTCTATTTCCTCTTAGGAAACCGAGCCCCTTCACTTTTTTTCCTTGATTCTTCTAAAATATCTTTCCCAACTGTCACTTAAACGCAAAGTCAAGTCGTGACACTGGGTTGTTCAAGTAGCCAACTCCAACTAAACAGCTCACTCACAGAAGGAACTTGAATTGTCAGCACAGTCAGCCCATTGACTACAAACCAGTTCGCATACTGATAAATTAGACATTGAGACAACGTGTGGATGTTCCAGTAGATTTGGCTGGTAGCCCCGGTGACCTTTGGCTCCTTCTTTCTTTGGCTGCTCGTATGAATTGTCCTCTCCAATTGTAACTGGCTCTCAGGCGAACACATATTCAATATCCCTCTGTTTCATTCTTTTTTTTTTTTTTGCAGAAAATAAAAATACATGTGTTTTGAGTTTCTGTGTGTAACTCAGAACTCAAATATTAAAGCGCTCCTTTGATTTATGTGAAAATGAAGACGATATCTGACATAGGCATCATCAAATCTGCTTTTTTTGACCCTTACCTTCCCCTCTTCATTATTCTCAAATGTGGTCACTCTGCCCTGGAGACTAATGATCTACAAGTTATTTCATCCAACCGAAATGTATTGAGCCCCCATCATCTATCTTGTACCGTGCTGGGAGCTATAGAGAAGATGAGGCTACTCGGTACGTTTAAAAAGTGTTGAATTTAAAGTTATTGTTTTGAAAACTAAAAATAGAACTACCACACGTTGCAGCAATCCCACTACTGGGCATATACCCTGAGAAAACCAGAATTCAAAAAGAGTCATGTACCAAAATGTTCATTACAGCTCTATTTACAATAGCCAGGACATGGAAGCAACCTAAGTGCCCATCATTGGATAAATGGATAAAGATGTGGCACATGTATACAATGGAATATTACTCAGCCATAAAAAGAAACGAAATGGAGTTATTTGAAGTGAGGTGGATGGAGCTAGAGTCTGTCATACAGAGTGAAGTAAGTCAGAAAGAGAAAAACAAATACCGTGTGCTAACACATATATATGGAATCTAAGGGAAAAAAAAAAAAGGTCATGAAGAACCTAGTGGCAAGACGGAAATAAAGACACAGACCTACTAGAGAATGGACTTGAGGATATGGAGAGGGGGAAGGGTAAGCTGGGACGAAGTGAGAGAGTGGCATGGACACATATACACTACCAAACGTAAAACAGATAACTAGTGGGAAGCAGCCGCATAGCACAGGGAGATTAGCTCTGTGCTTTGTGACCACCTAGAGGGGTGGGATAGGGAGGGTGGGAGGGAGGGAGATGCAAGAGGGAAGAGATATGGGAACATATGTATATGTATAACTGATTCACTTTGTTATAAAGTAGAAACGAACACACCATTGTAAAGCAATTATACTCCAATATTGAAGATGTTTAAAAAAAAAAAGTTATCGTTTTGATCAATGACCACGCACACAGGTTTCCAACATGCAGTGCTTTGCAAGTTTGAGGAGGCACGGGCGTGGCGTGTGCGGTGCTGGGCTGAGTGGGAGCCTCTTCCCGGTGAGGGAGTGGGCTTGGCTGCTCAGCACCCACAGCTCAGTGGCTTGATCGTTTTCATTTTGCCACAGCCTTGACTCTCATCAATTTTCAATTTCCTGAATCTTATAGGGGGAAATAATGTACTGTAACGGCAATCACTGAAAGTCTTAAAGCATTTCTCTCAGAAATGCCAAATCCCATCTCTCCCTGTAAAATATAATAATGGTTTATAATCTAGATTAGGAGTTTAGAAATAAGTGCCTTGACATTTGCAGCCCCTAAGAGAATCCTTTTTTTTTTTTTTTCCCTCTCCTAAACTTTCTAGAGAATCCATGGTTTATAACTAACCAAACATCCAATTATTTATCAAGCAGTTATGCAGGAGCTCCCATACGTGGAAAGTGACTTAGCAAAATATAAGACCTGGCTGTTATTTTCAAGGCGTTTATAATCTAGTTGGGGAAATGAAACAGGTTTCTTTTCATGGTACCAACACAAGTCAAGAAAGCAGAGGGTGATAAACAGCGAATGAATAGTTCCCCTTGTGCCTTATTCATTACCAGGAGGCTTTAGAGCCAACCTCTACATCTAATCACCACCACACAAACACCTTCTCTCCTAGAGCTTTAGAACTAGGCACCTCTAAGTGGGTCACCTGACAGAGTGAACTTATCAGTGGAGAACCAGGGTGACAAGGACAGAGGCAGCAGTTGCAATTTGAACTGTGAATTTGTTTTCTAAAAGCCTTTCATTAACAAAATTTTGTGCAATGAAAGGGCAATGACAGAACTCACCTCCCTCCTTCCCTTGTGGGTCAGATAAAATTTAAGAGCTTTGAATTTCTTACAAACTTGACGTTGCTCAAACTGGGCAAGGGAGGAGATTAAAATCACCTTCTGTGATGACAGAAAGTCATGTTACCATGGAGGCCTCAATCCTCCTGCCAGCAGAAGGAAATGTATTTTCTCCATTTAAAAGGATTTCCTTCTGGCCCCCACCCCTTCCCAGGCATTTGGTTGTGATGGAGTTTGCTTTGACTGATTAATTTTAGTTCTTCTGCTTCGCGCAAGATAGACAGTGATGAATTGTATATTAAAGATGTGATTAATGGTTACTTTCTATTCAGTGTAATTATCAGGTGATACTTTCAATGAAAAATGCTAGAAAATGAAATTTTTCACTCCAGATAACTATCCACCTTGTCTGCAAAGAAAAATGGTCTCTATTTTCAACGTATTTCTGTAGAGCATGGCCACGTGGGGGTGGGGGGCAGAGAGAGAGAGAGAGAGAGAGAGAGCACACTGGTTTTGTGAGCTTTGTAGAATAAAATGGGTTTGGCTGAGTGTCTGTCTCCAAAGAAATTCTTAGGAAATCTCTGGATAAGAAAACTTTAAATTTAACCTTAATCCTGGATGATTTTACCAGCTCCTATTAGTCTTTTCAATCATTTCTGGCATTGAATCCATTTTAGAGATTACTTTAGATTAGTATCCCTAAAGCAGGGCCTTAAGCGTACACATCTCCTTCCGGAAACCTCCAACAACTTAGCATTACCATAAGAGGAATAACAAAATCATCAGCATGACACTTAACACCCTTTGACAAAGGACAAGCATGCTGTTGAACCTGATGTTTCAATTCCAAACCTCTGCTCTTTCAAGACTTATCACCTCCTGGTCATCTCCCCTGGCCACGTTCCTAAGGGGCCAAGATTCACCTTGCTCTTTTTCCCATCTGTTTTTAACTGTAAGGAAAAATTGTACACAACTCTAATATGAACCAAAAGATTATTAGACTCATTCAGTAGAGAAACTATGTATTGTTTAGAGCACTCCCTCTGAATTATCTGATTCTCTAGGGTTTGTGTATCTCATTGTCTTGAAGCTATCATACAACTTTGTACAGTCAGAAGTTAACTTGTAAAAAACGGATAGTAATTCGAATAATTCTTTGCTATATAAATGAAGATAAACTCTGCCAGCTAGAGGTTCAATTGATTTTCCTTGTGCATTGTTGGAAGAAACCTGTTTTGCCTCTATTAAGCAAATTCATTTCAGCATTCCTGATGGTCATGCATGTTTGGTCTTTGGATTCTCCTTTGAACTTATTATAACGTTTGTTTCTAGCACCCTTACCAACTGATGAGTTAACTAAAAATTTTGACCCGTTTGTTTTATATTTTTATATATGATTTACTTTTTATGAAATTTATCCTTTAATGTTATCTACCAATTTTTTAATAGACCATTTTTAGATCAGTTTTAGGTTTACACTAAAATTGAATGGGAATTACAGAGAGTTCCCATATGCCCCCCACCCCTACAGAAGTACTGTCTCCTCCACCATCAACATCTAGTGCCTGAGTGGTACATTATTTTTTTTCAATTGATGGACCTACACTGATATGTAATAATCACCCTAAGTCTATAGTTTTACATTAGGGTTCACTCTTGGTTTTATACATTCTGTAGATTTTGATAAATGTGTAATGATATGAATTCACTGTTATAGTACCATGTCCTGTTATATGTGTATGTGTGTGTTTTAACCACAACTAAAAAAATTAAAATTAAAAAAAAAGAATAGATTCGCTGCCTTGAAAGTCCTCTGTGCTCCATTTATTCATCCCTTCCTTCCCCCAACCACTGTCAACTCCCAATCTTTTACTCTCTCCATAGTTTTTCCTTTTCCAGAATGTCATATAATTGGAATCATACAGTGTACGGCCTTTTCTTTTCTTTTTTTTTTTTTTTTAAATTTATTTATTTATTTATTTATTTACCTATTTATTTATTTGGTTACGTTGGGTCTTTGTTGCTGCACACGGGCTTTCTCTAGTTGTGGCGAGCAGGGGCTACTCCTTGTTGCAGTGCGTGGGCTTCTCATTGTGGTGGCTTCTCTTGTTTTGGAGCACGGGCTCTAGGCGCACGGGCTTCAGTAGTTGTGGCTCGCGGGCTCAGTAGTTGTGGCACGCATGCTCAGTAGTTGTGGCTCACGAGCTCTAGAGCGCAAGCTCAGTAGTTGCGGTGCGTGGGCTTAGTTGCTCCGCAGCATGTGGGATCTTCCCGGACCAGGGCTCGAACCCATGTCGCCTGCATTGGCAGGCAGATTCTTAATGACTGCGCCACCAGGGAAGTCCATGTACGGCCTTTTCATATTAGCTTGTCTCACTTTGTAATATACATTTAAGCTTCTTCCACATCTTTTCATAGCTTGATAACTCAATTCTTTTTAGAATAATAATTCATTATATGGATATACCACAGTTTATTTATTCATTCACCTACTGAAAGGCATCTTGCTTGCTTCCAAGTTTTGGCATTCTGAATCAAGGTGCTCTAAATATCCAAGTGCAGGTTTTGTGTGGACATTGTTTTCGATTCATCTGATAGATACCAATGAGCACAACTGTAGGATCATATGGTAAGTGTTTGTTTACCTTAGTAAAAACCTGCCAAACTGTCTTCCAAAGTGGCTGCACCATTCTGCATTCTCACCAGCAATGAATGAGGGTTCCTGTCAGAACTGGTATTGTCAGTGTTCTAGATTGTGATCATTCTGATGGATGTGTAGTGGTATCTCACTGTTTTAATTTGCAATTCCTTGATGAGATATGATGTGGAGCAGCTTCTCATATGTTTATTTGCCATCTGTATATCTTCTTTGATGAGATGTCTGTTTAGATCTTTTGCCCATTTTTAAATCAGGTTTTCATTATTTCATTATTGTTGAGTTTTGATATACCCAATTTTTAATGTTTAACTCAGAGTTTTCAATCTCGGCTGTATATTAGAATCATCTCTAGAACTTTCAAACAATAAAGGTCTGACTTATCTGCCTCCTTGCTCTAGATCAATGAGTCTCAAAATCTGTAAGCAACAGAATCACTGCAGGACCTGTTATAACCCAGATTGCTGGGTTCCATCTCCAGAATTTCTGATTTACTAAGTTGGGGTGGGCCTGAAAATCTGCATTTTTGACAAGTTCCCAGGTGATGGTACCGCACTTGGAGAACCACTGCTCTAGGTCAAGTAAATTAGTTCTTCTGAGGGTGCTGGCCAGGTATAGGCATTTTTGAAACTCTCTGTAGGTGATTCTTCTGTGTAGGCAGTGTTGAGATCCACTACAATATTGATCTCACAGGATCTTCTCTGTTTAGTATAGGTTAAGTACATTTCTTCAGCCTCTTCTTTCTCTATATGACTGTACCTTAACATCTCATTTGATGTCTTATAAATTGTTTACAATGACTTGTTTAAGGGCATGTATTTACAATCATAATTGGAAATGGTGTTTTCTAGGTTAGTTTTCAAAAAGATGTTTATTTCTTGCTATATTCTATGCTTTATATTTTTGTTATTAGACCACTACCAGAGGGACAGTGCTGCCTGGGTTACAACCTTGTGATCTTTAATATTATTCTTCCAAAAGCTTAAGTAAGAAGGTAAAACTCAACAATTTCTACTCAGTTTTACTGTTATCCTTTTCAACAGAACTTTTTGTTCAAACATTTGGATACAAACAAAATTCAACAAAGGATCATAGGTTTACCTGCAGGGTTAGAGTCTATTTATTAAACACAGAATAAAATATGTGTATACTCAGATTTTAAAATGAATTTAGGTATGCCTAACTTAAAATGTAGATGAGTCTGCCTTTTTCTAAAATTTAGGATCAACCTCTTGCAGAAAACTCTGGGGACGTTTAAATGAACCTTTGACTTCTTAAATTGGACTTCCCTGAGGTAGCAGTTGACAGTGTTAAAGGTGGGTTTATTACACCATAACTCTTCGAGTCCTTGCACTGGAGGAGGAAATTATCTGCTCTTTTAAATAAATCCAAAACAACAGACCTGCAAAGCTGAATAAAGTCTATTTTCTCTTGTATAAGATAACATATTTCAAAAGATGATGAGATGTGGAGTAACCTCTAGATAGCATTTGGTTCCCTTCTCATTGATGTTCAACCCTTATGAATCACTGTTTAATATAATTCACCTTCTCCTTCCAGGCTTTTCTTTTATCTCACTGTCAAAATGTTTCAAAAGTAAATATTATTCTGAAATGCACAGATATATAAAAGTGCTGGTGAGTTAAGACTTTAAGATTATTTGTCTGGTAAAGGGAGAATAAGGGCAAATACCAAACAAGAAGAAAGAAGGCAATCATGAAGGATTCAAATGAATATTCCTGACTTATTTATTTTGAAAAGCATCAAGTTACCACCTTAGCACTTCCAGTTAGTATTCTGAGTGTACATTTGCCTCTTTTGCAAGTTACTTTTTGTTTTGACACAAAATCTGAAAAGGAAACATAGTCTGTGTGAATATGTGTGTGTGTGTGTGTGTGTGTGTGTGTTTTTTTCTTTTCTGGTTAGCAAAAAGAATTCACAGGTAATGGTAAACCTTGGGGTAAAATTCTTCTTTGCCTACAGTTGACAATCTCAGGTCACGTGATACTTTTTTTTTTTTTAATTGAAAGGTCGCTGTTGAATATCTACAATAGGTAGCCAGTGACTTGAGTAGAGAGACTGCATTGGAACTTGTTGTGGCTTGACAATAAGGCTCTGTCCCTAGATGTGAAGAGCAGTTTGCTTTTGTGAATGAAAAATGGGGACTCAATAAGAATGCTGAAAGAACCCTGGCCCCAGCGCAACACTTGAAGGTTTATGGGCTACGGGAGTTTCTGGACCTCAATGTGACTCATGCTAAAAGCCCCTCAGGACCAAGCATTTGGACTGCGGAGAAAAATCCTCAGCCTTTGAGTGTGAACAACAGAACTTGTATTGGTTTTCTATTGTTGTGTAACAGATACTACACTGTTATCTGCTTGAATCAATGTGTATTTAAGAACTCACAGTCTGGTATTGATAGCTGGGTTCTATCAGGGTATAACAAAGCTAAAACAAAGCTATAACAAAGCTAAAATCAAGAGCTGTCTTCTCTGGAGGCTCTGGAGAGGAGACCACACCCAAGCCCATTCAGTGTTTGACAGAATCGTTTTTTGGGGCTGTAAGACTGAGTTCCCCAGTTCCCTGCTGGCTGTCAGTGGGGGCTGCTCTCAGCTTCTGGTGGGTCCCTGAATTCTATACCCTGTGTCTTTCTACCTTCATCTCCCTCCTATTGAATCTCTCATTCTTCTAATCTTTTTGACTTACTTATCTCTGACCACTAGACCCAAACTTACAGGGCTTATGAGATTAGTCCAGCTCTACCTGGCTCTCTTTCAATCTTAAAGTCAATTGTCTGGGGACCTTAATTACATCTGCAAAATCCCTTCACAGCTATACCTAGATTAGTGTTAGTTGAATAACTGGGGGGTAGGCATAGGTACATCAGGGGCCAGGCATTTGTGGAACCATTTAGAATTCTGCCTACCACTGAGATACAAGCTCAAACTCAAGTGAGAAGCAACCCTCTCAAGCTGGCAGGTATTCAGATCAACAAAGCATCACTGCAGAGTGGACATTCATGACAGATAGAAAACTATACCATTTCAACAGCAACATGGTGTACCAGTTAGAGACAAAGGCAGTGATTACCAACAGAACTGGGTTTTCTCTTGGCTTTGTGTTCCTTTAAGTTCTGAACACTTTGGGACAGAGTATGCCTTTAACATTTGGGGGAAGTTCAAAGTTGGTAGGACCTCAAATGGTAATAGTGGGCTTCCTACCAAAAGGACACATAGAAACTTGAAAATGATGTAACTCTGTCATGAAAAGACATGCAGGAGGTCATAGCATTTAAACACTGTTTTATTGACTTGCTATAAAATCTTGCCCTGTATCCACTCTTGATATTTGTTATATAATCTATAGGAGACAACCTAGTATACTGATTAAGAACATAGTGGGACTTGAAATCTCCACTTCACTTCTTACTCACTGCATAATTTGGGCAAATCAATCATAAGCCTTATTTTTCTTACGTATAAATTGGGAAACATAATTGAACTGACCATTTAAAGTAGTTATGAATAGTAAATGAAGTACAACATGTACAGGGCTTATAACAGACTTCAGTTAAGTTCTTGTTAAATGTTCTCTAAGTTCAGTATAATTTGTCTAGTTACTAAGCCACATAAGTCTTTGACCATTTTTTGAACTGATTTTCTGTCATAGAGAATACAGCCAGAGTAGATTCATTTATTTACTACCCATTTGTTCATTCAATTATCCTATCCATATTTATCAAGTTGCAAACTAAGTAATAGACATACCAATTTAAATTTGAAATAAATCCCCAGTCCTTGAGGAGTTTACAGTCTAGAGATTCTAAAGGGAATCTTTTGTGCTCTCACCCAACTCCATTCCCACTCAGATTTAAAGAAAAACTTAGAACAAAATGCAGGTTTAAAATAGAGCAATAAAGCAATTTGCTCACTCCTCCAAAACAGTGTAAGTTCTTGGAATTTAGGGACATTATTTTACACATTTTTGATGGCACCAGAATTTTTCATGGTGGGGAAGCACATACTTAGTGACTTGATTGAAACTAAAAATATTAGAAACAGGTGTTGTCTTTAGGAAAGTAAACAATAGTATTTGCCAGTACTCGTTTCTAATGATTAAGTATCATTTTAAATAAGAAACATATTGATTTATTACAGCGAGATTATGTGCCTAAAACACAAGTCAGAATGAATCAACATTTACTGCAATCTGTGCTTTTATGTAATGTCTCTAAGCAAGGTCCCAAGTGTTTTAGAAGCTGTGCTATTTTAGCACAAATAATATACTGCTGACTTTCCCCCCATTCCTTCTAAAACAATGTAGTTCTACTTTTGTCCCATTTACAGAACAAATAAAAAGCCCTAGATTTGGTGAGCCAGTAAATAAGACCCATTTTTATTTTTTTAAGAGAAGGCTGATAATCTATCCTAACAAAATAATTGGAGTGGATGGCAGATATTACTCACAAAGATGCTGCTCACAAAATCATTGGCATTTGTGGAACATTGTAACTTACCTATATGACTAGCAAAGGACAGATGGTTAAGTATAATATAGGAGAGTCACAAAATGGCATATTAGGTATCCTTTGCAAATGTTTATGAAAATTTTTTATTGCTATAGTGAAAGTCTTATGACATAATTTTAAGTGAAAATAAAAGCAGAATACAAAATGCATGCAACATTTTCAATGATCATGATCATATTTTAAGACTTTTTTCTAGGTAAAGAGTCTATTAGTTATTTTATTTCAGCCAAACATCACTTTGGAAGAATAAGTGGCATACTGGTTGGTTGTGTTGTTATACAGTTTGAAGGATATAGTCTCCATAACCATCTGGCTGAGAGCAGAAACTGACCAGTTAGGGATTTTTGTTGTTTATTGTTGGCTCACACTCAGCATCCAACCCATCTCTTTCTATTGTGTTTTCCTATTCCGTGGAAGTGGGAAATCTAAAATTCACATTTCCCATTCTCCTTTGAAGCTATGACTCCGGATGTGAACTCAATTCTGCCAGTTAGGTATACATCTATGCCGTTTGGAAGTAAGGCAGAGGTCATTTCCCTGCTTCTTTTGGCTGTTTACAGAAACTGGAGATGTAAAATTTTATAGTAGCCCTTACTAGTGAACATTCTGTAAATTTTGTGGGTTTTCAGGGCGGTGGCAGTTTCTTGATCCAGGCATCCCTATAAGTCTAATCCAAGTGGTGGCTTGTAGCAGAGGAAAACCCCTCAAGTAGGTCAGTTCTACGAAGTTCTGGATCATTCCTGAAGGCCCAGCTTATAGGATGATCCTTCCCTGTGCCTCAACCATAATATAAGTGCCTGAAGCTCTTTGTTGACTCCCTTTCTACTAAGAGCGATTTCTGTTTTCTGTCCTAAGCCAAATGGGGACAAACACAGTTACAATGTGAATTCTGCAATTAAAGGGAACGTTTTTACGATTTTAAGTAACATTACTGGCTATGTTTTGGCATGCATATGTTTTCAGCTCTTTTCCCCTAAGAAAGTATCAACGTTAGGTGTATGTACTATATAAACCTATGGGTGTGGGGGAATGGGTGGAGAACGTGCTTCCGATGACGTAACAGCACTTACTACAGACTCAAAAAACTATTTCAATCGATCAGACCAATACATTGTATTCAGTGGGTCTTCTGATGACACAGTTTTCAAACATAAAATTAATGAAAGAATTATAGGTATGTATTCTGGAATGTTGATGCTTTGGCCAGACACCCTTTTTCTTCCTCTGTTCCTGTCTATTTAGACAGAATAATTAGTCTATTGCTCCCCAGTCACCTTGGCCCAGGTGAGAAACATGCCAGTCTCTCTGAGGTTGGAGAGGTCCTACAAACCTGAATAGTCAGGAATACCATCCTCCTTTTAACACAAGTCAACAAGCATTTATAAAGTAACTACTGGGTATCCGATAGGTGCTGAAGACTTGATGATGATTCAGACATTTTCCTAACGCTTAAAAAGCAAATAAACAAACTAAAACTTCCAGTCTCCTGGGGGAGATAAGCACATGAAGTGGTGTACTAGGAAATATTTAACAACCAGCCTTCTGGGAGGGTAAAAGTATGAATGCAAACACGTGCATAAGCTTATTATAAATATTACTGATTTAAAGAAGGCGTAGCATGTAATTTACAAATAATAATAACAAAATATACAATATTCTTTATTTTAAACTTTACGTAAGTAATAACCCCTCAAAGAATGCTTACATTGGACTTAGGCTGACCCCTTGTATCTACAGCCAACTGATGATTGCAAGTGACAAACAAGTACAGTTCCAACATGAATAACAACTGATATTTTGATTTTTGTTAACAAGTAAAATGAAAGGGAAACCACAAAGATGCATGTCAGCACTTCTCTTAGTCATCAATGACAGAGCAACTTTTCTCATTTGTATAACAATTTTCAAATCCTGAAAGACTGTTTTCAATTTTTTTGTGTTATTCATAATGCAACATCTAGGGACATGGTGAATTTTAAATTTAATCTGTATTATTAACATTTTGTCAACCATTTTCTTAAGTCTAGACAATCAATGGGACAACAAGAAAGCCCTGATGTGTAGTATTTGTCAATTTCCATGGTTTGTCAATATTTCCATCATGGCTGATTTCAAGCTACTAACAGGATGTCACTGATCAGAGAGACGGAAAGGGATTCACAGTGGCATGTCATTTATAGTATTTCCAACATACATATAAAATAGAAATAAAGAGCTTCAAAGCATATATGATAGTAAAATGTAGTAAAATATCTAGGAAGTGATGAGCTTTGAGCATTTCTCAATTTAGTTTTTAATATAATTTAAGTGTAATTTTATAGAATTTACTTTTTAATAATAGTGTGTTTAACAATTGGCTCTAAAACTTCCTTAGATAAAGTGGAACACACACACAGAAAATAGTCATCTCTATTTGGGGATGTCAGGAAATAAGTTCTGAAGAATAAATGGATGTCAATCAGGCAACATCGGGGTGTGCAATGAGGAAGTGTCCCATGCCGAGGGAGCAGAATGGTCAGTGGCATGAGACATCATGACATATGTCAGGACCTGCCCTAGGCTCTTAGGATTAGAACGAGGTGAGGTCTGCAGAGGCCAGATTGGGAAGGACCTTTTAGGTCCCAGTGAGGAGTCAGAATATTCTCTTCCTTGTGATTGACAGCCTTTAAAGAGTGTTGATGTTTCAGACTTGCCTTTTGGAACAAAGGTTACAGCGGCAATGAGAAGGATATAGGGGAAGAGAGGCAAAGTCATAAGGCAGGTAGGCCGAGCTGCCCCCATCATAGCTGAACCCTCAGTGCTGACGTTGATTCTTGTTCAGATCATCCTCGATTTACGGTGGGGTATGTCCCACTAAACCCATTGTAAGTCAAAAATCATCAGTCGAAAATGCGTTTAGTACGCCTAACCTACCAAACATCATAGCTTAGCCTAGCCTGCCTTAAATGTGCTCAGAAAACTTATATTAGCCTACAGTTGAGCAAAATCATCTAACATAAAGGCTATTTTATAATAAAGTGTTGAATATCTCATGTAATTTATTGAATACTGTACTGAAAACGAAAAACAGAATGGTTGTACGTGTACAGAATGGCTGTAAGCGTACGGGTTGTTTACCCTTGAGGTCACATAACTGAATGGGATCTGCAGAGAGTGTCATAGCACATATTTCTAGCCCAAGAAAGGATCAAAATTCAAAGTACAGTTTCTCCTGAATATGTATGGCCTTTGCACCATTGAAACTTGGAAAACCCTAATGAAACCACTGTAAGTTTGAGCATTTCTCAATTTAGTTTTTAATATAATTTATTTAAGTGTAATTTTATAGAATTTACTTTTTAATAATAGTGTGTTTAACAATTGCCTCTAAAACTTCCTTAGATAGAGTGGAACACACACACAAAAAATAGTCATCTCTATTTGGGGATGTCAGGAAATAAGTTCTGAAGGATAAATGGATGCACTTGTCTTTGGTCAGCAGCCCCTCCTTTCCTTTTAGTGTCTCTTTCAAATTTGATTATCTCCTCAGCAAGTCCCAGATCCAATCCCAAACAAATAAGAGATTTTTTTTTTTATCTGCCCACCCAGACCAAGGAGGCTCAAAATGGTCCCGACCTCTTTTTAATTAATGCTGACTTCAGAGAACTATGACCAAGGAGGTTGTTAACTAAAACATCACTTTGCCAATGAATTAGGAAGAGAACTCAAATCAGGCAACATTGGTTGATGTTATTAGGGAAAGTGATACTAGAGACTTTAAACATAGTCCCCTCAACGACAGTAGTAATGCAGGCAGACAGTGTTGAGAAACCGAATCAGAGGACGATAGAAAATTTAATTTATTTTAATTATTTGAGAAGTCTGTAGGGAAAACATATACTCACTTTTTGTAATAGGATGGGTTTTCTCTTCAGAGCGCCAGCCCCTTGCTTTCTTTTTAGAATGTTGAAACTAGAGGTGAAGGACTTGTGACTTCTGGTGACAGAAAGGGGAATGCAAGCAGTCCTGCCTCAGGGGCACTTTCCAGATTATGAGCTGAGGCTGCTGTGTCCCTGCCTGTGCTCAGACATCTGTCCCCTCTTGTTTGCCTCTTGTTTTCCCTTTACTTTACGTAAGGGAATATGCTTCATTGGCATTTGGGGAAACGGCTTGGTCATCTGAATTTATTTGGGGAAGGTCAGCATTTCTAGATAATTTTGGTGCCTAGCGGATGTAATGAAAGCAAGGAAATTAGGATGGGGCTCTTGAATTGAAATAAGTGAATCCAGTCCTTAGTCTTAATAAAGCTATGCTTCCTAGTTGCAGGATTTCATGAGCAATATGGTTCTGGAGCTGAGGAATGCTGTAGGAATCATGTTCACAGTTGAAACAAACCATCCAACCAACCTTATCAAAAACCTGTCACCAAAAGGAAGGAAAATAGCAAATTATAGAAAAAGAGAGGCTTGGAGGGCCTATGATGAGGGCACTCAAACAACTGGTACCTCATGAAGGGCATTTTTACCATAACTATATTCTGTTCTGATTAATCTTGGTTATTTTAATGACACAAGGCTTTGATTTTTAGTAATATTTTTGTCATCACAAAAGGTGAAAAGCCAACGCAGGCGGTCTGAGGTAAAGGGTGGGGAGGAGTAAGCCATTCATCTAGTGACCTTTCAGATAGTCACAGATGAGATAGTTGCTAGATGCTGGGGCATGCATTCCAAATGAATCTCAGTGAAAGCACTTCTGTGTAGAGCAGAGACATTGTAGCCTAAATAAATAGCTTTTCTATGACCCAAGAAGAATCAAGTGTACTACCTCAGACACCTAGAGAGATGGATGACCTACATGTCCCCCGCATGATCCTGGATCGTTATCTGTACTTTCAACTAGAGTTGGCTAAGAGGAGGAGATTTAATCAGTGAATAGGCCCAGAACAGTTTGCCAAGTGTTGCTATTAGCAGGAAATCAATTCAGAAATGTCATTTGAGGATGAAATTCCTTGGTATTTTTATACCTATTCACAAAGCTAAGAGGCATTCCACTACCAGCCCTTCAGAAACAACTCCTGAGTCACCCAATTTCTGAGACATACATACAAAAGTCACTTGTGAGTGAATCAAACCCAACTTGAAAGTACGCAACTTTTTAAGCTACTGCTTTCCCTCTCAGCTATTTCTTGAAAATTATGGAGAAATTGCCACTTTTTATTGGGCCATTTACATGAATTATGTATGTTTTTATATCTATTTCATATTTCTCTATCCTCTCTCCTACATGCTGTTCCGTAGCTAGACCTCTCATATTGGTGACATTATGGCAGTCTTCAACTTTCGGTTGTCTAAAGGAAATGGAAATTTGCAGGGTCTTTGAAAAGGAAAACTAGGCATCCTTTAGTCTAAATTTTTAGAGGCTTGGATAGCTACTAAATTTACTGTAACAACCTCAAGTAACCATAAATATATGAGCATTGAGAGCTCAGTGATAATAAAAGCGCATGGAGTTCTTTTTCCGCGGGTGTATCATGAATCCTCTTAGTATTTCCTCTCTATTTTGGGGTGTTAATTTTGTAGTAGTACAAATAATAACAGCTATAGTTTGAGTGTTCACTATATGACAGAAAATATGCTATGCATTTTATACAAATCATCTCATGTCTTGACGATTATTCCACAGAGTATTATTATCTCCATTTGCCTTTTTTCCCCAAATGACAAAATTGAGGCTGACAGAAGTTAACTTTCCAGAGTCACAAAATCAGTAAGTCATGATTTGATACAAATATGCCAAGCTATCAATCTGGGCCTTTTAGCCATTTTTCTATGCGATTGCCAGGCTCTCTTGAACATGTGGATCATATTATTTCAATGAAATTCTTACTGAACATTTGCTACGTGTAGCCGTTGTCATAGTTGCTGGGGTTACAGGGTAATCAGGGCTGCGGTATACGAGCTCATATTCTAGTAGGCAAGTCCGAAAAGTGAACAAATGAATGTAATATAGGACAGTACGTGTAATAAACGACTAACTACCAGTTAATTCAGGTGGCTCAGTTCAGGAAAAGATCTGTTGGCCTGGCAGAAAAGAATGAGGGTACTGACATTCCAGAAAAGGGGAAAAGCACATGCAGTGGCACCTAGTAGGGAAATTGCATGGAATAAAAAATAAGAGTAATGGTACTGTTGGACCATAAAGAATAGGTAGGTGAATGATGGGGTGAGGCTAAGGTGACTGGGTAACAAAAATGGAAAAACCTCAGCATTCAGTCTTCCAGGTTTGGATTCACTCTTGTAGGCAAAAAGACCCATGTGAGGAATTTTAAACAGGGGAATGATTAGAACAAGTCATACCCAGAGTAATTATAGGGCAGCTAATTGTTTCCCAAGAAAACATTTTAGTAGTTTGGGTTTTGTTTTACTGGCAAGAACATATTCTGTAGAGATCGTTTTTTTTTTTTTTTTTTTTTTAAATCTCAGTTGACATCTCTTTAGATATTAGGAATGAAAAGTTCTGTCTGGATTAAAAATATATGATGAAGATATTCTGCTTGTCTATGGAGTAGATAAAATTTTTGTTCAACATTCCGATTACATAAATTATGAAAAATTGGCTTCTCCCCAAGAATACCACTTCCTCTGAAGCCCTCTTGACTATAGTCTCCATTCTTCTGTGCTGCTAGTATTTTCAAGCCATAGGAAAAGATTTTATATTCTCAAGGAAACCATCTATTTATCTCCTCTTGAAGTTCATGGCACTGAAGTTAATCCATTTTGCCTCAATGTCTTTGTCACCCATCCTGATCCCGGTTACTACCCAACAGTTAGAGAAGACTTGAAACTTGGGCCGTGACCCTCTTTTCCACCTCAATTCCCCGTATGATTTTTTGGCCACTTCAGTATCTTTGTGTGCCAACCATACAATATAATAATCTGGGATTTTACAGAAGGAAAATGATACTTCTGACTTCAGGAGTATAGGAAAGTTTCAAGGAAGATATGTCACTCTGTTCTTACAAAGGTAAGTAAAACAGTAATGATCAAAAATTGGGGTCTAGGGAGATTTCCTAGATAGTAGAAATAGCACAAGTCATGGCACAATGTAAAAAGGATGACAGAAAGGTACAGAAACCTGTGTGATGGAGTCATAGATGAGAGAAAAAGGAGCAGTGTGATACGGGGCTAAGAGAGCTGAGTTGCTTCTACATTTTGGAAGATCTTGTTTTGGTATCAAGAGGGGGAATCATTTGGCTGGCGGTGGGAGAGGGAGGGTTGAAGATGTTTGGGAAGAGAAGTAAAATGATCACTCTGCTTTAAGAAAGTGAAGAAATCATCTTTCTTTAGGATGGGAAAGAGGATGGAGAGAGGGATAAACCCTTTTGTTTGGAGAAGATTATCTAAGGATAGGAAGCATAAAGCAAGCACAGCATCTATAACCGCATTTCGAGGAATGCTGTTACCAAAGGCTTGGTTGAGCACTCAAATGAACTGGGGAAGGAGTGGCTGGAGAAGGAGGGAAACCGGGAGGATACTTTGCATGGGGAAAAGGAGTAAAGGAAATATGCTTTAGGTAGGAGAAACGTCAACAGTGATAAGTGCAGACAAGAGGTCAAGTGAGACGTGGGCTAGAGGGTAACTATCAGCTTTACTAACATGGGGGTCTTTGATGGTCTTGGCCGATTATTTGCTTATTTGTTTGCTACTTTGAGGACAAAATCCATGTTATATTTGGTTGAGGGTACTGCTTTAAAGTGGGAGAGACTTGAGGGGGATTTTGTAATAAGTACTGGTGGTAAAAATTAAGAGGCAGACATGAATTCAAATGCTGATTCCTGACCGACTATTTGTGACTTGATTTCTCTGAATCTTAGATTCCTCACAGTGGATAAGGAAAGAAAATCCAATGGGTTTGTACCCAAAATGAATGAGATTATAAGTGAACTATTGGACAAAAATGGTAACCACTGTAGTATTATTTGAATTTGGAAAATGGTGAAATGTTGGAGGAAAGGGTAACAGGTGTAAAAATAACAATAGTTTTGTTTTGACTGAGAATAAAGCTGCCATTAAGATAAATGGAGAAGTCAGGAGAGGATAATGTGGCTTAAAGAAGAAGATGAGTTTGATTTGTAATTTTTTTCCTTTGTAAAAAATGAGATAAACTATATATACAGTAAAAGGCACAGATATTTTGCAGTTATACAAGTTTTGACAGATGCTTGCATCTATGTAATTCAGAACCCTTAATGATATAGACTACTTCTGCTGCTTAAGAAAGTTCCCTCATCTTCCTTTACAGTCAGTCTTTCTATCACCCAGAGGCAACTACTGTTTGATTTCTGTAACCACAGATTATTTTTTCCTATTTTTTCTAAAATTTCTGGAGTAAGATAGTACATACGTTTTTGTCTCTGGCTTCTTTCAACATAAAGTTTTCAGGATTTATCTATATGCACTTGTACTTTTTCTTTTTTATTGTTAGATTTAAATATACTGAATGTACCACAGGTTTGTTTGTTGTTTTTAAATCTATCTGCCTAAAAAAAAAAAAAATCTATCTGACTGTTCATGGACACTTTTTTTTTTTTTTTTGGTTTCCAGTTTTAGGCTATTATAAATAAAGCTTCCATGAACATTCTTGTACAAGGCTTGCTTTGTAAGAAATCTTTACATACCCAAGGCATGTAGAAATTTTCCTATTTTTTAAGAAGCTTTATAATTTAACTTTTATGCTTAGGTGTGTTATTGATGATAAATTTAATTATTGTGTATAGTTAATTTAGGTGTAGAGGTTCATTTTCTTTTTCTATATGGATACTTTGTGCTTATCAGTATAATATTTGAAAAGACTTCTTTCTCCATTGAATTACTCTGAGATTTTTCTCTTTTTTCTTTGGTTTTCAAGAATCTGACTATGATGTATCTAGATGTCATTTTCTTTATGTTTATCCTGCTGGGGTTTCATTCAGCTTCCTCTGGGGATTGATTTTTTAAAAATCAAATTTGGAAAAGAAATTTAAGCCACCATTTCTTCAAATATTTGTTTCTCTGCCAATCGTTTTCTCTTCCTTCTGAGACTCCAATTACATATCTGTTAGACTATATAATGTCCCACAAATCACTTAAGCTCTGTTCATTTTTAAGCTATTTTCCCCCTCTCTGTTGTTTAATTTTATAATTTATATTTTCCTCTCTTGAGGTTCACTGATTGTTTCTTCTCCAGTTACCAGTCTTCTGTTAAGCTCATAAGATAATTTTACATTTCAGGTATCATATCTTTCAGTTCTAGAATTTCCATTGGGTTAATTTATATGAACTCCATTAATTTTCTGAGAACCCGCTATCTGCTCACTCATAATATTTATGTTTTTCAAAATCCTTGAACATATTTATTATAGCTGCTTTAAAAAGTGCTTCTCTGCTAATTCCAATATCTGTGATTTGTCTGGACCTATTTCAATTAGTTATTTTTTCTTTTGGTTTTAAAAGAAACCAAAGAATTTTATTGTCATGGGAATCATGATGTAAACATAAGTCTTGGTTTGACTTGACACAGTCATAAGCAGTTTGATATGCCTCAGCATCATTAATTTATCCCATTTTACTCTTTAATATACTAGTGATAATACTTCTAGCATAAATTAGTGCAGAATACAAACCTCAGCTCTTGTGCAGGGAGATAGAAAAATATGATTACACCTGATAATGATAATGAAAATTAAAGAGTCCTGATTATCTCCATTTAAACTCTGCTTTATCTTAATAAACTGAGAGTGCCGAGATTAAAAGAGTAGTACTACACTCAATAAATGCTACTTTGACAGAACTTGTTGAACCTGTGATGTTTAGAAGTAGAGGAAGGGAGGAAGAAGCAGGGACACTTTAAAAGCATTTCTACCCAAGATAGACACCCAAGCAAAGAAGATGAAATACTCTTCTCTGTTCTCTCCCTCTTCCAACTTACCTTTCTACATTAGAAGATTTTGTGCTGTAGCACATACTCACATTTTCTTTATGGGTGGGAACTTTTTTGGAACAGTTAATCACCATGAAAGGACTTGGCTGTTTCTGTATAGCATCTATTCATTAATTAATTCAGTATTCACTACATAACTGATGTATGCTTGGCACCTCAACAGACAGTGTTATAGCTGGAGACATGGTTCCTTCCTTCATAGAGTTTAGAGATTCGTTAATATATTCTTTCATGCTGTTAATTTGACACTTTTGTAGATGCCACCAGGTGCTCTAATGAACTGCCTTAGGTTTCTGACTCTTAGACCAAAGCTCCTGACAGATGTATCTGGTTCTTACACTTGATATTCCATAATCTCACAATCTTATGTTTTTTTCTGTAAAGAATGAGGATAGAGATAGGAGTCTATAAACATCATAGTACTCTGGGTGTAGCTTTACAACTGTTTTATCCTTCTGTTTCAAAGAGATTGGGGAGAGGGGTGGGTCTTATCAGAGTATGGTATTTCACACATATAAACCGAAGATTCCATTTCAAGGTTTAATGACAGTATAAGCAGTATATTGAAAGACAACCAATAACATCCATCTCTTTAAATAAGTATCCCGCAGGGCTGAAATAACTTTGGCTTTATTGCTTTTAAACTTCACGAAGCCTGGGTTAAGCTCTTGGCTGTGTTACATCTGAGAAATACAGACCTCATTTCACCTGTTCTACTCTACAGCTGCAGTTTTATTTGGAAAATTGATGAGGGCTTTAAGTTCTGAACTTGTGTTGATTCTAATGTAAATAAATGGTATCATTACTTCATTGTTGGGAGTGCCACTAATCCAGACCTTAAAATTAAGTGTTATCTTGTTGATTGGGGGAAAATTAAGGCAATCAACTTTCAAGGTTTTAATAAACGAGGTTGAGCACTTAAAAATCATTTTCAACCTGGCTTTAAAAGTGGATGACTAGAACATCAATAGCAATAATACATCCCCATGGAAATAGAATGGGCTATATTTATTTAAGGATGTTTTCATCTGTTGTTTGGGCTGAGTTTATTAATGTGGAGTTTAAAAGTAATCGTATAAAATACTGAGCATATTTTAATAGGAGAATACACACTGTATGTTTGGTGGCAGTTAATATAAGTAGAGCCATGAAAGTTGAATTTCCCTAAAAAACCCCGATGATACAGGCTCAGTACACCTAATGTAACTTCATGAAATCAAAGGTTTTTCTAGGAAGCTAGAGGCACAGAGGACTCAGTCCTATGCCTGTGTATAATAGTTCTGTGTGTGTGTGTAAGTGGGGTGTGTGTATGGGTGATGTGTGTATGTATATGTGTGTGTAGGGGTTATTAAACTATAAAATATTAATGGGTTGACCTCAGAAACTATCTAAGCTCTTGTCCAAAGCTGGAATATACATTATTCCTTCTTTAATCACCACCACCATCATCATCCCAGCTCATATTCATTGAGTCTTATTGTGTGCCAGAGAGCTGTTGTATTAAGTGCATGAAGTAGGCTCTCAATAAATGTTTGTGAACCAAACTTTGTGTTACTCCACACTGTATGTCCAGTAGTGATTTGAAGAAAATCACTTCTTGGGATGTGTTTTTGAACTGTTAACAACAGAAGTCAGATGTGCACTCTCATATACATCTGGGGACATATATGTTTCAATTTCTTAGATATAGAGTGGTGTATGGGAGAATAATTTGTAAAGTTATTTCATACATCAGTATGTGCTCAGGAACACAAACCTGGCCACTCGAAGACAATGCTTTTGGTAGTTTTTATTGTTGTTGTTTGCTCTTAAGTTTGGGCAGATCTGTAAGGTACTTCAGAAACAATATGAAAAATTGAGATTTGCATACCTATGAGTTTGGAGTTGGTTCAAATAAAATTTCAACACTAATCTGATGCATATATAATGAGATACATTGTTAGTGTGCTATACTGTAAGCATGAAAAGCATGTCGGAATCGTAGGTCCTAGATAGTCCTTAATGTCCCTCTTGCCATCCTCAGCTCTTGGAGGCCTGTGCAGAGCAACCACAGGAGTCTTGAGCCAGACACATTTTTGCTGAAAGTGTAATCATAGTCATAGTAACAATAAACCTGATTCTCATCTGTTTCATGGTTACTACATACCAGATCCTATACTGCATACTTAGCATACGTATCTCACTTTATTTGAAAAAAAACCCAGTTAGATAGTTAGCTGCAATTTTCAGATTAAAAAAAAAAATGAGGCCGAAGACTTGAAAATGAGGGCAACGTACTATAATGGAAAGAACATGTGATTCGCAATCAGATAGACTCAGACAGAAATCAGTTTCAAGTCATGATTTAACACATACTGTGTGATCTTGGGAAAATTACTTAACCTCTCTGCATCCCAGATTTTTAAAGCATACCAGAGGATTACTACTGCCTCCCTGTTATGATAACTTACTATGTATATAAAACCCCAAACATAGTACCTAGGACATAGGAGGGCATTTATAAATATTGGTCTCCTCCTTCCTCCATTCCTGACACCCACCTCCATAACTGCAATTAATATTGACCTGGGCAGTGTTCACCCTGGCTTCAGTGAAGAAAAGGGGAACAGTGACCAATGATTCTCTGTATTAGCTTAGAGTGGTTAAGCTCAGTGTAGTTAAGTAACCATATTAGGGACACTTGTTGGAAAGACTTCGGCCAGAACACAGATTTTCTATCTTGAATGGGCATCCTGTAGAATCAACTTAATATCGTAAAAGTAAGTTCCTGGAAAGAGTCATAATGGATAGGCAGTCTCAGTCCAATGACAGACAGTCCTTGCTTTTATGAGCCCCTGTAACACTAGTAAGCCCGGTGGAGATCTAACCAAGGGGGTCACTGCCGCAGTGGGAATTCAGAGGTCTGAGTGAGATGAGTCAGGATGACCAACTACTCTAAGCCAGCAACGTCTAACGATAAGTACAAACCTGAACAAATTATCAAGACCCAAGAAACTGTATCTAGTCGTCAAATCAAAATTCATGAGTGAGGAGAAAGGTAGAAGAACTCAAGGTGTAAATGGGATAGACATATTCAGGAATGAAGCAGCCAGTGAGGGGCAGAGTCAAAAACAAAGACAGAGATCCAATTATTTTGCCAAGAGCTGGGCTTGGATCTCTATTCTTTGTATCTAAGCATAGCCTATTATAACAGAGATTTTCCTCTTGTTTGGATGTACGTTGTCTAGTAAGTGGGTGGCTTGTCTGTTTCGAAGCCACGTTTATCATGAATAAGGCTTAACTCGTTCAGGTTTCATTCACTTTCTCACAAATGTTGAAATAACCATTTGGGCACGAACATTAGTTTTATAGAGACATCCCACTATAAACGATATTTAGTATTGAATAAAGCTTGCAGTCCTTTACTTTAATGTTGTATCTTAATATATTGAATCAGGTCTCACTGGAAATCTGAGACACTGGTTCCATGATCTATGCACTTAATAAACCTTTAAATAATGAAATAGGCTATACTTGAAGAGCCAGTTGTCTTTGTTTCTATTTTATGCTTGCACTTTTATGAGCTTGATGATTAGGGCTCAAACTGGCCCTTGGCAACATTGTGGAGTTGCAAAGGTCTTTCCAGCCCTCTCCTGACTTCTCTTTTTTACCATCCTTGCTACATGTAAATTCTTTCTTCAGCTGCCTGATGCTCTCATGCTTCTAGGATTTTAGTATCTACATCCTCCCTAAAGGATTCGCCTGCCCTAGGGCCATCCCATACAGCAGACCAGGATTTAACAATATTTTGGCAGTCATTTGTTAAGTTTTTGATTTTTCATTTCTTGTAAAGAAAGATCTCATCCATCAACTCATGCATTTGAACCAATCTAGGGTATAGTGAATGAAAATGGTGATCTGGAAGAGAAGAACACAGATGCAATGCCAGCTGTCTCCCAGAAAAACTTCTGTACATATAATTGGAACCAAAATCTCCCACATCAGCAGCACAGTGGGAAGCCTAGCCTCTCACATACTTTTCCTCTTCACATACCTTTCAGGAGGCATGTCACACATTATAAATTCTTTCCCTTTTCAGGGGAGTTTTTGATGTTCATTTAAACCTGGACTCTCTTATCTAAGTGTCATGGCTGGGAAGGACACAAAGTATTATCAGGTAATTAAGACTAAGCCTGGCTAAGGAACTAAATCAGGGTAATTTGTTGGAAAGACGAGGCCATAATCTACAAATCCTGAGAATGGTCATGGGCTCTGTGTTTCCCAGCCCAGAACATCCAAGGAAGTGGTCCTAAAATGCAAAGAACCATAATAGCTCTGGAGTAGCCCTGACAGAATGATGGAAACATCAGAATAATGAAGGTTTTGTGGGTGGTTTTGGTCATGAGGCCTTTTAATTTAAAAACTTCTTCTTAGAAGTTGAATTCTTACAAACTTTGTCTTTCCCTCAAAATGCAAGTACCCTAAGATGGGTCAAATAAAGAAGAGTTCTCCGTGGCTCTTCGAGAGGAGGCAAAGCATCCCTAGGAGTGATGGGTCCAGGGGCTTCCCAGCTGTCCATGCTGGAAGCAGAAGATACCAAAAGGGAAAGACAAAGTGTGGTCCAAAGAATAAAATACTGTTCCTGTTTTTATTTATTTATTTATTTATTTATTTATTTATTTATTTATTTATTTATTTATTTATGGCTGTGTTGGGTCTTCATTTCTGTGCAAGGGCTTTCTCTAGTTGCGGCAAGTGGGGGCCACTCTTCATCGCGGTGTGCGGGCCTCTCACTATCGCGGCCTCTCTTGTTGCGGAGCACAGGCTCCAGACGCGCAGGCTCAGTAGTTGTGGCTCACGGGCCTAGTTGCTCTGCGGCATGTGGGATCTTCCCAGACCAGGGCTCGAACCCGTGTCCCCTGCGTTGGCAGGCAGATTCTCAACCACTGCGCCACCAGGGAAGCCCCTGTTCCTGTTTTGATGGATGAATACAGGTGAGGGAAGAAATAATTTGTAACTGGAAGGAGAAGCCACATTGTATGTGTGTGTATGTGCTTGCGTGACAAGAGGGACCTTGGGTTATAATGGGTTGGACTTAGGTATGAATCCTGCCTGCCTCTGTAAAACTGTCCATCCATGAGCCTTAAAGCTTGCACTCAGTGATGATAAGAAATTCCAGCCTATTCATGCAACCCCCCTTGTATATTTCTTAGTGTTGTCATCATTGATTCTCTTGCTGAGTTTCCTGCCTCTCCGAGCCTCTCTTCATCATATCATCCTATTAGTCAACAAATTCCTACAGAGCACATAATAAGCCAAGAACTCTGCCAGGCACTGGGGGTTTACATGAGCAAGACACTTTCTGTTAAGCAAGGTAGGCCACTCCTATACACATCAACCTTGAGTGGGGAAATATCTTTCCTTCTTTGCCTTGTGTTCTCTTCTTCTCACTGAGAACAGGCTGTAACGTGCTTTCGTTTGATTTTGTTTCTTTATGGAGACTTCCAAATTCCTCCTAAGTGATTTGCACGCAAAGTCAGTCTGAGTGCCAACTCAACCCACAAACTATTGTTCTTGGACCTGTCATGATCTTTTCCTTCAGGGAAGAATTCTGTCTATCCAGTGCACTGATTGGGGGATTAAGGAAGAACCTTACTCTCTGAGAGTTTATGGACCCACAAGCTTGTGAGCTGGTCATGTCCCCCAAAGTCTCCATCCACCGTGCAACTCCTGAGGTTTCAGCCATCTATGCAAACAGCACCATCTCCCCTAAAACGCTGGTCATTACTTTGAAACTCTCCAGATATAAGTATTTACTGGCTCTAAGGGAGCTGGCTTGGGAGAGGTCTAAGTGAGGGGATAGCCCTTATCCGTAGTGGGTTACAATCTTTTGAGCGAACACTCAAGAAACAGTAAGAGGCTAATAGAGAATTACCAGGTAGTTTAGATAATTAGTGCCATTTAAGTCTTTGCTCAGAGTAGTCATACTGATCACTAACATACTAAGCATAGATTTGTTCTCCAACTTCAGAAAAAGAGATCAAAAAACCCCCACCAACAACCACAAATGGTGGCCAGAAAAGATAGGTGTAGGAGAGCGGTTAGAAGAGCTAGTGGGAATGATACACAACTATATCTTGCAGCTTGAGAAATACAAATTAGGATATATGATGATGATAATTTAACATTTATTGAATTCTATTTATAACACATTTCTGTGAACTACCCAATTTTATCTCCACATCAGTTCTAAGAAATAAATATTATGTGTCTTAGCAGAAAGGTTACCCAGAATGTAGAATGGAAGAGATTTTTGGACCGTTACTTTAATTGAGAAGACAACTCTGGGGACAAGAGAGAGGATGCAAGAAAATGAAGAAGAGAAGGAGGAAGAGCCAAGATGAGGATGCTTTATCAAAGTGGTCATAACCAAGTATCACAGATTGCTTGATCAGCAGTACATTCCCCCCGAGAAGCTATCTAACTTGTGTCTCAGAACTTTCTTCAGGGGGGATGGGGCGGGGGAAGGGAGGATGGATTCATCCATGGTTTGTGTCTCTCTTGACCGGAGATTATCTTCATGGCCTTAAGTTCCCCCTCTAACAGTCGTTCTAGTCTCTAGTGCATCGGAGCCATGGCTGCCCCTAGGGAAGCGTCAGTATGGCAGGTGAGAGGCCCACCGTGCTGGAAGGAGGTGGGGAGGGGCACATAGCCTGTGCCTGTGTGAACTTGGCCTGACACCACACAGGGATTGTTGGGCCCAGACAGGTGAGGCCAAGAGGGCTTCAAATGATGCAAGTGGTATCTAGTTCCTTAATTTTCTCCATTTTATAGGTGGAGAAAACTGAGGTTCAGTTTTAGGGAGGAAAATTTAACACAGAAAGATTCTCAACTGCTCTATCCAAACTCCCAATTACTGATGGAAAGACTCCCCCCCGCCCCTGGAAAATTTTCAGAAATTAACCAGTGAGGTGGCATAGACTAAAATTTCAGGGTGTCAAAAAGAAGTTTTTTGAAACTCCTGAATGAGAAACCCTTACCGAGTTACTATAGGACAATGGGAAGTAAGAGGCATGTCTTTCACCTGGAAAACATTCAGCCAGGACAACTGTACCCTTTAATCCGAAATGCCTTTGATGCACTAGAGATCTGAGCTGCTTGTTGGCATTCTTAAATGCACTTGACTAAATTCCAGAAGAAAGGGAAGGCAGTTGCCATATTTGTTTAGTAACCTGCTTTGTGCCCAGACTGTGCTAAGTATTTCACATGAACAACACTGTGATAGATAATAGTATCTCCATTTTACAGATGACAAAACTGAGGCTCACATAGGGAAAAGAGTACTCTTTTGTATCCCACATTGTCCTTATGGTATACATAACAGTTGCATATTTGGATTTTTGTCTGTATTCACCTTTTATATTAATATTCTAGAGAAGAGATGGTACACCCTGGTTGGTCATCACAATAATTTAAGAAACTTGCTAAAATTATAGATCCCCAAACCTGCTGCATTGGTCTTTCCATAGCTAGGGGACCAGATATCTGTAATATGACTATATTTTACAGGGGATATGATGAGAAGCCAAGGCTGACACTCAAAAGGGCAGATTCAGAAGAGTGAATGTGTTCTTTTGTATTATTATAAATATTTTTTAGATCCAACATGTAAGCGATATCATATGATATTTGCCTTTCTCTGTCCGGCTTACTTCACTTAGTGTGACAATCTCTAAGTCCATCGATGTTGCTGCAAATGGCATTATTTCATTCTTTTTTATGGCTGAGTAATATTCCACTGTATATATACACCACATCTTCTTTATCCATTCATCTGTCAATGGACGTCTGGGTTGCTTCCATGTCTTGGCTATTGTAAATAGTGCTGCAATGAACATCGGGGTGCCTATATCTTATACACATTACTATATATAAAATGGCCAACAAGGACCTACTGTATAGCACAGGGAACTATAGTCAGTATTTTGTAACAACCTATAAGGCAAAATAATCTGAAAGAGAATAGATACATATATGTATAACTGCATCACTTTGCTGTGCACCTGAAACTAACACAACATTGTAAAACAACTATACTTCAATTAAAAAATAATAATAATGGTAAGGAAAAGAGTGAATGTGCTCTTAAACTGCATGAAATCAATATACAATATTCAGAACAAATGTTGGGAGAACAGATGGTCCTGATCGTCTTGGTACACATCATATGAGAGGTATTTTATATTTGGAGGAACTTCTTTTAAGGGCCAGGTTAGGAAAGAACGACTGTGCTGGGAATTAGGGACTGTGTCCAGGTGACTCAAGACAAAGCCAAATGCCATCCCAGAGGCTGGCAATCGGGGAAGCCTGGTGAGGGCAATTCTCTCATGCACTTTAAACCAACAAACCAACCAACCAACCAACATGCAAACAAGTAAACAGCTTCTCCCAGCTGGGTCTCTGGGTTCTTGGCAGCAGAGGGCCTGGCACGGTTTCTAGAAGAGGCTCTGCTCTTTCTGCCCTGCAGTCTCCCTGCCCAGCATCTCCAGCAGTTCCGTCTGCATCTGGGTTGTGCCTCTCCCTTCACTGCTTAATCCACAGTTCTCCGCAACTACCACCTCCCTTCCACACACACGCAAGATGCTTTTTTAGCAGCGAGCTATTTTCTGACATTGGGCACTGAGTGATCATGGTCAGATACAATTTCCTGGCCACACAATTGCACTCCTCCTGCAGCCTCAAGTATAATTATGAAGGCTGTCCCAGCACCTGCAGCCTACACTGTACTTACCGGCAGGGATGGCCTCTCATTCTCTATTAAATGTTTTGAAAGAAAACCCGTAGGCATGACAAGGTTCAGGCACCAAGTAGAAATGGGAGCTGGAGTGTCCTTGCTTTGATAGGCCTGTGCAAGTTTTAATTATCTACTCATCCAGGATTTACATTTTTTTCATTTTGTTATAAAAAGTGGAGAATGGTGATAGCCTGATTTCTTGTGCACACAGGGAAAGAAATTGGTTGAGAATATTGTCTGCACTTCAGTCTCTGTCACTTTTCCCCTTATTTTTCCTTCATAAAGTTTATTTTCTCATTCCGTGAATAATAAATTCAGAAAATATGGAAAATACAGGAATTCATAAAGATGAACAATTGATGGCTCCACAGTTCAGGCAAAACTCCTATTAATATTTTTATACAGTTCCATCCAATCTCTTATTCATTCACATGCACACAGACAAAATATTTGAGGTTATATTATAGCAGTTTTATATTCTGATTTTTTGTTTATATTACATTATGAGAAAAACATTTATTCATGCCATTGAATACATTTTAAAAACAACTAATTGCTTTATAATATTCCATGTTATGGTCATGTCCTCATTTATTTCACTTTATTTTCCTACTGTTGGATATTTAAATTATTCCCTACCCTTTGCTAATTCCTTAAAAATCAATAAAACACCCAAGATAACTGTTCAAGCTGTTTCCTATGTGTAAACAGCTGGTAATCACAGCACAGCATAGGGAGATGGTGCACAGGCTTTGGAACAGAAAAAACCTAGATTGATTCCTAGTTCTGGCACTAGCTTGGAGGGTTTTCTCATCTGTAAAATGGGCCATGCTAACCTCCTGGCTTATTTTTCCATTTTTTCACCCTCTTTTCTGTAGTACAAACCACCCATGTTAGCTCCTCTTTTCTGCTCACACCCTTGCTCACGCTGCTTCTCCAGCCCTGCAACTGCACACATACTCACACACTTCCTTTTTAAATTTGACTTAATTGTCAAGGTCAAATCCTAATCCTATACAACTTCTCCCTGCACTTGTTCTCCTTCTTCTTTGGCCCTTCCTTTGCCGGGCTTGACCTGGGTTTTGCATCAGGGTAACTTCATCAGCTGTGGTGCTTTGCCCACCTCTTCCCCTGCTTCTGCCTTTGTGCCCTTCCCTTTCCCGGAATCCGCTCCTCACATTTCCACCTCCCTTTTTCTCCAGGTATTTCTCAGGCTTTAGAAATCATCTCCAGCCTCAACACCTCTGGAGGGTTTCCCAACCCCAAACTGTAGACAGGGCTGAGCACCTCTCCCTTGAAGATTGCGTAGCCTGAAACCATGTTATTTTAAGTGCCAGAGATGCTCTACCTCAAACTTTCTGAATTTGAATGCTTGGTGATTTTTTTTCCTCATTATTTTTGGCAAAATTTCAATCACACATCAGCCTTTTCTTTACTTTTTCCCTCACTGTGCCTTTAGCTGTTTCTTCCAGCTACGCATGGTCAGATGATAGGAGTTCCCTTAAAGGTCAGTCTATCCTAAATCTGATTAGTCTACAATACTTGCTGAGGGAACATGAATGAGTCTGTGAGACTCGATCCATAATATCAGAAATCCAACAAACAAACCCAAAAGCCTTATAGTACATGCCTGCAAGAGGCAGAGTAGTTGGTAGTTGGTAAAATAAAGCCTGAGTTCAATTCTCAGCTTAGTCTCTTATGAGCTGTGTGACCTTCAGTGAGCCTCTAAGCCATATAATCTTCATTTGTTTACATGGAAACAATATTTGCTAATTCGTAGAGTTGTGCTGATAAATAAATGACATTCAGTAATCAATAAATAACCTTGATTATTAAAAATATTCTCAGCTCGCTGTTATTTTTACATAAGAATCACATAAAAGGATTCTATTGAAATCTTATGAGTATACGTCAGATATATGTAGTTATTGATACTTGATATTCACACCAAAGTAGCTAATCACTAAACTTACTAATAATAGTGAAAGAGAGTCTATGGAACGTGGCATTTATCGCCAAATCTCTGGCACCTAGCTTTGACATTTCAGTTTTTAGGTATCCAATCTCTCCTGCACACACACATTAGCATTTTTGTATGACAATGAAAATATTGGGGAAAAAAATTAGTAGGTTATGGACATTCAATTAATGGAGGAGGCATGAAAGATAAAATAACCTAGATTAGATTTCATCTTTTAGAGGGAGAAACTGAGGACCAAAGATGTTCCATGAAATGCCAGCACGCAAAGTTTGAAAGGGACAAGGTTGGGATTAGAACCCAAACCCCAACCTTTGCCTCCCCACCTCATACAGAGTTTCTTCATACTCTCATCATTGGAGCTTTCTGTGTCTTTTAAAATTCTATTTATGTAGCTAGGCTAAAAATAAATTTAAATTTATTTATGAATTTTCCAAAGTAATTTCACCGTTGTTATTAATTTTTTCTATTCCCTTCTACCCTCCCATCAACCTCCACCCTACCCCAATTCCTAAAGCTTGGTCTTTTTTTTCAAATAACTTTTTTATATAAACAAATCCTAGTGAATTTGTGTGTTGTATGTCAAGCTCCCTTATGAATCTGTCTAAAGCCCCTGAGGAATAAATCCCAGGGCAGGATATCTTGTATTCATGCATCTAATTAACCTTTGATCATCTTCGTGACTGCCTTGCAGTTCAATACTTGCTTGATTTTTATTATCCATCTAATTAGTGTGGTTTAGGTGGCTTTTAATGTCAGATTTTATGATATCAGTTTGCTTACACAATTTCAGGACACTCTGGGGAGTTCCAATATCATTGCAGTGCTTAAGTGCTATATATTTACTTGTTGTTTGTTTGAGTTTTCGCTCCAGAAAAAAAGTGCTTTGACCAATTTTTCCCACTAGAGTGTATAAGTAGTCTATGAAATGCCATAATGATGGCAAAAGCCTTTCTATTAATTGTGCATAAATTATCAACACAGCTAGTCAAGTCTAATCAATCATTTTTCTATCCAATAAGCCTGTAGAGTGGCAGACTTGATATTCTGAAACAAAGGGGATAGTGAAAGAAAACCCTCAAAATACTTCAGTTTAGGGCAAGCTAATGAATATGCACATATTTATAGATCTGGTTCTATAGCCATGGGAATATAATTTGTTACTGAAATCTATAGATTCTAATTAAGTGTGTCTATAATGGAATGGTTAGGACTTAATCAATTAGATGTGCAAATCTTATTTCCTACCACTGATCTTTTTTTTTTTTTATTTTTGCATGTCAGTTTTATTTCCAAATGAACAGTAAACTAGATTTCAATCATATAATTTACATGTTCATGTGTTAGTGTTCTTTTCTTTTTTTTTCTTTTTTTAAAGATTTATTTTTTTATTGATTAATTGATTGATTGATTGATTGCTATGTTGGGTCTTCGTTTCTGTGCTAGGGCTTTCTCTAGTTGTGGCAAGCGGGGGCCACTCTTCATCACGGTGCGCGGGCCTCTCACTGTCACGGCCTCTCCCGTTGCGGAGCACAGGCTCCAGACGCGCAGGCTCAGTAATTGTGGCTCACGGGCCCAGCCGCTCCGCGGCATGTGGGATCTTCCCAGACCAGGGCTCGAACCCGTGTCCCCTGCATTAGCAGGCAGACTCCCAACCACTGCGCCACCAGGGAAGCCCAGTGTTCTTTTCTTATTCAATGAACTTTTTAATTACTGAAAATCAATATGAATGCAATTTAATTCTGTCCATATAGAACAATACAGTTGTCTCTAATATTAACTGTGATTACAGTTTCCCTTAGCTTCCCTGAGATCTTGCTTTATTTTCTTTGTCTCTTTTCCCTTGGCTCTAAAATTGAGTAAGCAGTTTGACTTATTTCTAGCTCACTCTCTCTCTCTCTCTCTATGCATATATTATATATATGTATATATACAATATATATACATAGATAGATAGATATAGATATATAGATATAGACATAGATAAATCAGAGATATAAAAGATCTAGTAATTACCACAGAGCTCAATTTGTCATTAATAGTCAAAATGTCCAGTGGCAATTGCCTTATGTATGGAAATAACCATGTGATACAGAATGAAAGCAGTGGGGGCATGCTGTCTGATGCACAGCAAAGGAATCAGAAGTATTGGATTCTAGTCCCTACTCTAGCTTTGACTGACTGTTTAGCCTTGGGCTCGTCATGCTTCTTACCCTCTCAATGTCTTATTCTTTCCGTCGAGAAACAAAGATAATTGTACTTGTAGGCAGGGAAAAAGGAAACCATGACATACATTACTTTGGATGGAAATTATTTACAAAATTCAAAGGATTATTCTGAAATAGAATTCATCCCACATTTCTTGAGCATCTTCCATGTTCTAAGGATTGTGCTGGGTACCAGGGATACAAAGGTAAGTTGGACATTACACTGGTGCTCATTGTCTGACAGGAGGTGGAAGAGACATCTGGACTCGAGTGTGTTTGAAGCAGTACATTGTATCTGGAATCTCATCTTAAATCCAAATAAATCACATTATAAGGATAGTATGTCTATTAATACATTGAAGAAAGACAGTGAATAAATAATAAAAAGTTTATTTTGGTAGATTGGATTATTGTTTGCAACCTGTTACTTCCTATTGTGGAAGAATCATACATGAATTGCCTTTGCCGTGTGACTTTGTAGTGCCTCCCATTAAAGCCAGCTGAGTGCACACCCCTTCTCCATTGGCTGGTTTTGGCGAGGTGACTTGCTTTACCCAATAGAATATGGACAGAAGAGACATTATGCCAGTTCTAGGCTGAGACTTGAAGGGTCATGAGAAATTACTGCCAGGCTGTTTGGATCTCCTCCTCTTTGCCAGGAAAAGACCATGCTCCCAAGTAACTGTTTCTCCTTAGTCTATGCCAAGAACAAAGCAATATGGCCCAGACTGAACTCCACCCAAGCCTGGATTCCAGTCCCACCCAGCTGATTCCAGTCTAGACCAGCAGAACTTCAGACACACCTAGAAACACAAAATGTGTTGTTGTCGCCTTGGATTATTATGGTTAAGCAAAGAATGGTCTAATCAAACACCTTTCTGTGAGCTTGAATTAAATCATGGATTGAGGCAGTAGTCATCAATGAATGATAAAGCTATTAGATGAAAGATGGATGGGGAACTGAGTATTTACGTGGTTAATATGACTCCACAGATTTCTTGCTGCGGACAAGAAAACAAACATAACTTCAGTGGAGAGATCACGCTTCCACTACCCTAATGCAATTTGTCACTAATTATGGGACAACCAGACACCATAATGCATCACATCAGGTGACACATAAACTCCTCAGCATGGCCTATAAAGTGTTTTTGCCCAAGTGATTAACTGGAATTTAGTAAACTGCTACATCCAACTTTCCCTTTGCACGAGATAGTAGAAGTTAAACAACAGCATAAATTAACATCAGAAAAATTCAGCACAGCACATTTTACAGGACAACTGACTAGTCTGTTCAACAAGCCAATGTTGCAAAAAGAAAAAGTGAGAAGGAGGCAGAAAAAATAACAGCCAAATGCAGTGTATGGTTCTAGTGTGTATCCTGGTTTGAAAAATTGAGTTATAGAAAACATTTGAAGACAATTGAAAAAAGTTAAATATAGCCTGGCTACTAGACCTTACTCGGAAATTATTATTAATTTTGTTTAATTTAATAATGGTATTGTAGTTGGAAAAATGTCTCAGCTTTTAAAGATATATGCTGAATTATTTAGACTTTGTAGCTCATACGTGATTGACTTGAAATTACTTCATAATAGATATTACAATTATGGCAAAATGTAAATGCCTATTAAATTCGAGGGGAAAAGATAAAGATACCTATAATTCTATTCTTTTAAAATTTCTATATGTTTGAGATTTTTTAAAATAAAAAGACCAGTGACAATGCACTTAGGATGCAGAGTAAAAGCATTTAGGATGTCATTTGCTGTGCAATCTGGTCCTAAATTTAGTGTTGTTTTTAGTGGTCTCTAATTTATGTTACCTGCTTACTACCTATATCCAAAAGAGGTCAGTAAGCTACATGAAGATCAGTGCCACATTTCATACTTGTTTTCACTTAACCCAAGCACTCAGTCGTCTATTGCATAAATACGTGTTAGCCATTCCATTAAAGATGATGTAAAGAACTTTCTTTTCATTATTGCTTATTATGTTAGTGACTTTATATTTCCCTCCTTTGTCCTTATCAGTGGAAGCATAGTCTATGGTCGTATGGCTTCTTGCCCTAGGAATTAGTTAATTAAGTCAGTCTAAGCAGGGAACTGCTAGTGAAGCCAATCAACCAGCTGGTGAGAGCTAGTTAGATTACTGCAGCTGTTTGATATTGCTCTAAGTGTCAGGTAATACAGAGAGCATGGGAACAGATGGTGTGTTTGAATGCCAAATGGGGCTACACAATTTCTTTCCCAAGGTCTCTATCATGGGTCAAATATGTTTTGAAAGGAGGACAAATATGACATCAAGATTTCTGTAATAATAAGGTGCCCATCACATTAACATCAACAGATTAGTTGTACCACTTTTTAAAATCCTCTATCAATTATCCCATACTTGCCATGTAATTGTCAAGATACGGGAGTTGATTGGCAGGTATTGTATATCCCTCAATCATAATTTTTTAAAGGGAAATACATAGTAATTTCAATACAATGATACTATAAATATTCAACCATCATTGTCAAGTATACAAGTTTCTCTCTTAGTCCTTGTAACAGCACAGAGCTCAAAAAAGGGAGACTTTCTTGAAAAAGATGAAAAGTGGTTGTTATATTCTCTTTTAGAATATTAGTAATGAAAATGATGATTCAGTCATTCATTTTGAACCAGCCGTGTCCCAGGAAACACATGAGATTTTCTAGGCATATTATTTATAGTCTTCTCATTAAAACCCTGCCAGATCAATAAACTATTTCCTGTTTCTTTTTCATAGATGAGAAAACTAAAGTAGAAAGGAAAATGAATTCTGAAAGGTCATTAGTTAATAGCTTAGTCAGAACCTGATCTCATGTTTCCTTGAATCTAAACAATGTATTCTTCCCACTGCTCCAGACAGTCTGTTTAACAAAAAAATTTTTAAGGTAATGGGCAGGGAGGATTTTGACTAAGAGCCTTGTATGTTTGCAGTATTATTATTTTAAATAACAAAAGTCCTGGTGGGGATTAAAGTATAACAAAAAAACAAATGAAAAAAACCAACAAATCATATAACTGAAACTTTACATGAAGACTAAATTTTGTGATATTTTTGTGACATTAGGTATATTTAGCACTGGAGAAATATAATCAGTATAAAATAAACTGGATTATTGAACCAAACACCCTGATAATTCAAGCCAGAAATAGTACTCTGTATATATGAGACAAAGAGAGTGGGGTTGTTTTTTCTTTTTCATTGTCTGCATAAAAGCCACAATTTCTACATCATTTTTAATGTACAGATTTAAGCCTGAAAGCTCAAACTTGGGCATTATCAGGAATCACTGACACTGATTAAAAAGAATATAGCGAGGAAGCAATGGATCAGAACAGTGGAAAGGAAAGACACTGTTGTGGAACGTTGGCAGGCATTTATTCCTCATCAATACAACTGGCTGAATGACTTAGACATTGTAGATAGGAATGAGACAAGAACCTTATGGCCATAATGAACAGTATGGATTCTGATAAATAACAAAAAAGATTTCAGAATATATGTTTATCCACGTGTGGATAATGAGAGCAAATTTTAAGAAAAATTGAAGAAATGAAAATCTCTTGTTGCAGTTTGGAAACAGTTGAAAACAGGCAAGTATAGTTAACAGCAACATGGAAATATTTAACACAAAGTCAAATGTATTTTAAGGAGTCAGAAAACAATGTAATTTTCAAATAGCTAGGTGAAAATGCAAACATTAGAATATTCTTTTTTTTTTTTTTTTTTTTTTTTTTTTTAAAGGATTTTCTTATTTATTTATTTATTTATTTTTTGGCTGTGTTGGGTCTTCGGTTCGTGCGAGGGCTTTCTCCAGTTGCGGCAAGCGGGGGCCACTCTTCATCGCGGTGCGGGGACCGCTCTTCATCGCGGTGCGCGGGCCTTTCTCTATCGCGGCCCCTCCCGTCGCGGGGCACAGGCTCCAGACGCGCAGGCTCAGCAATTGTGGCTCACGGGCCCAGCTGCTCCGTGGCATGTGGGATCTTCCCAGACCAGGGCTCGAACCCGTGTCCCCTGCATTAGCAGGCAGATTCTCAACCACTGCGCCACCAGGGAAGCCCCTAGAATATTCTTAACATTTTTTCAAACATCAAAATATTTGAACAATTTTGCCACAGCCATTGAAAATAAGAATTCTATTTTCTCCCTTCCAATTCTAACTTAATGTCCTGAATGAAGTGACCTTCCAAAGAATTGCTTTCATCAGGTTACTTATGAGTCTTTTTTTTTTTAAGTAGCCTTTTAAAACCCCATCAGGTCTATGACTGCCAAGAAACTGTTCCAGTATGCTTGTCAATATATGATTCTTTTAAACCCTTTGCAAATACATTTTCTTCAGTTTCTACTTGTAGTGCCTCTGCATGGGGCTCAGGCTAAAGGATCTTGGGGTGGGGGATCATGCAGACAGCCATGTGGGGACTCAGCCCTGTCCACCAGCAGACCAGCACCAGCCCCATGCCCTACTGGGTCACACAGCCAATCACGTGGGAAGTCTAGTCCACTCTCCAGAGGGCCTGCAACCACTGATTTAGGCACACCCTTGCAACCAAATTGGCCAGGGTCCAGTGACACCTACCAGCATGCCCAAAGTAGTTAGCCTGGCCACAACACAAGGGCACACACAGCCCACATTGGGGGAACCCTAGAGCATATAGCTCTGGTCACCAGAAAGGAGCATGCTGCTGGGTACCACAGGGTATTTCCTGCATAAGGGTGCTTCTCCAAGATTAGGAAACATAACTGACCTACCTAATATCAATACATAGAAATAAAACAGAGAATCAGGCAAAAGGAGGTGACAAAAGAATATGTTCTAATTGAAGGGACAAGACAACTTCTGGAAAAGAACTAAATGAAGTGGAGATAAGCAATCTATCTGATAAAGAGTTCAAGGCAGTGATCATAAAGTTGTTCAACGGTCTTGGGAGAAGAATGAATGAACACAGTGAAAATTTCAACAAAGTTTGAAAATAAAAAGAAAAAACAAACAGAGCTGAAGAATACAATAACTGAAACAAAAAACAAAAGAAGAAATCAACAGTAGATTAGATGATACAGAGGGACAGATGAGTGAATTGGAAGAGAGAGTAATGGAAATCACCCAGGCTAAACAGAAAAAAGAAAAAATAATTTTTAAAAAAATGAGGATTGTTTAAGAGCCCTCTGGGATAACATCAAATGTACTAATATTCACTTTATAGAGGTACCAGGAGAAGAGAAAGAGAAAAGGGTCAAGAAATTATTTGAAGAAATAATAGCTGTAAACTTTTGTAACCTAGGAAAGGATACAGACATCCAGGCCCAGGAATCATAGAGAGTTCCAAACAGGATGAACTCAGAGAGATCCACACCAAAACGCTTTACAATTGAAATGGCAAAAATTATTGATAAAAAGAGAATCTTAAAAGCAGCAAGGAAGTGTCACATACAAGGAAACCCCATTAGGTTATCAGCTGACATTTTAGCAGAAACATTTAAGGCCAGAAGGCAGTGGCACAGTATATTTAAAATGATGAAAGAAAAAAATCTTACAACAAGAATATTCTACCCAGCAGGGCTATCATTTAGACTTGAAAGAGACATAAATCATTTTGCAGACTAGCAAAAGTTAAAGATTTCAGTATCACTAAACTGGCTTTAAGAGAAATGTTAAAGGAACATCTCTAAGGAGAAAAGAAAAGACCCAACTAGAAATAAATATATACAACACCAACATAGGAGCACCTAATACATAAAACAAATATTTACAAACATAAAGGGAGAAATTGACAGTAGTACAAAAATAGTAAGATACTTTAACACCCCATTATGTTAGTGGACAGATCAACTAGACAGAAAATCAATAAGCAAACACTGGCCTTAAATAACACATTAGATCAACTGGAATTTATATATATAAATGCTCTGTGTATATATATACAGAACATTTCATTTCATCCAAAATAACAGAATACACATTCCTTTCAAGTGCACATGGAGCATTGCCCAGAATACATCACATGCTAGACCATATAACAAGCCCCAATAAATTTAAGAAGACTGCAATCATATCAAGCATTTTTTTTTCATCCACAGCAGTTTGAGACTAGAAATCAACTACAAGACAAAAACTGCAAAAAAACACAAACCTGGGGCGTCTAAACAGCATGATAGTGTATACAACCAATGGGTCATAGAAAAAAAAAAAAAAAGAAATCACAAAATACCTTGAGACAAAGAAAATGGAAACACAACAATCTGAAATCTATGGGGCACTGCAAAAGCCACTGTAAGAGGGAATTTTATAGCCATAGAAGCATACCTCAGGAAACAAGAAGAATCTCAAATAAACAGCCTAACCTTACAACAAAAGGAAGCAGAAAAAAAGAACAAATAAAACCTAAAATTAGTAGAAGGGAAAAGAAATAAAGAGCAGATAGATAGATAAATAAATAAGTAAAATTTTAAAATAGGGACTAAAAATACAATTAAATAGATCAAATAAACTAAGAGCTGGTGTTTTGAAAATATAAGTAAAACTAATAAACCTTTAACCAGACTCATAAAAAAAGAGACAGAGAGAGGGCCCAAATATACAAAATCAGAAATGAAAGAGAAGTTACACTGACAGCACAGAAATACAAAGGGTCATAAGAGGTTATCATGAACAGTTATATACCAATAAAATGGACAACCTAGAAGAAATGGATAAATTCCTAGAAATGTACAATCTCTCAAGACTGAATCAGTAAGAAATAGATTATATGAACAGACAAGTTACCAGTGATGAAATTGAATCAGTAATCAAAAAATTCCCAACAAATGAAAGTCCAGGACCAGACAGCTTCACAGATGAATTCTACCAAACATTTAAAGATGAGTTAATATCTAACCTTCTCTAACTATTCAAAAAAATTGAAAAGGAAGGAATGCTTCCAAACTCATTCTACAAGGCCAGCATCTTCCTGATACAAAAACCAGACAAAGATAGCACAAAAAAAGAAAATTACAGGCTAATATCAGTGATGAACAGAGATGCAAAATCCTTAGCAAAATATTAGCAAACCAAATTCAACAATACAATAAAAGAATCATACTCCATGATCAGGTGGGATTTATCCCAAGGATGTATGGACGGTTCATTACCTGCAAATCAATCACATTAACAACACCACATTAACAAATTGAAGAATAAAAATCATATGATGATCTCAATAGATGCAGAATAACCTTTTGACAAAATTCAACATCATTTATGAAAAAATTCTCAACAGAGTGGAAACAGAGGGAACATACCTCAACATAATGAAGGCTGTATAAGACAAACCCACAGCCAACATCATATTCAATGCTGAAAAGCTGAAAGAATTTCCTATAAGACCAGGAACAAGACAAGAATACCCACTCTTGACACTTTTATTCAACATAGTATTGGCCATCCTAGCCACAGCAGTCAGACAAGAAAAAGAAATAAGAGGAATCCAAATTGGAATGGAAGAGGTAAAACTGTCACTGTTTGAAGATAACATTATACTGTATATAGAAAAACCTAACAATGCTAAAAA